>NW_028227277.1:2149767-2217267 GCF_978045245.1 Mus caroli | reverse complement strand
TGTCTGTGTGTGTGTTTTAGAGTACATTTTTTCTTTTTCTTTTCTTTTTTAAATTTTTAGGTTTAGTTTTTGAAGTTGAAGTACTTTAAGAATACAAGGAAGTAGTGGCCCTGTCTTTAATCACACTAAATGGGAGTCAGAGGTAGTGATTTCTGAGTTTGAGGCTAGCATTTTGTACACAGTGTGCTCCATGTCAGACAGAGAAACCGGAAACCCAATCCCCAAAAACTCAAAAAACCAAAAACAAGCAAACAGACAAACAAACAAACAAAAACAAACAAACAGTTTTTGGGTCAGTTTTGGGATCTTGTATATTTTTAAGTTTTTAGAATTATAGTGTTTTCCTTAAGGGTTTTGTAGGGTTTTAAGAAGAGTGTTCTAGAGGATTTTTTGGTTTTCAGTATTGAATGTATTTTTAGTGTTTTTCTGCTTTCTTCTTTTTTTTTTTTCTTTTTTCTTTTCTTTTTTTTTAAGAATATTAGGGCTTTTTAGGGTTTGGGGGTATTTTTTTAGCCTTTATATCTTTTTTCTTTTTTTTTTTTTGTGAGTATGTGTGTGAGTGTGTGTGTCTATGTGTGTGTATGTGTGTGTGTGTGTGGGGGTGTGTGTGTGTGTGTGTGTGTGTGTGTGTGTGTGTGTGTTTGACATTTTTTTCTATTTAATTTTATGGTTTTACTTTTGTAGTTTAAGAATTTTAGAGCTGCCTGGCAGTGGTGGCCCTTGCCTCAAAATAGTCTAACAATACACACAATAAATTATGATAACTGAGACCCAGACCCAATCAGATGGCTGAGTAAGCACACTCTCACTTGTCACCCAGTAACAGAAACAGATGGTTGAGTGAGCACAGTCTGAATTGGCACCAGGATGGGAGATATCCAGGCATCCCTGGAGCTCCCTCAGATCTCCTGGGATATCTCCAAGGGTGGCAGTTGGTTACTCCTGACACATCTGTAAGTAGCCCTCCCCTACATCCTAGACAAGGAGTTCGTTGCTCTCCTGAGCACAGACTAGTTATAACTGAGAATACTGAATTCAAACACAGCTGGCAGACAGAGACATAGACAAAGACATAGACGAAGACATAGACAAAGGAAGGATCCTACCTCTAAGCAGGGGTCTCTCAGAACTGCGGAGTGTACAAATACAGGCAAATGAGCCCCCACATGTAAAACCCCCAAAGTTGGGCATCTGATCAAGTCTAGTATCAGCTGGCCAGCACTCCAAACACTCGAGAGAAAACCAAACCTAATGCCAAATACAGAGAATTTATTATCAGCTATCTGAGGACTAACTCCTTCCACTGTGCAGGGAAGGGGAGTTTGACCCTAAGAAGTAACTCTAGGGGATTTTAACAGATAGCTGAGGAGTTGGGAGGAGTTGGGAGAAGAGTTGGCTATAGCTCTTTTCTGGTGAGGTTGGGGCTGGGGTTTGGTGGAGTGAGCTGCAGCTCATCTCTATCTCCATATCCTTTTAGGTCTTCATAAAATTATTGCATCTCTGGTTGTAAGGCACAGAATCAAAAAGGCTTTTAGCTGGCTATACATAACAAAAAGCTTCTTTCTGGCTGTATTTTTAGAGCTCAGGGGAAAAAAAAAACAGGTTGGGGATCTTCCAGGGGCATTACTTTAAAGGGGGAAATGCTATAAGTCAGGATCTCACAACTCCTCTTTTGTAGCTCATCTTTCTGCATCTGAGAGGTACTCTCAGCTTTTATTCCTTTCTTTTGCACAGAGGAGCCTAGTGACTTTTGTCAGTTTGGGGGACTCCTTGAAGCTCTTTGGAGGTGTTTGACTTCCTGCTTAAAGAGCTTCCTGAAGCTGTTTTGAGTTGTTTATCTCGCTGCTTAAGGAACTTCCTGCAGGATGGAAGTTTTCAATCCTCTGAGGACACCATTATACAACTGTATATTAAGAACATTTGGAGCTATAATAGTTATAATTTCAATATTTCCTGTACTGTATAATTAGCAATTTTATGTCACAATATAATATTATAATAATAATAATTATTTCAACTGTGTCTTACACTGCTAACATGGTTTCACATATACATGGGAATATGGTAGCAGCTGGATCATGATAATGGATTTTACACTCAGATGGCCATTCATTTTATTTCTAGTTTCCAATTTGAAGCGTAAACCATTTACATTGAAACTCCCAGTACTTTAGATTTCTTTTTTTCTTTCTTCCTTTCTTTTTTTTTTTTTTTTTTTTTTTCTGTATAGCCCCTGCTGTCCTGGAACTCATTTTGTAGAGCACTCTGGCCTTGAACTAAAAAAAATCTGCCTTCCTCTGCCTCCCAAGTGTTGGGATTAAAGGTGTGTGCCACCACCGCCTGGCTAGTACTTTAGATTTCTCAACCGTCTGCTCTGGAAAGTTGGAATATGAAGAAAATTGTACACCCAGTTCCCAACACACACAATCCTGATTAGGTGAGAGAAAGTAAAATCTAGGCTGTGTCCCCCACAGGGCTATCCAGAATAGCCCAAAAAGGGCATGGTACCTGATATCTGCATTGACATTTTTTCAGTCCTGTCAGAGATGAGAGAAACTAGACACGGGATAGATGTTTCGTTCAAAGTTGATTGGGGATCCACATCATTGGATTTCCTAAGTGACTGCATTATAGAATCTTTGGCTCAGGCATTTGGGGCTTCGAGCAGAAGTTTAAATCACACTTCCACTAGTTAGGTCAGTTTTCCCCAGAACTGAAGTATTATTTCAAGTTTGGTTTTAGTTTTGGATAGGGTCTTATTATGTAGCTCAGAGTAACCTGGAACAGACTGTGTAGACGAGCCTAGCCTCAAACTCTCAGAGGATTCTGTCTCTGGCATGCTAGGTTTAAAGGCATGTGCTATTACAACTCCTAGCCCCAATAATTGAAGTTTTAGGGAGTCAAACTTTTGTAGCAGGACTAGGGAGCCTTGTCTTATTCAAAGGATTACCTGAATCCAGTTCTTTTTTGTCTCTCCAGGCCATTGACCTTCTATATTACTTTCTTCACATGCATGGCAAAAATAGACCCTTAGCTTCTGGGCTCTAATGTCAACCAGGATGTCACTAATGCATACTCCAGTAAAGTCAGCTTGGAAGGCCTAGAGACTTGGGAGCATTCATGAGGCCAAGAATTTCAAAAGGAACTCACCTCCTGGAGCTTTGGCATTCTCATCACCCATATATTCATAAACTATTCACGTGTTAGTCTGGTGTATGGATCCACATGCTCTCTTTTAGATTTATCTTATTATAAGTGCCTTTAAAGATTGAATTCTGATATAGCTAAGACTTCACCAGTGTTCCAACATACTAGAAAGTCCTTGAGCTGACCAAGGGCTTGGAATGCAATGTTGCCTATTCAGTGACATTCAGAATTGCCTCTGGTATTACACTATCACTTAGAATAAAAGCCATGTCGTTCCATATACAGGAATTTACAATGGTTTAGGAAGAAGATTGGGCTGTGGATTTTGGGTAATGCATTATTCATGAGATGGTTACCTAAAGCCCCCAATTAGAAAAAGACTGGGTGTGAAAGCAATTGCCCTAGAACTGTAAAGACCTAACACCTGGCTTCTAAGGCTGTAGCTGAACTTAGATTGGGATGAGTTGCCTCAGTTGTTATATTGCCCAGTTCCTGCCAGTCTTTCTGTTTCCAGTCCTCTGATTTGTGTAAGAGCCATTAAGCATCCACTAATCTCATTTATGCCTTGCCGATGTGTCACATAATTTCCCTCTTTTTTCTGTATAAAATGTTTGATCCTCAACTTGACAAATTACATTCAGATGCTACAAAATGTCATGTGTTTGTCTGTCTGTCATTTTCGGACTCTTTGCCCATCTGTGACCAGTGACCCGTTCCACACAGACAAAGGGACCCAGAGGGTCTGCAGCACCAGGACCAAAAACAGATTTCTTGAAATGGGAGCAATGAGAAGTGGGCTAATTTTATTTCCTCAAAAAAAAAAAAAAAAAAAAAGGAAGTTCTGGATGTGGCTTAATGTATGATAGAAACTCTTTTGAAATATAACACAGTCCCTGTGTTCATGCCCTTTCCAATCTGCCACCCAGTTTTCTGGCAGGGGTTTCTTAAGTTAGTGATATTGAAATTAGAATGTTACCATGTCCCTACTTGACAGTCTGATGCAGCAGGCTCCTTTTGAAGGAGCACCCTTTTTGCACTTTTCCTTCCAGGTGGTTCATAAGATGTGTTCCTCGTAGGAACAGTAAAAATAGGCTTTAGGGGTACATCTGGTCAGAGTTGAAGGATGTTCACATCTGTACTTATCATTTAGCCTGTATTTCCACTCCAAGTCCTGCCAAAGGGTCAATGAAGTTGATCAGCCATAATCAATGTTTGCAGAGACACATAAAAATATTGACACTGGTTGTCCTAGGTTAGAGAATAGTGTCTTTTGGATCATTTGTCCCTGTCCTAAGGGACAGATCTGGACTTCTTGTAATTCCACTGTTGGGGAAACTGTGTATCAAAACATAGAGTCTCCTATATTGGTAATTGGAGTAGGCAATTTTGTTATACTTGAAAAGTGTATGTGGTAAATAAAGCTGGGTTCCAATAACTCCTTGGCCTAACTCAGTCAGGCAAATACAGTAGATAACAGAATAAGCAAGCTGGGCCCACAAAGCAAGAGCAGGTCATTCCTAGCAAGTAGTGGCTATGTATTCTTTCCATAGAAGGTTAAAAAAAATCTATTGAACCCAGTAATTGTGTTTTTTTTTCTACCTTTTGAGAGGCCTCAGCAAACATTAAAACTTTCTGAGCTTCCTAAATCTTGGAAGTTTTGTTTGCTTCTGTGTTGTAGGATCCTCCATCCTTATAGGAAAAAAATGTGTGAGAATTTTGCTTTCTATAAAAACCCAGTAATGTTATATGAGTATGTTTTTTTTTTTGTTTTGCTTTGTTTTGTTTTAATCTCATTTGTGTCCCCTACTTCACATGGTTTATGTTTGAAATTCTTGTGATTCTTGAGAGAGTATTAATGAAATAGCTCCTGAGAGGACCTGGGGCAGCTGCTGCTCCTGCTGCATCTGCTTTTATTGTCATTGGATTAAATGTACAATGTTCTAGCCAATGGAGCAAGATTGTGGGTTTATTAGGGTCTAAGGCACTGATAGACATACATTGTTTAAAGGAGAAAAACAAGTGCATAGTTGAGCGCACAAGTAGGGAGTTATTTTAATTTAAAAAATGTTAATGCTAATTAAAAAATAGTTGGATAGGGGCTAGGTATTTGGCTAACTGGGTAATTTACTTGCACTAACAGTAAATTCTAATATGCCAGCACTTGTCTGTAACCGAGCCCTGGAGGAGTAGAGAGAGATAGATGCCATGGCTTGCTGACATACCTGTGTAGCTGAAATGGTCAGCTCCAGGTTCAATGATAACAACTATCTCAAAATAAGATGGACAGCAGTAGAGGAAGTTACTCTTATCTTTCCAGCTTATCTGGAATGATTAATTCCTTTAAGAAAGTTTAGAAAAACAGTATAATTGATTTGTAAAAATGTTTAAACATTGAATAATTTATAAAACAAATATTTCAATTCTTTCTATCTATAAATGTATATTTGACATTATGGGGAATGAAGATTAACAGCTTAAGAATGGATCTAAATACATTGAATAGGCCACTGACACAGTGTGTGCATAACTGTGTTTTAATTATGATATATTTTCAATTATCAGAACAGTATGTTGGATAATATGTATGTTGAATGTGTCTGAATAAATAAAATACTAATCCAAAAAAAAGAATGAATTCAAAAACCAAATTTCTATATGTTTGCTGAACATCGAAATAGAAGACATCCTTGATCATTTATGTTTGAAGACCCATGTGAAGTATCCTTAATGATTAGGTAAGTTTAGGTGTAATTTATCTGATGGCCAAACCAAATGAAATGATGTTTTGATGCTTTTATGAGAATACAAAAATCCATGTCTCAAACAAAAATTTATAGATTTTGTCAGTTGCATTTAATGTGTTAGTTTTATGAACTATAACATGGCAAAGAAATACCTTTGGTGGGCTTATGCAAGTGTTGCCCTTGAGAAATTACACCATGCAACAGACCTAGTATGAAGGGATTTATTGGGAGACGGTAGAGGAGTGAGGACTGGGAGAGATAAAAAGGCATACAGACAGAAGCAAAATCATTAGGTCAGAAAAAAGTGGAGCAGAGAATAGATAGAGGGGAAGCTGGGAACAAAGAGAGAGCCAGAGAGCTACAGAAACAAGAAAAATGGGCATAGAGAGGCTGAGCCTGGAACAGAGAGAGGGGGCTAATCAGTTCTTTTATTCTGCCCCACAGTTAGTAGTTTAGTTTGTTTCAAGAAAGAAATATAATTTCTTTCAATGAATTTTTTGAGTAAACAGAAAATATTTTCATCTCTCAGAGCTGGTGGTGTTAATTTTATAGTTTTTATAAATTTTTTTTGTTGTTTTTTTTTTTTTTTTTTTTTTTTTTGGTGGGACTAATTTCTTAAGAACAATATAAGCCAGGTATGTTGTCACATACCTGTAATAACACCTACATGCAATGCTGAGATCACGTTGATCCTAAATATTCTAGACCACCCTGGACAATACACAACATACTAAGTGCCTATCTCAAAAATGAAATAAATCAATCCAATTTACCTTCTATATTTGTATCTTGTACCTTTGGAAACTAATAAGATAATGAATCAAAAACAAATTTCAATTATCTGTATGAATAAAAACAATAAGAAATGTTAAAAAGTTTAAAAAAAAAAACATGACAGTGATGGGGAGGGAGGAGCCTGGGTGGGAAAGGGGACAAGAAGGTGAAGAAAGGAACATGATCAGGTATTGGGGTGTTGAACAGTACTGAAGCAGTGAGGACAAGCAAAAAGAATGGAAACAGGCAACTTTGTCAGATAGGAGGTGAAAAACCCTCTAGAATATATCAGAGACCTGGGATGTGAGAGACCCTAAGGACCTGGAGGAGGGACCTAAGAGGAAATGCCCTACAAGGGGGAGAGGGAACTTGTAGAGTCCTCCTCCAGTGGAGGTACAGGACATCAAGTTGAAAGATGGGATTATCATCCCAAAGTTAAAAGCTCTTACACAGAATTGTTTCTGTCTGAAAGAACTGTAGGGAAAAAAATGGAGAAAAGCCTAAAGAAAAGGAGATCCAGTGAATGGACCAAATTGAAATCCAGCTCAAGGAGAGGCATCAAGGCCTGACACTATTACTGATGCTATCATATGCTCACAAAAAATGAGCTTATCATGACTGCCCTCTGAAAGATCAAACCAACAGGTGAAAGAGTCAGATGCTGAAATTTATATGCAACAAATGGACAGAAGCTGGGAACCCCTGTGGATGAATTGGGAAAAAAAGCTGAAAGAATCTGAGGAAGAGGGCTACCCAGTAATAGGACCAACAGTCTCAGATTTCCCAGGATCACTCAGACACTGAGCCAGCACCTAGGCATCATACACCAGCTGATATGAAGCCCTCAATAAATATACAGCATAGGACTGCTGGGTCTGGACTCAGTAAGATAAGGTACATCCAATCCTCAAGGGACTTGAGGCCCCAGGGAGCAGGGAGGTCTGGTGGGGTAGAGGCAGGATGGTGGGGACATACTCTTGGAGATGGGGAGTGGGGGCTTGGGGGCATGGGGGTATGGGGGCATATGGGAAGGGGGTATGGGATTTCTAACAGTCAGAGGGTGGACAAGGGGGGCGGTAAAGTCTGAACTTAGAAGAAAGATTAAAGAATAAATTATAAATAACTCACTACAATAGTGTGGGAAAGTTTGGTCCAACGGGCTATTTTCCATTCACATATTCTTTTAGATTTTATTTGGAAGTTAATATAAATATACTCTTATAATTAAACAAGAAAATGATTAGAGATGTTAAAAAATAAAGGAGTTGTATTTTGACTCTAAAGGTATACCTCCTAGTTAACTTTGTAATCACATCATTGAAATTTAACTTCCTTCAGAGAAGCATCAGAATAACAAGGATTAAAGAACCTTTCAAACTCTGTTTTATAGGAGACAAAAAAGTTAGCAATTTTTTTTATTTGGTTACAAATGTACAAGCAAGTGAAAAATGTGCATGCTTCATTAGTCTGAAGATTGGAAATTAGAAAAGTACTTCAGAGTATTCTCCATGATGTCTCTTTTAAACACAGACATTTTTTCTCCGTTCACCATCTGTATCAAAAAGCATATCTTAGTTGTTGGTCCCCAAGTTCATCAAACCCTAAAACAGAAAAGAACTTCATTAAATAAACTCCCAAGGATACAAATATGAAAGATTCTGTGAAAATGATTTATAGGCTAAGGGTTAGGTAGGGTTGGGATTAGGGTTAGTGTTAGGGTTAGGATTAGGATTAGGGTTACTTTCAATGCTTGTTTTTCTTTTTGATAATTGTTCTACAAAGGTAAAAGGAAAACATTACTATAACAATTTTGTTTATTTTTGGTGTTACTGCCATGCAGCATGAATGCTAGGCTAACAATCAAGCAGTTATGTATCTCCAATACTAAAATATTTACATGAGCAAAAATAATTCCATATGAAACATAAAAGGAATAATCTTCCAACTGACTTAAATTTTTGACAGCGATTATGTCTAAATATACTTATATTTTTAAAATAACATAAAATAAAATTATGCTACCAATTGTGGGGTAAGAAAACATTTTTTTTAATGAAAAAGAATTTTCCATAATGCACAGAATGACCTTAGCCTCCCAAATACTTATATTTATAGGCATGCACCATGCAAACATAGAT
The DNA here is from genome assembly GCF_978045245.1 of Mus caroli. Taxonomy (NCBI): domain Eukaryota; kingdom Metazoa; phylum Chordata; class Mammalia; order Rodentia; family Muridae; genus Mus; species Mus caroli. Next base: position 2,208,464 of record NW_028227277.1, on the reverse strand, counting down.
TTGGAAATATCCTAGTCTGGGAAGCTTAACTCTAGCTAGCGTTAATGCTTTTACCATATAATGTCATCATTTTGCTAAATAGCATAAGCAATCCTAGGAGGTAGTTCACTACATCATCTCCGTATCTACCTCCCCCCCCACACACACACATGTGTATGTGCCATGTCTTCTACCTTCTCTTCCATTCTTAAGGATGACATATACTTGTTTTTTACTAAGTTCAAGGTTTTCCTTTGTCTCAACTATTGTCAAAAGTTACAGCAATTGTAATTTTGATTTTACATTTATGACTCTAGCTGGCCGTCAATGTAATACCTATAGAACTAAATTTTATAAAGTTTGATTTAGAATGATCACAAGGTCATGAATACTCATGATCAATAAATATACACTGTCTCAAAATAAAGTATAAAAATATGTCTGAGGACAAATTTTAGTTGCTGATTGGTTTTCTCTAGGTTCCAATCTCAAGTAACACAGGAAAGTAGTAACATAAAGTTCTCTTTGTATTCTTTATGTTGGCACACAACCATGGTAATTTTCATTTAAAAAAAATATTAAGACAAGCCCTTTACACCTTTTCTCCTTGGGCTATTACATACCTATTTTGTCCTTTATTCACTGTGATCAGTTTTGTACCTCACATTTCCACTCAAATCATCTTTATTAAGTAAATTGACCTCCAATTTGTTAAGTTTATCTTTTAAAAAAAATGCACCTGCATACATATGTAGACAAAGGGTTAATATTGGGTGTCTTCTTTGGTTGCACACTACTCTTTCGGAGACAGAATCTCACTGAACCTAGAATTCATCCATTACACTACACCTGGTTGCTACGAAGATCTGGGAATCTTCTTATCTCTGAATTAAATCTGAGTATGGTCTTTGTAAAATGCTCACCAACACACCAACTTTTTTGTTATTGTTGTTGTGTTGGTGGTGGCTTTTTTTAAGTTTTGCTAGTTTGTTGTTGTTTTTGGTGATGGTGGTGGTGGTGGTTGTGGTGGTGTTGGTGGTGGTGGTGGTGTTGTTGTTGGTGGTGGTGTGTGCATGCATGCTGATCAGGGAATATAAGCTCGGGTCTCCATGCCTACACAGGAGAAAGATTACCAACTAAACCATCTTCCAGCCCTGAAAATCAATCTTATTTGGCCCATTTGCAGAATATGACACAGTTAGTGATCTTTTCTTCCTCAAAATTTTCCTTCACTCACGGTAGTTTTCTTTCTACCAATTGTTCTCTTCCATTAATGGCTCCCACTCACCAGCTGCCTCATGCAGAGTTACAAATATTGATGTACTCTGAGGGGCTGTCTTTAGATTCCTCATTTACATGGATGATCACTCATCCTTGAAATTTCATACCAAGTTCAATGTTTAAAAATTGCCTTCAATTGGAGTATTTATTTATTTATTTATTTTTTATTTATTTATTTATTTAGTCTTTAGTTCCCATCACTTTCCTGGACTGACTCATAATGGTACCTTCATCAATGCCTTCGGAGGCAAGAATTGTTTTACTGTTCTTTTCCAATTGAATACTTTCCAAACTATTAACCAATCAAGTAAAAAATAAAATTAGTTAATAAGATCATCGTTGTCTCAGATCTTACTTGGAAACCATATGATGACTGCAGTGATTGGTACAGTAATGGAGAGATGATATAAAATGTTTTGGTGATATTCTTCCAAAGGAATATTCTGCCAGTACTGTTGAGAAAGGTTGTTTACATCCACTGTTGTTACTAAATTTGTACTAAGTTTAAGATTGTAAGAACGTATTTGCCAATTTGAGTTGGTTTTCTAATATTAACAACAGAGTCCAGATGACAACAGTAAATAAGCTTTCTCTCTCCTTTCAGCTCTGGTGTATTGTGCTTCATTTTGTAGACACTGGTAATCCTCTCTTCATCTTTCTGCAAATGTCTGCCTCTTGAAAATTTATGATCTGGTCTACCATAAAACGCCTAGTGTTTTTCATTGATATAGTATGTGATCAGTGGTTTACATCTCAGTAGGACTACAACAGAGCCAAGGATAGATAGATATTGAAACTTAATTTAGTTTCATGTGCCCAAATCAAGGCATGTTTCTCCATTCCTACTTGATACTTAGTTATACTAGGTTAAATACAAAGTTAGTTATGGTACCAACCGTTGATTTTCTTTTTCTTCATTGAATTTCTATACATCCATATCAGACTTCTGAAATGTAGTTATATACTGATCACATAATTTTTTATTGATGTTCTTCCTGTAAAGCACAGTAGTGAAAGCAGTCACATTTCATACCAATATGAAAAAGAACACTCAAAACAAGTTAAATTGATCATTTCATATTATAAAGAGAAAAATAGCAGTATAAAATTATCTAATGGGAAATCATTATAGATTTTTTCCCATAACATATTATGAGAGAAGTATTCTTTTATATTTTAGCTTTTCAAAATTCAATTAGTTTGTGTGTATATATAAATATAAATATATATAAATAAAAATAAATATAAATGTAAAAATATGAATATGAATACGAATATAACTATAAATATAACTATGAATATAATGATAAATAAAAATGAATATAAATATAAATAATATATCTATGAGAAATAATTATATTTCACAGTGTTTTTTCATTATTTCCTACCAAATATAAGGTCTAATTTATTTTTCATATATTGCCTCAGTTAAGACTTAGTGTAAAACATAAGTCAATTAAAATATAGAAAATGCCCACATATGTAACTGTAGTTGTTGTTTTTCCATATTGTTAAGCATAATACTCCATAAATTACATTTCTAAGACTATGTGCAGGACTTCTGTATTTCCACAATGAATGTAAATTAAATTTAAAATCTCATTAACAGTTACTTAAAGAAGAAAATAAAAGTTTCACAGATTTCTAAGAATTTGATTTAGTTTCCTTGAAGGCATTAAGTTATAGGGTTAACTCTTTAGACAAAATCAAAGCCACATATTTTTACTAAAGGATCAGACATGATATATTTTTTAAACTTCAGCCATATATAATTTTTCAAATGATACACATGTGGTCCTACAAATCTAACAACTCTACCTCTTTCGATTTTTCTTTTTGCAAAGCCTTTCTAATTTCTGGTTGCTGCCATTGAAAGAATCTTTCATATACATTTTCATCCATTTTTTCTTTATGTGAAGCTTCTTATAAATGTCACCTATATTAAAAATTAAGGGTCATTTTGAAGAAACTTTAGGTGATTCCATGTATTCATAAAAATAGATATAGATAATAGATAAAATCCATTCAATAATGCCAAGAAAACTTAAAATTAAATGAAAGATATCACCAACATGCTTCATACTTTAAAATACTTTAGGGTTTGAATGTTCAGATGAAGGATGTTCAACCAGTAAAGTCTACAGAAATGTTCCACAACACAGAAAAAAACAACAACAAAAAAAAAACACAAAACACTCCATGTATTTTAGACAAGAAATATCTAATCTTATCTGAATTTTAATTTCTGTAAGTAAAATAATTTTAAGCTTCAAGAACAGTTTCCAAAGAACAAGTGCACGAAACAAAGGATCAAATGTGGGCTTTAATTCTTCATAGGGAAACAGTTTTAATACTGGCTAATTCTTTTCTAAATCTACAAAAGATGATGCAACTGAAAGAACAAATTTGACTGTGGAACTGTTAGACTCATTATTTAAAATATTCAGTTTTTGGTTTCCCTGCACCCACAAGGTGGCTCACAGCATATAACTTCAGATGCAGGAGATTCAAAGGTTTCATCAAGACTCCACAGGTACCAGACACACATGTTGTACACGTACACACTTGAAAGCAAAACAACCATACCTATAAAATAAACTGTAAAAAAAAGTAATAAGGGTTACTTTAAAGAATTCAGTTTTCCACTGTGCCATATAAAGAAAGAAGCACAGAGGCGTCCTAGAAAAGGAACTGACTAAATATAAAATTAAAACTGGGTCAATGAAAATATGTTTCATGTACATAATTTTGTATACATATCACTTAGGTTTAAGTACATGGAACTGTAAAAGTGTTTACATCAATTTTTTTCCTCTTAAAATCCCTTCAAAGAAGTTATGAAGATGCCTCAATACTTGAGGGCCTACTGTGAAAAGAGGAAGTTCACAAATTAGAATCTAGTACCCATCTACAAAACCAACCATGGATGGTTGTTTCTACAAGAACAGCACTGTGGTTGACAGAGTGAGAATTGCTAGGTCTTGCTGGATGCTTGTCTACCTGCATGTTTGGTGAAAGACCTGTCTTAAGGAAATAAGATGAAAAGTAATAGAGCATCACCCAACATCCTCCTCTGCCCTCCACATGTGTATATATGTACCACAGACAAAAACATACAAAACATAAAAATTAAGTTTCATTAATGTCACACCAAAGCACCATTTTCACTTTCTGTATCACAGGAAAAAAATATTCCACGATGCTAAATCAAAAATATTTGCAAGAGTCTGTGTCATGAGTAGACCTTGGGATTGGACTCTGCACCTAATCCCACAAGAGCCAGAGGAAACTCAACTTCCAGGTGCTCTACCACTTGCAGGATCATAGGAAAGGCCCCCACATCAGGAGTAACTGAGTCCCAAAAGATCTAGGGACAGAGGAAATCCTGCCTGGCCAGTGGCCTGGATTTCTTCCTGACTGAACCTGTACATAGGGCAGACCTGAGGTCCTGGCTCAGAAACCACTCTTAAGACATCCAGAGGGAGTCCCACTCCAAGGTACTCTGAAGTGCCCAAGATCACATGATCACAAAGGAAGCTTGACTCTCAAGAGATGTGAAAACACACCCAGGAACACTGGAGTTCTGACAGAAGATTACAGCTGAGGACTCAGCATCTTTTGCAGCACCCTGTGTAACTAGGACCACCACAAGATCCAGGGCAACAAAAACAACCTCCCAAGCAGAGTCACGGGTTCCTTGTGGCTTGCATCTCTGTCCAGAGAAAACCTCGGGATCTGGCACCCCACCAAACCTTGCAACATACAGAGAAAGCTTAACTCCCAGGAGCTCTGACACAGCGGGATCTCAGGAGATTTTTCACACCAGGATTTCAGGATTCAAGAGGCAACTTGAGGCCAGCACCTGGGCACTTAGGCATGGAATCTGCAGACACCAACAAGGTCCCCACAGGACTCTCCACAGAATCTTAGAACCTCTGGTGAATTGAACACAACTTCTGCTCCAATCCAATCTCGAAGGACCTGAGACAGCATTAAGGAGGGAAGCAGAAAACCCGGCCTGACCAGAGTCACAAATCCCTTCCAGTTGGCACTAACACTGGGGCAACATGGGCTCATAGTCTACGGACACCCCCAAGGTCCCCAGAGAAATTTCCATGGGATCTTAGGCCCTCTGGTGAGTGGAACACAACTTCTGCTAGGAGGCAGATTTGAACACCACATATCTGGGCACCTTCCCTGCAAGAGGAGAGCTTGCCTGCAGAGAGTACTTTGACGACTAAAACTCAGGAGAGAGCTAGACACCCAGGTTTTCTGATAGAGCCTAACATAATAACCTGAGGAACAAGCTCTAACCAGAGACAGCTATAACAACTCACTCCAGAGATTACCAGATGGAAAAAGTCAAACATAAGAATTTTTTAACAGAAACCAAGACCACTCACCATCATCAGCACGCAGTACTCCCACCCCACCCAATCCTGGGCACCCCAACAAACCCAAAAAGATAGACCGGGATTTAAAAACATATCTCATGATGATGGTAGAGGACATCAAGAAGGACTTTAATAACTCACTTAAAGATATATAGAAGAACACTGCTAAACAGGTTGAAGACCAAAAAAAAAAAAAAAAAAAAAAAATCCCTTAAAAAATTGCCAGAAAACACGACCAAACAGGTGATGGAATAAATAACATCATCCAAGACCTTAAAAGAGAAGAGGACACAATTTAAAAAAAAAAAAAAACCCAAAATGAGGCAACGCTGAAGATAGAAACACTAGGAAAGAAATCTGGAAACATAGACTCGAGCATCAGCAACATAATACAAGAGATGGAAGAGAGAATCTCAGGTGCAGAAGTTTCCATAGAGAACATTGGCACAACAATCAAAGAAAATACAAAATGCAAAAAGATCCTAACTCAAAACATCCAGGAAATCCAGGACACAATGAGAAGACAAAAACTATGGATAATAGGAGTAGATGAGAATGAAGATTTTCAACTTAAAGGGCCAGCAAATATCTTCAACAAAATTATAGAAGAAAACTTACCAAACCTAAAGAAAGACATGCCCATGAACATACAAGAAGCCTACAGAACTACAAATAGACTGGACCAGAAAAGAAATTCCTCTTGACACATAATAATCAAAACAAAAAATAAAGAGAGAATATTAAAAGCAGTAAGGGAAAAAGGTCAAGTAACATATAAAGGCAGGCCTATCAGAAAAACACCAGACTTTTCACCAGAGACTATGAAAGCCAGACGATCCTGGACAGATGTTATACAGACACTAAGAGAACACAAATGCCAGCCTAGGATACTATAACCAGCCAAACACTCAATTACCATCGATGGAAAACCAAAGTATTCCATGACAAAACTAAATTCACACATTATCTTTCCACCAGTCCAGCCCTTCAAAGGATAATAACAGAAAAAAACAAAACTAACAAACAAAACAAAACAAAACAAAACAAAACAATACAATACAAGAACAGAAACCACGCCCTAGAAAAAGCAACAAAGTAATTCTTCAACTAACCAAAAAGAAGGCAGACACAAGAACAGAATGCCAACTCTAACAACAAAAATAATAGGAAGCAACAATTACTTTTCCTTAATGTCTCTTAATATCACTGGACCCAGTTCCCCAATAAAGAGACATAGACTAACAGAATGGCTATAAAAACAGGACACAATATTTTGCTGTTTAGAGGAAACCCATCTCAGGGAAAAAGACAAACACTACCTCAGAGTGAAAGTCTGGAAAACAATTTTCCAAGCAAATGGTCTGAAGAAACAAGTTGGAGAAACCATTCTAATATTGAATAAAATCAACTTCCAACCCAAAGTTATCATAAATGACAAGGTGGGACACCTCATACTCATCAAAGGTAAAATTCTCCTAGAGGAACTCTCAATTCTGAATATCTATGCTCAAATACAAGGGCAGTCAAATTCATTAAATAAACTTTAGTAAAGCTCAAAGCACACATTGCATAGTGTGAGACTTCAACACACTTTCATCAATAGACAGATTGTGGAAACAGAAACTAAACAGGGACACAATGAAACTTACAGAAGCTATGAAACAAATAAACTTAACAGAAGATTGTATCCTAAAACAGAAGGATATACCTTCTTCTCAGCACCTCATGGTATCTTCTCCAAAACTGACCATATAATTTGTCACAAAACAGTATTCAACAGATACAAAAATATTGCAAATGCTCCATTGCATTCTATCAGACCACCATGGACTATGGATGATCTTAAATAACAACATTAATAATGGAAAGCCAACATTCATGTGGAAACTGAACAACATTCTTCTCAATGATACCTTGGTCAAGGAAGGAATAGAGAAAGAAATACAAGACTTTTTAGAGTTTAATGAAAATGAAGCCACAGCATACCCAAACTTCTGGGACACAATGAAAGCATATCTAAGAGGGAAACTCATAGCTCTGAGTGCCTCAAAAAGAAACTAGAGAGGGCACACACTAGTAGTTTACAACACACCTAAAAGTTCCAGGACAAAAGGAAGCAAATTCACCCAAGAGGAGTAGAAGGCAGGAAATAATTGAACTCAGGGGTGAAATCAACCAAGTGGAAACAAGAAATATTCAAAGAATCAATCAAATGAGGATCTGGTTCTTTGAGAAAATCAACAAGATAGATAAACACTTAGCCAGACTCACTAGAGCGGACATGGACAGTATCCTAATTAACAAAATCAGAAATGAAAAGGGAGACATAACAACAGATCCTTAAGAAATCCAAAACTCCATCAGATCCTTCTACAAAAGGTTATACTCTGGAAAACATGGACAAAATGGACAAATTTCTAGACAGATAGCAGGTACCAAAGTTAAACCAGAATCAAGTTAATGATCTAAACAATCCCATATCCCCTAAAGGAATAGAAGCAGTCATTATTAGCCTCCCAACCAAAAATAGCCCAGGACCAGATGGGTTTTGTGGAGAGTTCTATCAAACCTTTAAAGACGATCTAATTCCAGTTCTTCACTAACAATTCCACAAAATAGAAGCAGAATGTACTCTACCCAACTCAATCTGTGAAGCCACAATTACTTTGATACCTAAACCACAGAAAGATCTAACAAAGATGGATTACTTAGGACCAATTTCTCTTATGAATATCAATGCAAAAATATTCAATAAAATTCTTGCTAACTGATTCCAAGAACACATTAAAATAAACATCCATCATGACCAAGTAGGTTTAATTTCAGGGATGCAGGGATGGTTTAATATATGTGAATCCATCAATGTAATCCATTATATAATCAAACTCAAAACAAAAACCACATGATCATCTGCTTAGATGGGGAGAAAGCATTGAAAAAAATCCAACACCGATTCATGTTAATAGTCTTGGAAAGATTAGGAATTCAAGGCCCAAACCGAAACATGATAAAAGCAATCTACAGAAAACCAGTAACCAACGTCAAAATAAATGGTGAAAAACTGGAAGCAAACCCACTAAAATCAGAGACTAGACAAGGCTGCCCACTTTCTTCCCTCCTATTCAATATTGTACTTGACATCTTAGCCAGAGCAGTTCGACAACAAAAGGAAATCAAGGGGACACAAATTGGCAAGGAAGAAGTCAAAATATCTATTTTTGAAGAGGATATGATTGTATATATAAGTGACCCTAAAAATTATACCAGACAACTCCTAAACATGATAAACAGCTTCGGTGAAGTAGCTGGATATAAAATTAACTCAAACAAGTCAATGGCCTTTCTCTACACAAAGAATAAACAGGCTGAGAAAGGAATTAGGTAACAACACCCTTCTCAATAGTCACAAATAATAAAAAATACCTTGGCGTGACTCTAACTTCTGGGATCAAATTAAATGGAGAGAAACTTGATGCAATCCCACTAAAATAAGACAAGACAGGACTAGACAAGGATTCTCAGTCTCTCCCTACTTGTTCACTATAGTACTAGAAGTTCTACCCAGAGCAAATAGACAACAAGAGAGGTCAAAGGAATAAAAAATTGGAAAGGAAGAAGTCAAAATATCACTATTAGCAGATGATAAAATAGTATATTTAAGTGACCCCAAAAATTCCACCAGAGAACCTGTAAAACTTAAAAACAACTTCATCAAAGTGGCTAGATATACAATTAACTGAAACAAATCAGTAGCTTTCCTCTACTCAAAGGATAAACAGGCTGAAAAGAAATTATGGAAACAACACCCTTCAAAAGTCACAAATTATAATACCTTGGTGTGACTCAAACCAAGCAAGTGAAAGATCTCCATGACAAGAACTTCAATTCTCTGAAGAAAGAAATTACAAATCTCAGAAGATGGAAAGATCTCCCATGCATCATAGATTGGTGACCCGATTAATTTAGTAAAAATGGATTTCTTGCCAAAAGCAATCTACAGATTCCATGCACTCTCCATCAAAATTCAAATTCAATTCTTCATAGCGATAGAAACAGCAATATGCAAAATCATTCGGAATATCAAAACCCCAGAATATCGAAAAACAGTTCTCAAAAATAAAAGAACTTCAGGGGGAATCATCCGTGACATCAATCTGTATTATACAAAAATAGTGATTAAAAAAAAAAGTGTATGGTAATGGTACAGAGACAATGGCTTTATGAAATTCACAGGAAAATGGATGGATCTAAATTATATCATCTTATATGAGGTAACAAAACCCCAAATTAAAAAACATGGTATGCACTCACTGATAATTGGGTATTAGCCTAAAAGCTCAGAATACCCAAAATGTAATTCACAGTCCACATGAAGCTCAAGTAGAAGGAAGACAAAAGTGAGGGTGTTTCGGGCCTTAGAATGGGGAATAAAATACTACTGGGAGGAAATATTGAGACAAAGTTCAGGGCACAGACTGAAGGAATGACCACACAGAATCTGCACAACCTGTGGAACCATCTCATATACAGACCCACTACAGACACCAGACCCAGTCACCATTGTAGATACCAACAAGTACTTGCTGACAGTAGCCTAATAAGGCTGTCTCCTGAGAGGTTCTGCCAGAGCTTGGTAGGAACAGAGACTGAATCTCACAGCCAGCAATCAGACTGATCATGGGGTTCCCAGTGGAGGAGTTAGAGGAAGGACTGAAGGAGCTGAAGGGGTTTGCAACCTTATAGGAAGAATATCAATATGAAAGAAAACAAATCATCCAGGGTCTGCCCAACATATGGATCCATCCCATATACAGACAGCAGACACATTCACTATTGTCGATACCATTTGCTTGCTGACAGGAGCTGAATATGACTGTCTTCTAAGAGGCACTGCCAGAGCTTGGCAAGAACAGAGGGTGATGGTCACAGCCTGATCATGGGGTCCCCAGTGGAGGGAATGAGGAAGAACTGAAGGAGCTGAAGGGGTTTGCAACCTTACAGGAAGAACATCAATATGAAACAAGTAACCCCCCAGAGCACCCAGGGACTAAGCCACCAAACAAAGAGGGGGACCCATGATTCCAGCTACATATATATTAGAGGATGGTATTGTCAGACATCGGTGAGAGAAGAGGTCCTTGGTCCTGTGATCCTGTGAAGGCTGTATGCCCCAGTGCAGGCAACTGCCACAGTAGAAATGTGGGAGTAGGTGGTTGGGAGAACATGCTCATAGAAGCACAGGAATAGAATGGAATAGAAACTTTCTGGAGTGAAATCAGGAAAAGGCTAATATTTGAAATGTAAATAAACACAGACACACACACACACACAATGATGGCTTTAACTGTGACTTCAAGTAGGTTTATATGTAATCTCAGGATGATATAAATTTTGGTACCATTCCTGCTAAGTTTTTGATAAATTAGAGTAAATGTCTCTGCATCTCAGTCTCCAAATGAAATCATGGTTGCTTTTATCACAACCAAGCTACTCAATCTTTTTCATCACAATAAAAACCTAAAGCAGATCTAAAATATAAAGTTCTTTCTGGTTGGACAAATATTTTACTGCTACAGCAAGAAGTACTGGTTTCAAACTTCAACAATGAAAATAAAAAGGATAAAAAAATAAATATAAAAAAATAAAATATTCATGTTTCCTCAGGTCAAGGTACATTTGTAAGGATGAGGACTTTAGGTTCAAGGCCAGTCCAAGCTGCAATTGAGGATTCAGACAATCCTGAGATATAGAGTTACAGCTTACTTCCCTAAACCAAAACAACATATAAATAAAGACTGCCTGGCCTAAATTATGTCTGAAGTCCCAGTACTTCTGAGGCTGACAGCAGCCTCTGTATTTTGAGGCAGTTTGGAGACTATATATAGACATATAATAATATATAATATATAATAATATATAATATCTGGCATTTTAACAACAGGTAGAAGAAAATGAAGACTGGTCTTTAGTTTATTTATAATGAATTCCTGTTGGGTAGCACCAGCAAAAAGAAGGTTTTAGTCTGTTGGTGCCAGTACCTGACATCCAGTTTACTCACACCTCACATCTCCAGGCCCCAAGAAGACTTTCATGGTCTGCAATACCCTGGCATTCCTGCTTTCTGCTAGGAGCTATTCTGTGCAAACTCCTGCCCTTAGTGAAGTTCTCTGTTTTTCTCAGCAGATGCCGATGGGAAAGTCAATTGTGAACTTGGAAGCAGTACCTTCCTGAGTCCAGCGAGAGTCACCTACTCTCCTTACTCCTGAAGTAACACGTCCACCCTTCCACCTTCATCCCAACACAGACCTCCAGCTCAAACAGGATTAACCATCTTTCAACAGACAATTGACTACCTCCACTGAGACTTCTCCCTACCATGCTTCCTCACGCACTTTTCTTCCTCAAGAACTGGGCTTCGTGACCACCACAAAGCATACTGGGTAACAGGGTTTGGATAGCAGGAAAGCAATCTCAGCAAAGACCCTTGCTGATTGGCCGTGTTTTCACATGTGTACTAAGGGCGAGTTAGGCTCTATCACTCATCTGTCATCCAAGCAGCAAAAGGGAGGTAGTATTTTAGCTGCTACTAATACCCAGAGGCTTTCCATTTTCCAAGTTTGCAATAATAACTTGAAAGTTAAAATAAATGAACCCCTAAAAAAACTCTCCTACTTTTTTTTTTTCAGATTAAGGGCCTCTTGATTGTAATTTAAATTGTTTTATTTTTTATGTAATGTGTTTTTGTGTGTTTGTATTTATACAACCTGCATGTATGTTGTTCATAGAAACTAGAAGAGAATTCCAAAACCCCTGGATATAGAATTAAAAATGGTTGTGAGCCACTACGTGGGTTCTAGGAACTAAAACTTGGTTCTGTCCAAGAACAACAAGTGCTCTTAATTTCTAAGCCATCTTTCCATCCCTGTCCTTTGCATGTTTTAAGGTGTGCTGGATCATGTCTCTCGATAGATGTTCATTTTTACTATACAGGAGAGATCATAAAATTATGACACTTTCTTAATATTATCTATTTCAAGAAAGAGAAAAAATACACCATAATTTTACTGGATTGTGTAAATCTTAAAAAGAGTTTCGGCAAAAAAATGATGTGTATATATTTCAATATGAGTGTACACAAGAAAGCCACAAATAGACATCTACTGCATTCTAATCATATTCCAACTTACTTTTATTTTATTTTTTTATTCAAGACAGGGTTTCTCTGTATAGCCTTGGTTGTCCTGGAACTCACCCTTTATACCAAGCTGGCCTCAAACTCAGAAATCTCCCTGCCTCTGCCTCCCAATTGCTGGAATTAAGGCATGTGACATCACTAGCTGACCAAACTTAAAACTTGAGACATAGTCTCTCAGAATCTGCAGCTCACAAATGCCACTAGCCTTGCTAGCCAGCAATGTGTCTCCACCTACTCAACACTGGGTTGCAGCCTGCATTTTTTAAGTGGATTCTATGTCCCCACCTTCACTCCATATACTTTCGAGGCAAGCACTTTACTAAAACAGCTTGTAGCCACTCTCTTCTTTTTTTTTTTTTTCCTCTCTCTCTCTAATCATGCCTAAGTTTAGGCTCCTAAAATGCTTAATGCTGGTTTTGCTCGTTTCCTTATAACAACAAATTAGGTTTCTTGCTCACTTTACAATCTGAAGTTGATTTGGAAAACTGCACAAACTAACATTTCATTTGAGAGGCTTATTTCAGAGTTTTGTTTGTTTGGTAGTTTTTTTGGTAATTTGGTGGGTTGGTTGGGTTTTGTTTTGTTTTTGTTTTTGTTTTTTTTTTCTTTTTTTGTTTTGCCCACTGAAGATGAAACTCATAACTTTTACATGGTATTTTACCACTGAGCGACATCTTCAGCTAATCATTCATTCTGAATGTTGGTTGAGAAGTCATCTCATATGGGTTTTAAAGAGAACTACAATTACTGTGAAATCTAAAATTATCCCCTATGGTATAGGGGTTATAGAGATCTGATTCCCTCTTCTGACCTCTCAAAAACCAGGCAAAAACCTCCAAAAACACATACCTCCAGATTTATCCAACATACTGTCTAGTTCACCTCTGTTAAGAAAGGAATATAAAATTAATGTAAGAAATATCGTGAACTGGTAGGACATTTTTCTTCCCCACAGAAAACTTTAAACAGAACCTTCTTTTAATTATTTATAATAAATATATGTTTGGTTCGGAACAAATGACATATACATATAAAATACATGGTGGACTACCAAAGTGAACTTGTATGATTTACTTTTTACAATTCATACATTTACACCCCACAGTAGATTATTCATACCTCTCCGACTCTTGCTGAAACCCTTCTTTTTCCCAGATGCCCCCCCTCTTATTCTTTTGATGTTTTTCCTTTTCTTTTTGTGTATATCTGGGAAGATCTCATGCAGGTAGTCCTATTGTATGAGTTGCTATGGGTTTGTGATCACAATGTCTCAAGGACCTCAATCTGGGCTTGAACACAACATATAGCAGTGTCTGACTTTGAATTGTTCATCTTCCTGAATCTACTTCTCCAGTTAAGGGATCACAAACACTACTTATGAAGTACTCTATTGAACTCTATTGAAATACTCTATTGAAAATTTTACCCCATATCTCCATCGTTTTTTACGTGAGTCGATATATTCTCATCTTTGTCAAATGTTGGGCTCTTCTTTACTGTATGGACAAGAGAAAATAGAAACATTTGAATGGATGCTATATAAGTAATAGTTAATAAAGTACTAACGATTTGAATTTCTCTCAAGAAACTGCCCATGTGAGTTTTTGAAATAGATTTTAGAAAGGAAATAATTACATCGATGAAATCCAGGACACAAAGAGATGACGAAACTTAAGGATAATAGGTATCGATCAAAAGTAATTTTTCCAAACTACAGGGACAGTGAGTATATTCATCAAAATTATAGAAGAAAATTTCCCTAACCTAAAAAAAGTGTTTCCCGTGAATATACAAGAAGCATACAAAACTCCAAATAGTTTAGACCAGAAGAGAAATTCCTGCCATCATATAATAATCCAAACATCAAATGCAAAAAAAAAAAAAAAGGAAAAAGAACAGAAAGAAAGAATATTAAAAGCAATATGGGAAAATTCAAGAAACTTATAACGGAAGACTTATCAGAACTATACCTAACTTAACCTCAAAGACTATGAAAGCCATAAGGTCCTGGGCATATATCATACAGAAATGCCAGCCAAGGCTATAATACACAGCAAAAATATCTTACCATAGGTTGAGAAAAGAAGGTATTCCATGAAAAAACAATATTTACACAATATTTTTGAACAAACCAAACCCTCCAAGGGATAATAAAGGGAAATCTCCAATATAAGGAGGGAAATTACACTCTCAAAAAAGCAAGACATTTATCTTGAAGCAAACAAAAAGAAGATAGCTACATGAAAAAATTCCACCAAAATATCAGGAAGCAACAAAGACTTTTCCTTAGTATCTCTTAATATGAGGGGATTCAATTCACCAATAAAAAGACATAGACTAACAGACTGGATGTGTAAGCAAGACCCATCATACCAGAAACAAACCTCAGGGACAAAGACAGATATTACTTCAGAGTAAAAGGCTGGAAAACAATTTTCCAAGCTAATGAATGGTCCAAAGAAACAAGCTTGAGTAGCAATTCTAATATCAAATAAATTTGACTTTCAACCCAAAGTTATGAAAAAATACAAGGAGGGACACTTCATATTCATCAAAGTTAAAATTTACCAAGATGAACTCCCAATTCTGAACATTTATACACCAAATGCAATGGCATTCACATTCCTATAAGAAACTTTAGTAGAGCTCAAATCACACATTGTACCCAAGACAATAATAGCGGAACTCCCCTCTCTCATTAATAGACAGATACTGGAATCAAAAATTAAAAAGGGACTCAGCGAACCTAACAGAAGTTATGAAACAAATAGATTAGTTGATATCTATAGAACATTTTACCCTAAAACAAAATGATGCCCATTCTTCTCAGCACCTCATGATGCCTTCTCCATATAATCAGTCCCAAAACATGCCTTAACAGATATAAAAATGTTGTAATAATCCCATGCATCCTACCTGATCACCAAGGACTAAGGTTGATTTTCAATAATGTTATAAATAATTGAAAACACACATAAACATAGTAGGTGAACAACAATATAGTGAGTGATAACTTGGGCAAGGAGGAAATAGAAATAAATTTAAGACTTTTTAGAGTTTAATGAAAATGAATCTGCAACATACCAAAAATTATGGGACACAATGAAAGCAGTTCTAAGAAGGAAACTCATAGCTATGAATGCCTCCAAATAAAAATTGGACAGAGGATACAGGAGTAGGTTGACAGCACACCTAAACATTCAAGAACAAAAGGAAGTAAATTCACTCAAGAGGAGTAGAAGGCAGGAAATAATCAATCTCAGGGTTGAAATCAACCAAATGGAAACAAAGGAATTCTACACACACACACACACACACACACACACACACACACACACACACACACACACACAAAATCAAACAAATTAGGAGCTGATTCTTTGAGAAAATCAAGAAGATAGATAAAATATTAGCCAGACTAACTACAGGGCAAAGGGACAGTAACCAAATTCACAAAACCAGAATTGAAAAGGGAGCCCTCACAACAGAAACTTAGGAAATCTAGATCAGATCTTATTAAACAAGCATATATTCAAAAAAAATGAAAATAAGGAAAAAGGAAAAAATGCACACTTATCTAGACAGATAATAGGTACGAAATTGAAATCAGTATCAGATAAATCCTGTAATTACTCCCATAATGCCTAAAGAAATAGAAGCAGTCATTAATAGTCTCCCAACCAAAAAAAGCCCAGGATCTGATGAACCCATCAGATTTCTATCAGATCTTCATGTGTGAGACCCCGACTTAGAGCGTTTCTCCCTGGAAGGTAAAGCCCCTGGACTTTCCCCAATCTTGTTTTCCCTAATCTCTAAACATACAGCTAGAAAGAAGCTCTTTGTTCACTATAGCCTGCAAAAAGCCTTTTTTGTTTCTGAGCCTTACAGCCAGAGATGTGATAATTGTAATTTTATCAAAGACATCTGGGCAGAGAAGAACATTCCTCCCAACTCTTCCCATCTCCTCCCAACTGCACCCAGTTCCTCCCAACTCCTCCCAACTCCTCCCAACTCTACCCACCTCCTCCTAGCTATCCTCCCAACTCTTCCCAATTCCTCAGCTAGCTGTTAAAAGCCCCCACTGTCACCACTAGGGGTTGAAATCCCCACCCTGTACAGTAGAAGGACTTCATCCTCAGCTAGCTGATAATAAAACGTCTTGTAGTTTGCATCAGGTGTGATTATCTCTCGAGTTTGCAGTCCAGCTCATTCCGGCACATGAGTGGAAGCCCAACTTCAGGAGTCTTACATGTGCGTTCTCATACACCAGGAGGCCTACCCCAGTTCTCAGAGACCCCACTTGGAGGTAGGATCCTGTCTTTGCTATGTCTTTGTCTGTCGGCTGTGTTTGAATTCAGCATTATGGTTTGCAGTTGTCTGCACTCCTTAGAGCAACGACCTCCCTGTTCTGGATGGAGGGCAGGGATACTGACAGACATGTTAGTCGTAACCGCTTGCTGCACTGGGAGACGTCCCAGAAGGTCTGAGGGAGCTCCAGGGATGCATGGAGATCTCCAATCGAGGTGCCAAATGAGAGTGTGCTCACTTGGCTGTCTGTTTCTGTTACTGGGTGCCAAGTGAGCATGTGGCAGCTGTCTGTATATATATATATATATATATATATATATATATATATATATACAGTTTTTCTCCCTGTATGTGACTCTGATGATGGGACAAACTATTAGCACTCCTCTTGGACTGACTCTTGAGAATTGAACTGAAATTACTATTAGGATTCACATTCTTTTTGTAGATGTCAGAAAGAGATTTAGGAGAACTTTCTTCTCAAGGAAAGGGCACTATTGAACTGATTGTGATTTCTGCCGTTAAAGATGTTGTTGCACAGAAGAGACTAGGTTTTCAACCAGAACAAGCACCCTACATTGACATCTCGGAAATTTCTGCGCAGGAAGCCTCCCCTGACCCCATCCTGGTTGAAGCCTTGGGTTCAGAAGAACAAGCTGGACTCCCGAGTCCTAGCTTTCCACCACTCAAAAAAAAAAAAAAAAAAAAAAAAAAACCTAAGATAAATATGTTGGGGGGGTGAACTGCAACCCTTGGCTCCTCCCAAGATCTATCCAGAGATAGAAGAACCTCCAGAATATTGTAACACCACACCCTCATATCACAAACCGGTCTCTCCCAGATACCTCACCAGGGTACCACTGGAGACACGGGGGAGGTACCAGCTGCTGGAACACAAGACAAATGAGCATGGAGCCCAGAGAGACCAGACTCAACAACCTTGCTGGCTTTAGGTACTTATGGCCTACTCCAGCAGACCCGGGAACTGCAGCCTCTTCATTACTGGTCTTTTTCCTTCTCTGATCTCTATAATTGGAATGCAAATCACGCCGCCTTCTCTGAAACCCCTCTACCCTTACTAATCTATTGGAATCTCTCATGTTCTCTCATCAGACCACTTGGGATGACTGTCAACAGCTTTTAAGGGTTATTTTTATCACACAGGAGAAGAAAAGGATTCTGCTGGTGGTAAGAATGAATGTGCTGGGGGCAAATGGATGGCTGACACAATTTCCAAATGAAATAGATGCATGCTTCCCCCTGACACATACTGACTGGTACCCTAACAGGCCTGAAGGTAGTGAGCAGTTGACAGTTTGGTGCAGGGATACATTACCAGGAATGAGAGGATCTGACAGACAACCCAGCAATGTGGCCAAGGTAAAAGGGATCCTACAAGAGGAAAAGGAGCTACCAGTAGAGTTTCTAGAGTGCCTCTTAGAAGCATACAGGCATTACACTCCCTGTGTCAGAGAGCCAGCAGGCCGCTCTGGCCATGGCTTTCATTGGGCAGTCTGCTTCTGCCATTAGGAGAATGTTACAGTGTCTAGAGAGTCTGTAAACACTATCTTTGCAAGATCTGGTTAAGGAGGCAGAGAGTGTACCATAAGAGAGAGACTAAAAAGAAATAGGAGAAAGAGAATAGAGAGCAGCTGAGGCAAGAGAAAGTAGATGAGATGGAAGGCAGGCAAAAATTTTAAATAGGATTTTGGATACATTTGCAAGTGATAAGGAAGTTTATAAAAAAGTTGGAGGGAGAAGGCAGACAGGGTACCTGGGCAACACAGGGCCAAAAAGACCTCAGAACTCCATAGGACCTTTATGACCACCTCTACATAAGGACCAATGTGGGTACTATAAAGAAAAGGGACACTGGGCAAGAGACTGTGCCATGAAAGAGACTGATATCAGAACAACTAAGTCCTTACTCCAGAGGATGATGACTAGGGGATATGGGGCACAGACCCATTCCCTGAGACTAGTGTAAACCTAACTGTGGAAGAGACCCCTACTGCTTCCCTTCTTGGTATCAGAGCAGTTTTTTCAGTCCTGACAAAGTCACTGGAGAAATTGAGTAACCAGAAAAACGAAGTAATTGGGGCTACTGTTCAGAAACCATTCTCACCTTGCGTGGTAGCACACGCCTTTAATCCCAGCACTGGGGAGGCAGAGGCAGGCGGATTTCTGAGTTCCAGGCCAGCCAAGTCTACAGAGTGAGTTCCAGGACAGCCAAGGCAACACAGAGAAACCCTGTCTCGAAAACACACACACACACAAAAAAAGACAGAAAACATACTCTTGGACCACTGATAAGAAAATTAATCTAGGAGTAAGCCAAGTAACTGATTCCTTCCTCATCATTACTGAATGCCCCACCACATTGTTGAGAAGAGAAATAGTAGCAAATTAAAAAGTCCAAATAAGCTTTTCTTTTGAAGGAACTTCAATCCCTTGGCAAGCCTCTATCTCTATAATTTGAACTTTAAAATTAGAAGAAGAATATAGATTACATGAGCCTCAATCCCTGTCAAGAAAAGTATTAGAAGGGACCAGGTAAGGGAGATATCTTAAATGCTGGGCAGAGACTTGGGATATAAGAGAGGCAAAGAGGGTGCACCCCATCCTTGTGACACTGGAAACTGATACAACAATACCCCATGAGCAAAGAGGCCCAAGAGGGCATCAGACCTCATATTCATAGTCTCTTAGAACTTGGTGTTTTGGTCCCTTGTCAGTCTTCCTGGAATACTCTGTTGCTACCAGTTAAAAAGCCAGGCTTTGCCACCCTGGCACTCTTTACCATACCCCCTTACTAAAGAGACTGTGACTTTCTCATGGACCCCCAAACACCGGAAGCCTTTAAAGAGATTAAAAAATCTTGCTTATTGCATCAGCTCTATTCCTGCAAGACCTGACCTAGCCTTTCATTCTCTATGTAGACCAAACAGCCGAAATAGTGAGATGGGTCCTGACCCAAAATCTGGGGAAATAGAAACTACCTGTGGCCCAATTGTTAAAAAAAAAAAAAAAAAAAAAAATTAGACCCAGTGGCTAGTGGATGACCATCTTGCTTAAAAGTTATCGCTGCTGCTGTGTCAGTATTTCTCAAAGAGGCTGACAAACTGACTCTAGGTCAATGAACTATAGTAGTAGTCCCTATATCCCCATGCCTTAGAAAGCATCATTAGACAGCTGCCTGATTGCTGGATGACTACTGCTCACATGACCCATTAACAGAGCCTTTTACTGACTGAAAGAGTATAGTTTGCATCCCCTCCTATCCTGAATACTGCCACCTTGCTGCTGGAAGCCAACGACTTCCTACAAGTACACCAAGGTATAGACATCCTGGCAGAAAAAAACTGAAATTAAGAAAGACCTCAGTGAACAGCCATGGCCAGGCTGCCCTAACTGGTACACAGATGATATCCACTTTTTGGTTGAAGGTAAAAGAAAAGCAGGGGCAGCAGTGGTCAATGGAAAAAAAACCATTGGGGACAGCAGCTTGCCTAAAGGCATGACAGCCCAGAGAGAAGAGATAATCACACTCACCCAAGCCTTGCAGCTGGCCAAAGAGAAAAACATCAATATCTACACAGACAGCAAGTATGCTTTCACCACTGCTCACATACATGGGGCGATCTATAGAAAACAGGAGTTACTCACATCTGATGGGAAAGATATTAAAAATAAAAAAGAAATCTTGAACCTATTAGAAGCCAAACACTTTCGAAAAAAAACTAACTGGCCATCATACATTGCACCCATCTCCAAAAAGTTCATGATGCCATAGTGAAGGGAAATCAGATGGCTGACCTTGCTGCCAAACATGCGGTCCTAAGGAAAAAAAAAAAAAAAAAAGAACTTAAAAACCATTATAAACTCAAAGACGCAGGCTTGGACTACAGTCTAGAAGATCAAGAACAGAAAAAAATACCTGAGATATGTGTATATACTACCCAAAGAGTGGCTAAGACCCAAGATGGTCACTGGATCCTGCCCACCAGAGAAGGGATACAATATGTAGCCAATCTACACAGGCTCCCCCACTTGGAAACTAAGAAGCTAAAGAAATTGTTAAGAGCTCAAACTACTATGTTACTAGATTGCCAGATGTTGCCCAGGAGTTTGTTAATGAATGCCAAGCCTGTGCCCTCACCAATGTTAGCCACCAGAATAATGCTCCCCAGAGGGGGGTTAAGAGGTGACGGCCTGGTACATTCTGAAAAGTAGATTTTACTGAAGTTAATTTCGCCAAGTACAGTAATAAATATCTATTACTTTTTATAGACACCTTTTTAGGCTTGTTCGAAGCCTTCCCCACTAAGGAGACTGACAATGTTGTGGCAAAGAAGATATTAAAGGAAATATCCCCATCATTTGGCATCCCTAAGGTACTTTCATCAATCAAGTGTCCCTCCTTCTTTGCCCAGGTAAGCCAAGGGTTAGCCAGAAAATTGGGGATTGATTGGAAGTTACATTGTCCCTATAGACCCCCGACATCAGAACAGGTAGAGCAGATGAATAGAGAATTAAAAGAAACCTTGACTAAATCGGCTTTAAAGACATGCAGAAAAGATTATGAAGCTCTCCTTCACTTCACCTTATTGTGAGTATGGAACACCACAGGAAAATTTAAACTTACACCTTTCCAACTCCTCAATTGGGGACCACCTTCCTTAACAGAAGAAGGGGGAATGTTTGACACTGATGTTCCTTTTTCTGAACCCCTGCTAGCTCGCTTAAAGACCCTAGAACTGGTCAGAAAAAAGCCTTGGAATTGCTGAAAAATAAAACAAAAACAACAAAACAAAAAATAAACAAACAAACCAAAAAACAAACAAACAAACAAAAAACACCTACCTGCTGCTTTTCACAAGCCCCACCACCGCTACTCCAGCATGTGCTAGGCTCCTGCACCCAGCCCACCATGGCTCACTGGCCCATTGCTGCTCACATTCACCAGGCAGTGAACAGGAACCTCCTCCCTCCCTTGTACCATGGCAAGAGAAACTTTTGTCTCATTCAAGTGCATTTTGAGCCTCTCAAGGTTACAAATCCTAGAGCTGTGACCTCATGTTGGCTTTGTTTGGCAGCTGGGCTAGCGGTTATTTTTCCTAGTTTTAAGACTAGAACTATGTAGAAGAAGTAGTGGGGAATGTGAGACTCCAACTTAGAGTGGTTCTCCCTGGAAGGTAAAGCCCCTGGATATTCCCCAAGCTTGTTGTCCCTGATCTTTACAAATGCAGTCAGAAAGAAGCTCTTTGTTATTTATAGCCTGCAAAAAGCCTTTTTGTTTCTGAGCCTTACAGCCAGAGATGTGATAATTGTAACTTTACGAAAGACATCCGGGCAGAGAACAACATTCCTCCCAACTCTTTCCAACTCCTCCCAACTCTTCTCCCAACTCCTCCCATCTGTTCCCAACTCCTCTGAACTTTCATCCCAATTCCTCAGCCAGCTGTTAAAAGCCCCCTTCTGTCACAGCTCAGGGTCAAACTCCCCTGCCCTGCACAGTGGAAGGAGTTTGTCCTCAGCTAGCTGATAATAAAACCTCTTTCTGTTTGCATCAGGTATAGTTTACTCTTGAGTCATTGGGGTGCTGGCCACCTCATTCCGGGACTTGAATGGGCTTCAGTGGAGGTCCAGTTTCGGGGGTCTTACACATGGAGAACTAATACCAATATTCTTCAAACTATTATGCAAAATCAAAAGAGAAGGAATACTATTGAGTTTATTATATGAAGCGAGATTACAATTATATTCAAATGACACAAAGACCCAATGAAGTTAGGAAACTTCAGACCATTTTCCCATATGAATATCAAAGCAAAAATACTCAATAAAATCCTTGCAAACCAAATCAAAGAATACATCAAAACGATCATCCATCATGGTCAAGTAGGCTTCATCCCTAGGATGGTTTAATATATGGAAATCCATCAAATTAATCCACTATAGAAATAAACTCAAAGACAAAAACAACATGCTCAACTCATTAGATGCTGAGAAAGTATTTGACAAAATGCATACCCATTTATAATGAAAATCCAAGAAAGATCAGGAATGCAAGGCCCATATCTAAACATTAAAAAAAAAAAAAAAAAAAAAAAAACAATGGACAGCAAACCAGTAGCCAGCATTAAACTAAATGGTGAGAAACTTGAAACAATCCCACTATATCAGGGACTAGACAAGTCTGCCCACTTTCTCCCTACCTATTCAATATAGTAGTTGAAGACCTATCCAGAGTAATTAGACAACAAAAGGAGAACAAATGAATAAAAATTGGAAAGGAAGAAGTCAAAATATCACTATTTCCAGATGATATGATAGCATGTATCAGTGACCCAAAAATTTGCCAGAGAAATCCTAAACCTGATACACAACTTCAGTGCTGTAGTTGAATATAAAATTAACGCAAACAAGTCAATGGCCTTTTTCTACACAAAGGAAAAGCAGGATGAAAAACAAACTAAACAAAAAACAAACAAACAAACAAACAAAAAAACACCCTTCACAATAGTCACAAATAATATAAAATACCTTGGTGTGAATCTAACTTATGAAGAGAAAAATACATATGGTAAAAACTTCAAATCTCTGAAGAAAGAAATCAAAAAAGATCTCAGAAGATGGAAAGATATCACATGCACATGGATTGGAAGGATTAATCGAGTAAAAAATGGCTGTCCTACCAAAAGTAATCTATAGATTCAATGCAATCCCCATGAAAATACCAACTTAATTCTTCACTAAGTTAGAAAGGGAAATTTGCAAATTCACCTGAAATTAAACAAACAAACAAACAAAAAAACAAACAAACAAAAACAAAAACAAAACAAGACAAAAAACAACCCTAAGATAGGAAAAACTATCCCCAACAATAAAAGAACCTTTTGTGGATTAACCATGCGTGAACTCAAGCTGTACTACAGATCAATTGTGATAAAAATGGCATGGTACAGGTAGAGTGATAGACAAGTAGATAAATGAAATAGAACTGAAGACAGAGAAATAAACCCACACACATATGGACACTTGATCTTTGACAAAGGAGCTAAAACAATCCAGTGGAACAAAGACAGCATTTTCAAACAGTGGTGCTGGCTCAATCGGCAGTTAGCATGTAGAAGAAGGCATATTGATCTATTCTCATCCCTTGTACAATGCTCAAGTCTAAGTGGATCAAGGAATTGTACATAAAACCAGAGACACTGAAACTTATAGAGAAGAAAGTGGGGAAGAACATGGAACATAGGAAAAGGGGGAAAATTCTTGATGAAAAGAAAAAAAAAGAGCAGCAATGGCTTGTGCTGCAAGATTAAACATGGAAAAATGGAACCTCATAAAATTGCTAAGCTTCTGTAAGGTCAAGGACACTATCAATAGGACAAAACTGCATCCAACAGATTGGGAAAAAAAATCTTTACCAATCCTAAATAAGATAGGGGTCTAATATCTAATACATATAAAGAGATAAAAAATCTGGACTCCAGAAAATCAATTTTCTCTATTTTTAAAAATTGGGACAGAGCTAAACAAATAATTCCCAACTAAGGAATACCGAATAATTTAGAAGCACCTAAAAAATATTCAACATCCTTAATCATCAGGGAAATTTAAGTCAAAATAACCCAGAGATTCCACCTCACACCTGTCAGAATGGCTAAGATGTAAAATTCAGATAACAGCAGATGCTGGCGAGAATGTGTTGAAATATGAACACTCCATTGCTGGTGGATTTGCAAGCTGTTACAACCAGTTTGGAAATCAGTCTGGTGGTTCCTCAGAAAATTGGTCATAACTCTACTAGAAGATCCAGCATTAGTCCTCCTGGGCATATACCCAGAAGATGTTCCAACTTGTAATAAGGACACATTCTTCACTATGTTTATAGCAGCCTTATGTATAATAACAAGAATCTGAAAAGAAATCAGGTGACTCTCTTTAGAAGAATCAATATAGAAAATATGGTACTTTTTCTATAATGAATTACTACACAGCTATTAAAAGCAATGATTTAATGAAATTCTTAGACAAATGGATGGATCTGGATGATATCTTCCTAAGTGAGATAACCCAATCACAAAAGAACACACATAATATGCAATCATTGATAAATGGATATTATCCCTGAATCCCAGAATGACCAAGGTAAAATTTGCAAAACCCATGAAACTCAAGAAGAAAGACCAAAGTGTGATTATGTTGTTCCTTCTTAGAATGGGGAACAAAATACTCATGGGAGGAGTTACAGAGACAAAGTTTGGAGCTTAGACTGAACGAATCCATACACTGCCTCACTTCGGGATCCATCCCATAAACAGCCACCAAACCCAGATATTATTGAAGATGCACCAAGAGCTTGGGGACAGGAGACTGATATAGTTGTCTCCTGAGAGGAACTGCCAGTGCCTGACAAATAAAGAAGTGGATGTTCACTGACATCCATTGGACTGAGAACAGGGTCCCCAAATATGGAGCTAGAGAAAGTACCCAAGGAGCTTAAGGAGTTTGCAGGAACTTAGGAGGAAAAAAAAACCATAAACTAACAAGTACCCCCACAATTCTCTGTGACTAAACCACCAATCAAAGAAAAGAAATAATGGGGCATATTGACCCAGCTGCATATGTAGAAGAGGATGGACTAGTTGGTCATCAATGGGAGGAGAGCCACTTGTTCCTATAAAGGTCCTATGCCCCAGTATTGGGAAATGCCTGGGCTAGGAATTGGGAGTGGGTGTGTTGGGGAGCAGGGGGAGAGGGGAGAGGACAGAGGATTTTTGGAAGGGAAAGTAGAAAAGGGGATAACATGTGAAATGTAAATAAAGTAAGTATATAATAGAAAAAGAAATGAAATAATTTATTTGCAGGTATTATGAAATAAATTCATGTATGGCAAACATATTATAGGAACTATGTTCAGGTTTTTTTCCTGGGGCAAAATCATAGCAAGTTATTTTTTCTCAACATATTGTGACTATAGTTTCAAGAGTAGGTATATGTGCTGCTAAAACTCATGTATAAGAATAGATAAATATAGGTAAAATTAGAAATGAAGTCTATGAAAACTCTTAACAAAGATTTCTTCCATTTTAGGAGACTAGGTAAAGGTCTAATGAAATGCAGGACACAATTAATGCCCAACACTGGATATGCTATACCTTTAGTAAGAGACTCCTCTGAAACAGTTATGTCATCTTCTTCATCATCACAGTCCAAAAGTAATAAGTAACCTTCCTTTGGTATCACCATCATTTTCTTAAGCGCCATTCTACTCTTAAGAACTTAATAGTCCTCTTAGTTTAAAAAAAAATAAAAATTAAAAGGAAAAAAAAGAACTTAGTTATCTGAATAAAAGGTATCATTTAAATAATTAAAATGACAAAAAATCAAATAATTATCTTAGCTCAATGAAAGATCATTTCTTTTGTTTTTTAACATATAGTATTTTTAATCATTTGTCTTTATCAGAGAGTTCTGTATACATATTCAATATGGTGATGCATATATATGTGTGTGTGTGTATATACACAAATATACACATACACACACACACATACATACACACATATACCCATACACACACACACACACACACACACATATATATATATATATACTTCCCAGGAACATTTTCTCCATGTATCCTATTTATCATGTCCCTTTCCCTCACAACTTGTTTCAAAAACTTCTTTAACTTATTAAAAAAAAAAAAAAAAAAAAAAAAAAAAAAAAAAAAAAAACCTCCTTCAGAACCAAAGTTAACAATCTGCCATTTCTCAGTTTAAAAAAGACATAACCTGGCCACACTTCAATATGTGATTCCTCCCCTCCTTCCAGAAAACGATGAGCAAAATTTGTTCGCCTGTAATTTTGAGGCATCTGAATTTTGGTCGTATCTCCCATACATTCTTTTTAAACAAAACATAAGCAATTCTGTTTATCAGTTTATCTCAGTCTAAGGTAAACTCATAGTTCTATCCAGAAAGATAACGAACATGGTAACTGTATGTTCATATCAAAAAGACCCAACGCTTAGTCTACAAGAAACACTCATCACCACCACCCACACATAAAGGCCTTATATTGGAGAAAATGGGGATTTGGGGAAGCCGAGGATTTCAAACATCTGAAGATTGTAAGTTCGAGGCCAGCCCAAGACAGGGCAGCCGGAACTACAAAGATAGATCCCATCCTACAGAAATAAAATTTAGAGAAAAAGCTGAACATGGTAGTGCAAGTCTTTAATCCCAATAAATGGGCAATTGAGATGGAAGGATCCGTGGTCAGAATCCATCCCAGTTGACTTATGAATCTCTTGCAATATCTCCTCTTCTTCTTTTCATTCATTCTTCTTATACAACTCTACTGTCTGCAATGTCCATAAAGTGTATATCAAAGGAACACACCGTAGACAAGACAACGAGGAGGGAGGAATCCTCAGTGTGTTTCTATTGGATCCTGAACAGCACACAGGACAAGCGCCAAGGCTTCTCACCCATGGCTCCCTGGCCCCCGACCCCTAGTCCTGCAGCCGGCTCTCTGATCCTATCCCAAGGCCCCAAGCTTTTCTCTTCAAAGTGTTCCCAATCCTCTATGCCCCTGACCTGTTCAATCCTCTTCCATGAATACGGTCCTCCACCTTCCATTCACCCTCAGATCCCAGAGGAAATGACTATGAGGAGACTTTTCCTCACATAATGGCCATCTGGGCCTGAGATGCCCCACCCTGTAACACCTCGATTAACTGTCCAACAACCATGATCAGAGCCAACTATCACTTACAGATCATATAAGAGATGAACACCTTCCAACCGCACCCTTCCGTGCTCAGATCCTCAAAGGAAAAAAAAACCGTTGTCAGGAGCCAGGCCCGGATGGAGGTCTCTAAGGACCCTTTGTGATGCCAAATGGACAAAAAAGGTCTCACCCAAGGCCTGCGCTGATTGGCTGAATATACCCTGAGCATGCGTACATTGAGTACCAGGTACCATCATTTTGAAGGGAGTTTTCAGGAGGTGGGAATAAGCTACTGGCTTTAAGACAAATGATTTCCTGTTTATAGGTTGATAAGCCCTTACAAACTTGAAAAACTTGAACAAATGTGTAACATATGAAACACTGCAAATGACACTAGTTAATTTCAACTGTAGAGGCTCTTGTAAGCATTTTTGGATTTTATTTATTTATGTGCGTAAGCATTTAATGTTGTGGACTTCTGCATGTACATACGCAAACTAGAAGAGTCTATGCTGTCCTAAGAGTTCAGAAAGGAGCATCCAGAATCCCTACAACCTCTGGTACCCTCCTGTCTCCACCTTCCTATTATTGAGCTGTATTAGAAGAGTGTGCTAGGCAGTGCCGGCCCTCTCTCTCACTTATGTGCTTAGCCTCTCAGGCCCTCTCTCTCACTCATACATTAGGCCTTGCATGTCCTCTCTTTCACTTATGTGCTTGACTGGGCAGTCACTCTCTCTCACTTATGCCTCTGTTGCATACAGAGGCTGGAAGAGAGCACTGATTCTCTGAAAATGTGACTGTGCACAAATTGTGAGCCACTATGTGGGTGCTTTGTGCCCCGTCCTCTGCATAGAACAGGTGCTTTTTTTTGTTTGTTTGTTTGTTTTTGTTTTTTCTTGTTTTTTTTTTATTATTATTATTATTTTTCTAAACCGGGTTTCTCTCTGTAGCCCTGATTTTCCTGGAACTTACAACAGGCTGGCCTTGAATTCAGAAATATTTGGCTTCTGCCTCCCAAATGCAGGCATGAACCACTACTGCCGAACCAACAGTTGCTCTTAAGAGCTAGTTTTTCTTTTCTTTTTTTCAACTAGACTAGTGTGTATTTCATGCAACCTAGGGCATTCTGTCCATTTACTTTCAATGTTTTCCTACTTGTATATTAGTTTTTCAAAAAGGCTATAACTTTAAAAAAGACGAAAGAGGGATATATGGGGTGGTTTGGTGGAAAGAAATGGAAGGAAGAGGTTAGACATAATAATAATAATAATAATAATAATAATAATAATAATAATAATAATAAACAATAATAGAAACATTTTAACGTTTTTAAGTCTATCATTATTAAAATGTGTGAGTGCTCTGTTTATGTGGTCACCTACATGACAGAAGGGGGCATCAGATCACTTTATAAATGGTAGTAAGCCACCATGTTTTTGCTGAGAATTGAACTCAGGAACTGTAAAAGATTAGCCAGTGCTCCTAACTGCTGAGCAATCCCACAAGTTCTAGAAATAGTTTTGATTTAAGTTTTAATGCATTATGATAAGAAAATATACATAATTTCAATTTGTCTGAATTTGTTAACATCTAAAAGCATATTTTAGGTAAACAGACTTACATCACATTCTTATTTTTCTTTTGTACCACAACTCCTCTAGCTGATGCCCACTCAAAACCTATTAAACCTTTCATTTTTTATCATGTTCCTTAATATTTATAAAATATTGTAACAATAAAATGAATATTAAATTTTTTTTGATATAACACAACAATCAATTGAATAGTCTTATGTAGATGTTTGCAGCAATACTGAAAATACATTTTTCTCAATATAAATTTTAAATAACTCCAAATATATTAACTGTATGATATTTTAAAATAATATATCACTATTAGTTTTTTTAATGAACATAAATAGTATTTTTTTTGTTTTTTTGTTTGTTTGTTTGTTTTGTTTTTAGTAGACCTTAAAAATCTTGACATACAGATTATGCTAACAGGACTCTGAAGCTGCCTTGTGTGAGGCTAGTCCAATGACTTGCAAATACAGAAGTAGATGCTCACAGTCACCTATTGAGTGGAACACATGGCCTCCAATGGAGGAGCTAGAGAAAGTTCCCAAGGAGCTGAGGGGAAACCGTAAATAAGGAACAAATTATGAACTAACCAGTACCTCCAGAGCTTGTGTCTGTAGTTGAATATGTAGCAGGGGATAGCCTGGTAGGCCATCTGTGGGTGGAGAGGCCCTTGGTTTTGAGAAGGTTATATGCCTCAGTACAGAGTACTGCCAGGGACAGGAGTTGGGAGTAGGTGGGCTGGGGAGCAAGGACGGGGAAGGGTGTAGGGGAATATTGGAATATAAATGAAGAAAATATCTAACAAAAAATGAAATTAAAAAAAAAATCTTGGCTTACTGTGATTCAAACAAAATAAGAACAGTTTATGAACACTGGATTTCATTGTAATAAGGATCTACTTAAATTTCCCTCACATCACCAAAGAATTTTACCTCCATAGTAGCTAAGATAAGAGTTCACATTTCTGCTGCACCAAGGAATGAATTGTAGGCATGATTTTGGATAGTAATTTCCTGCTATGGTCAAAGCTATTTGACTTGAGTGATTGTTGTCATTCTCAGAATACATGTTACAGCGTACATTCACTTAAGGAATAGTGTGTGTATTAAGATGGTCTATCCCTGAAGTCATTCATCAACTGTTTCAATGAAGAATGGTTCTGCTTGGAGGGTGACACAGAAGTTAGTTGAGGGTAGGATTCAGTTTCATTGGATGTGATTTTTTTTCAAAAGCATTCATCTCAGAATAGTAGTAACTTATAAAGTCCTCTTCTTCAGAATTGATACAATAATAATAAATATCAAGCAAAACCTTCAGTCTCACTCTTTGTTTTTCTCTTATAAGCCACCTCCCAAATTAATTGTCTACATTAATTTTGGTTTATAAACCGTTTTGAAATATATAACCTGTTTTGAAAACCATAGTATAGTGTAAAAACAACAAATAAACAATCCTACAAATAGAGAGGCTGAGATAGGAGAAGCATAATTTCAAGACCATTATGTGGCACACAGCAAGACCGTGTTATGTACAAAAAAGCAGAAAGACTATATGGATTGTACAACATTGGACCTATTAATCCCATTTTCCAAATTAGGGACAATAGAATGACACACGGCTAATTTCTAAATACTCACATTTTTGAATTTCAATTAATTAGGTTATGTTGGTAATATTAATTTTCATATTAACAGATATTAATGTATACGATTACTTCATATTAATTTTCTTGTTAGAGGTGGAAGTACGTTTGTGTGGATTTGTTGAAAGATTACTTTCTTGCTTCTTCTAGGGTGTAGTTTCACTCCTTCAGTGGGTGTTTTCCATCTATTATTCTTTCTGGGGCTGGATTTATGGAAACGTTATGTGTAAAATTGGTTTTGTAATGGAATATATTATTTTCTCTGTCTATGGTGATTGAGAGTTTTTTTCAGTATAGGAGCATGGGCTAGCATTTATGTTCTCTAGAGGCAGAATAGATGCTGGGACTCGTATCCTTTTATGAAAATACATCCATGAGTTGAGAGAGGAGGACTTCCACTGGCCTGTGTACCCTAGTGCGATGTTCTAGGTGCTGCTAGTGATGTGGGAACTAAGTGACAACAGAAAACACCTCTTTCATAATCCAACCTAAGAATGTCAGGCGGAGTTTATTTTGGCTGACTCATGGTAACCGGATCTTATATAGAGAGGTTGGGACTCATGTATCACTTCAGATAGTGCTTTTAAGTTCAGTCTTTTATATTTTACAGAGAAGGAAAAGAGAGATATCACTTCATGAAGGATAACACCCAAGAAAGCAAATGATCAGGGCAGTTTTATGGCAACAAATCAATATGCCCAACACTAGTGTTTCCTAGTGGTTTGGTGGTGTTAAGTAGCCATGAAAGCTACTGGACCTTAGAGGGGCTGGAGAAAGTCAGATTGCGTTTTGTTATTTTTTTCTTTTATTTTTACATTTCCCTTTTTCAGGCAGTCTCATTTAGTTTTTCCCCGCTGCTAAGACACTAAATGTTATCAGGTACATTCGACCTTACTGATCTCCATGGGACTATACTTGGCAGGATCAGAGTGGAATCTGGGTATTTTGCAACCAATTAACTTGTCCACTTGCCTACCTCTGGTCATCTCAATTTCTCCACCTAAATCCTTTACTGATAATTTCTTCAGCATGCAGCCTATGACATGATTCACAGGCAGGTACTAGAACTGCTTCTGCTTCAGTACGAAATTCAAGTCCTTTCTCTTCTTTAGGACTTGTTAACATTTGAAGATATACAAATGCATTTATCTGAGGAAGAATGGGCTATACTTAACCCATCCAAGGAGGCACTATACAGTGCTGTAATGCTGAACATCTACAAGCTAACCACCTCTGTAGGTAAAAATAACTCCTTTCCTTTGTGTATGCATTGTGTAACCTGGACTGTGCTCATGAAAAATACACCTTGGGAGAAATTACCTTTTGGGTTATAATTGATTTAGATTGCTTCTTCACTGTTGAATCAGGAACTGCTACAGAAAAATATTTCTTTTCTATGTTATTTTTTGTTTTTTGGGTTGTTTGTTTTTCTATATATATTTTCTCTGCAAAACCCTGGCCATCTTCAAGATAACTCTGTACACAGGCATGACCACAAACTCACCTGCCTTTGCCTCTCAAGTTCTGAGTTAAAAACATGTACTACCACCACCACCACCACCACCACCACCACCACCACCACCACCACGATCCAGCTCAGCATATAAATTCTTAGTTTTAATGAGGATCAATTATTCCTTTTAGAATGAATATTTCTTCCATGAAATCTAGAACTCTTAATTCACTTAGTCATAGATATCTTCCAGTTTTCCTAAATCTTTTATTTTGTTCTTACATTTAAATCCATGCCCTTGTGAATTAATTTACAAACAGTATGAAGTTGAGATTGAGGCTGATTCTTTTACCTATTATGTGTCATGGCTCTCAAGGGAAACAAAACGTATAGCAAAAATAATTAAGTAAATAAATAAAAAATAAAAATTATATATATATATATAATGCATGATATTATAAAACTATGATGTATATGTATATATTATATTTTATTTATTTATTTATTTATTTATTTATTTATTTATTTATTTATTTTTTTAGCTATTTTCCTCAATTACATTTCCAATCCTATTCAAAAAGTCCCCAATACACTCCACCACCAGTCCCCCACCCAAACCCCCCCCACCCCTTGGCCCTGGCATTCCCCTGTACTGGGGCATATAAAGTTGGCAAGTCCAATGGGCCTCTCTTTCCAGTGATGGCCGACTAGGCCATCTTTTGATACAAATGCAGCTAGAGTCAAGAGCTCTGGTTACTGGTTAGTTCATAATAATGTTCCACCTATGGGGTTGCAGTTCCCTTTAGCTCCTTGGGTACTTTCTCTAGCTCCTCCATTGGGGGCCCTGTGATCCATCCAATAACTGACTGTGAGCATCCACTTCTGTGTTTGCTAGGCCCCGGCATTGTCTCACAAGAGACAGCTATATCTGGGTCCTTTCAGCAAAATCTTGCTAGTGTATGCAATGGTGTCAGCGTTTGGAAGTTGATTATGGGATGGATCCCTGGATATAGCAGCCTTTAGATGGTCCATCCTTTCTTCACAGCTCCAAACTTTATCTCTGTAATTCTTTCCATGGGTGTTTTGTTCCCAATTCCAAGAAGGGGCACGGTGTCCACACTTTGGTCTTCGTTCTTCTTGAGTTTCATGCGTTTAACAAATTGTATCTTATATCTTGGGTATCCTAAGTTTTTGGGCTAATATCCACTTATCAGTGAGTACATATTGTGTAGTTCCTTTGTGAATATGTTACCTCACTCAGGATGATGCCATCCAGATCTATCCATTTGCCTAGGAATTTCATGAATTCATTCCTTATAATAGCTGAGTAGTACTCCATTGTGTAAATGTACCATATTTTCTGTATCCATTCCTCTGTTGAGGGGCATCTGGGTTCTTTCCAGCTTCTGGCTATTATAAATAAGGCTTCTATGAACATAGTGGAGCATGTGTCCTTCTTACCGGTTGGAACATTTTCTGGATATATGCCCAGAGGAGTTATTGCTGGATCCTCTGATAGTATTATGTTCAATTTTCTGAGGAACCGCCAAACTGATTTCCAGAGTGGTTGTAACAGCTTGCAATCCCACCAACAATGAAGGAGTGTTCCTCTTTCTCCACATCCTCGCCAGCATCTGCTGTCACCTGAATTTTTGATCTTAGCCATTCTGACTGGTGTGAGGTGGAATCTCAGGGTTGTTTTGAGTTGCATTTCCCTGATGATTAAGGATGTTGAACATTTTTTCAGGTGCTTCTCTGCCATTCGTTATTCCTCAGGTGAGAATTCTTTGTTCAGTTCTGAGCCCCATTTTTTAACGGGGTTATTTGATTTTCTGGAGTCCACCTTCTTGAGTTCTTTATATATATTGGATATTAGTCCCCTATCTGATTTAGGATAGGTAAAGATCCTTTCCCAATCTGTTGGTGGTCTTTTTGTCTTATTGACGGTGTCTTTTGCCTTTCAGAAGCTTTGCAACTTTATGAGGTCCCATTTATCAATTCTCGATCTTACAGCACAAGCCTTTCCTCTTCTATTCAGGAATTTTTCTCCTGTACCCATATCTTCTAGGCTTTTCCCTACTTTCTCCTCTATAAGTTTCAGTGTCTCTGGTTTTATGTGGAGTTCCTTAATCCACTTATATTTGACCTTAGTACAAAGAGATAGGAATGGATCAATTCGCATTCTTCTACATGATAACTGCCAGTTTTGCCAGCACCATTTGTTGAAAATGCTGTCTTTTTTCCACTGGATGGTTTTTGCTCCCTTGTCAAAGATCAAGTGACCATAGGTATGTGGGTTGATCTCAGGGTCTTCAATTCTGTTCCATTGGTCTACTTGTCTGTCGTTATACAAGTAACATGCAGTTTTTTATCACAATTGCTCTGTAGTACAGCTTTAGGTCAGGCATGGTGATTCCACAAGAAGTTCTTTTATCCTTGAGAAGAGTTTTTGCTATCCTAGGTTTTTTGTTGTTCCAGATGAATTTGCAGATTGCCCTTTCTAATTCGTTGCAGAATTGAGTTGGAATTTTGATGGGGATTGCATTGGATCTGTAGATTGCTTTTGGTAAGATAGCCATTTTTACAATGTTGATCCTGCCAATCCATGAGCATGGAGGTCTTTCCATCTTCTGAGATCTTCTTTAATTTCTTTCTTCAGGGACTTGAAGTTCTTGTCATACAGATCTTTCACTTCCTTAGTTAGAGTCACTCCAAGGTATTTTATATTGTTTGTGACTATTGAGAAAGGTGTTGTTTCTCTAATTTCCTTTTCTGCCTGTTTATCCTTTGTGTACAGAAAGGCCATTGACTTGCTTGAGTTAATTTTATATCCAGCTACTTCACCGAAGCTATTTATCAGGCTGAGGAGTTCTCTGGTGGAATTTTTAGGGTCAGTTATGTATACTATCATATCATCTGCAAAAAGCGATATTTTGACTTCTTTTCCAATTTGTATCCCCTTGATCTCCTTTTGTTGTCTAATTGCTCTGGTTAGGACTTCAAGTACAATGTTGAATAGGTAGGGAGAGAGTGGGCAGCCTTGTCTAATCCCTGATTTTAGTGGGATTTCTTCGAGGTTCTCACTATTTACTTTGATGTTGGCTACTGGTTTGCTCTATATTGCTTTTACCATGGTTGTGTATGGGCCTTGAATTCCTGATCTTTCCAAGACTTTTATCATGAATGGGTGTTAGATTTTATCAAATGCTTTTTCAGTATCTAACGAGATGATCATGTGGTTTTTGTCTTTGAATTTGTTTATATAATGGATTACATAGATGGATTTTCGTATATTGAACCTTCCTTGCATCCCTGGGATGAAACCTACTTGGTCAGGATGGATGATTGTTTTGATGTGTTCTTGAATTTGGTTAGCGAGAACTTTAT
The DNA here is from genome assembly GCF_978045245.1 of Mus caroli. Lineage (NCBI taxonomy): Eukaryota > Metazoa > Chordata > Mammalia > Rodentia > Muridae > Mus > Mus caroli. The sequence continues at coordinate 2,172,499 of NW_028227277.1, read as the reverse complement.
TGAGGATTTTTGCATCAATATTCATAAGGGAAATTGGTCTGAAGTTCTCTATCTTTGTTGGGTCTTTTTGTGGTTTAGGTATCAGAGTAATTGTGGCTTCATAGAAAGAGTTGGGTAGAGTACCTTCTGATTCAATTTTGTGGAATAGTTTGTGAAGAACTGGGATTAGATCTTCTTTGAAGGTTTGATAGAACTCTGCACTAAACCCATCTGGTCCTGGGCTTTTTTTGGTTGAGAGACTATTAATGATTGCTTCTATTTCTTTAGGGGATATGGGACTGTTTAGATCATTAACCTGATCTTGACTTAACTTTGGTACCTGGTATATGTGTAGAAACTTGTCCATTTCATCCAGGTTCTCCAGTTTTGTTGACTATAGCCTTTTGTAGAAGGATCTGATGGTGTTTTGGGTTTCTTCAGGGTCTGTTGTTATGTTTCCCTTTTGATTTCTGATTTTGTTAATTAGAATAATTTCCCTATGCCCTCTAGTGAGTCTGGCTAAGGGTTTATCCATCGTGTTGATTTTCTCAAAGAACCAGCTCCTCGATTGGTTGATTCTTTGAATTGTACTTCTTGTTTCCACTTGGTTGATTTAACCCCCGAGTTTAATTATAAAAAATTATATATATATATATATATATATATATATATATATATATATATATATATATATATGGTTTTATAAAACTATGATGTATATATTATATATTACTGATTTGTTTATTTATTTATTTATTTATTTATTTATTTATTTATTTATTTATTTATTTTTAATTTTCCTCTGTAGAGTTCTTTTGAGATGATATTAAATATATGCTCAACCTCAACTGGCAGTTTTGTTTTCTTTTTTTTTTTATTACATATTTTCCTCAATTCCAATTCCAATGCTATCCCAAAAGTCCCCCATGCTCTCCGCCCCACTCCCCTACCCTCCCATTCCCACTCTTTGGCCCTGGCATCCCCTGTACTAGGACATATAAAGTTTTTTTTTCAATGGGCCTCTCTTTCCAGTGATGGCCTTCTAGGTCATCTTTTCATACATATGCTGCTAGAGTAAGAACTCCGGGGTACTGGTTAGTTGATAATGTTGTTGCACCTACATGGTTGCAGCTCTCTTTAGCAACTTGGATACTTTCTCTAGCTCCTCCACTGGGGGCCCTGTGATCCATTCAATTTTTGACTGTGAGCATCCACTTATGTGTTTGCTAGGCCTCGGCCTAGTGTCACAAGAGACAGCTATATCAGGGTCCTTTCAGCAAACACTTGCTAGTGTATGCAACGGTGTCGTCGTTTGGAGGATAATTATGGGATGGATCTCTGGATATGGCACTCTTTAGATGGTCCATCCTTTTGTCTCAGCTCCAAACCTTGTCTCTGTAACTCCTTCCATGGGTGATTGTTCCCAATTCTAAGAAGGGACAAAGTGTCCACACTTTGGTGTTCGTTCTTCTTCAGTTTCATGTGTTTTACAAATTGTCTCTTATATCTGGGGTATACTAAGTTTCTGGGTTAATATTCACTTATCAGTGAGTATATATTGTGTGAGTTCTTTTGTTATTGGGTTACCTGACTCAGGATGATGCCCTCCAGGTCCAACCATTTACCTAGGAATTTCGTAAATTCATTCTTTTTAATCTCTGAGTACTCCATTGTGTAAATGTAGCACATTGTTTGTATCCATTCCTCTGTTGAGGTGCATATGAGTTCTTTCCAGATTTTCCACATCCTTACCAGCATCTGCTGTCACCTGAATTTTTAATCTTAGCCATTCTGACTGGTGTGATATGGAATCTCAGGCTTGTTTTGATTTGCATTTCTCAGATGATTAAGGATGCTGAGCATTTTGGAGGTATGTAATATTTTCTACCATTTGTAATATTTTGTTATATAATATACTTTACATATACTTTAAATAACTTTAAAGTTACATGATGTGAATCAACAATTGCTTTCTACCAAATGATGTTCAAAGAATCTAATAGTTGTTCAGTCAATGAGGCTGGATGTCTCAGGTCATGTTCAGTGTCTTCTGTAATTCTGAAAAATGGCCTGTAATACCAGGGAAGGAATGGACTTGTCAATGAGGGCAAACAGGCAAAAAAAAATAAAATAAAATAAAAAAAAACAAAACAGAAAAATAAATAACCAAAAAAAAAAAAAAAAAAACAACAACAACAAAATAACTTTCTTTTTCCATGTCTTTTATATAGACTGCAGAACTTTTATATAGCTGTGTGCCAGGTTGAAGGTAACTTTTCCCATTTGAAAAATACAGATTCAAAGTCGATCTTACCATTTCAAATTATAAAGAAGAAATTCCTTTACAGTCTTGCCCAGTCAGTTGGGTTTTAGTTAATTCTAGACGTAGTCAAGTTCAAAACCAAGAACACTCATCCCCGTTTCCAATTGGCGCCGCATCATTTATTGAAATTTCAAGCCTTCCTTCATTGAATTTCTAGTGTGTTTTGTTGAAAGTTACTTGGCATCTTGTATATATATGCCTAGACTAAGATGTTTTACTTTTTGTTGTGATTATTGAACTCTTATACAATTATAGATAAGCCCTCATATCCATTGTACATAATTTTTCTACCTGATTCATCCTTGTTATTTTTTGCATTGTGATGGGAGAGATGGCTCAATGGTCAACAGTACATGTTAAATTTCCTGTTCTTTTTATAGCCCCAAATATAGTTAAAAATAAATAAAATAAAACTGCCTGATGCTAGGCAGTGGTGACACATGCCTTCAATCCCAGGAATTGTTGAGGGCAGAGGCAGGGAGATTTCTGAGTTTGAGGCCACCCTGTTCTACAGAGTGAGTTTTAGGACAGCCAGGGGTAAACAAACAAGCCTCGTCTAGAAAAAAACAAACGAAACCAAGCAAACAGACGAAAAACAAAGACATAAAAACCACTTGTATCTCCAGATCTTCTGTTCTCCTTGGGCCGTGCACACATATCAAATACACACACACACACACACACACACACACACACACACACACACACACACACACACACACACACACATGCAGAAGAACACAATTCAGATTTTAAAATGCATTACCTGACTCACCAATAAATAAAAATACATCAGTGTTCCTAGTGCCAGAAAACCTTTAGTCGTAATACAAACTTAGTAAAACACCAATGATTTCATACAGGAAAGAAGCCTTTTAACTCTATTGAATGTGGGAGACTATTTTTTCAGAAATGACACCTCAATAAACACCAGCTGACCCACATTGCTGACAGTCCCTATACATGTAACCTGTGTGAGAATACATTTAACAGATGATGGACCCTTCTCACTATGAACATACATAGTCAGAAAACTCAGACAGAATTCCCAGACTAAGGAAAATTAGCATATTGCAGGGAAAGAATGTAAAGAAAGTTAAAAGTCTAGAAAATTTGGAAGAGTTATAATTCATATCATAAAAATGATATGATAGAAAATCTATGCTGCTTCCCACTGTCTTTCATTTTCAGTGTTATCTACACAATTTTTGTTTGTGTTAGGAATAAAAGAAATGGGTATTTGTTTGACATCTGTGTCCATAGTTATGTTTTTGTTTGACATCTGTGTCCATAGCTATGCTTTTCTAAGACCCTATCCTCTGGTGTTATTTTTTTGTTTGAAATCTGTGTCCATAGCTATGCTTTTCTAAGACCCTATCCTCTGGTGTCAGGTATCATTCTACACTCTTTCTCAGAAGGGCCCTTGAATTCAGAAAGAAGTAGTATTTATTGCATAGTTTCAGTGGCATGCATTTATTCCCAGCACTCAGGAGGCAGGGTCTGGCATTTTTCTGAGTTAGAGGCCAACCTGGTCTACAAAGTTAGATCCAGGGCAGCCAGTGATATACAGAGTATTCCTGTTTCAAAAAGAACAAAAACAACAAAACAAAACAAACAAACAAAGAAAAAAAGAACAAAATAACAAAAAAATGAACAAAGAAAACAAACGAATAAAAGAGAATTTAATAGGAGATGGTCATGACCTAAGTCTTTAATTCCAGATTTCAAGGGTCAGTGGGAGGCTGACCTTTGTGACATCAAGGCTAGCCTGGTCTGACAGCCATAGCTACACACAGAGAAACTCAAAATAAAATTAAACAAACAAATAAACCAACGAACAAGGGATTCCAGGAAATGAACATAGGGAAATTAACAAGTAATTCTCTAGAGTTCAGAATAACATACTCAGATAAAAATTTCTTCAGCCCTGAGCTAAATTTCCTCTGCTGAGGAAACTTTCCTTAAATGGGTAGGTCAGTGTGGAAGTTGGTATGTCTGTTGCCCTCAAGGATGAAGCAGAATAGAATTAAAAAATGAGCCAGAGTTGTCACCATACCTCTCTTGTATTTGCATGTTCTGAGCTAGGTGGCTACTTTCACAAATATCTACCTAGGGACAGAGCACACAACTGGCCTTCTGTATTGTGTCTCCGGACCCAGTCCCAGGCATATTATTGAAGCCATTGCATCTCCAACTTCAACAAGATCTCATCAAGTCCATGCCATATCAGCCATTTAGAAGTAATATCTTCTAAAATGCACATGGACAAAGGGGAGTTTTGGTATATTAGTGGAATCCTGAAGGAGATATTGTTAGCAAGGTTAATAAACTCAGGAGATCAAATAACCTAAACCATCCACCCTCCTAGATTCCAAACATGGGAGAAATTAGAATGTACAGTTACTCACTGTAGGAGGGAAACATATAGCCTTAAGGAGCCATGAGAGTCCAAGATACTCCATAAATATACATACCCCAAACAAATGTCCTAGTTTTCATGATTCTGTCTTCTGAACCAGCCCAGGCACCAAAAGCCTCTGGAACAACTTTATGGGTCAGGAGGTGACCTGGCTTTCACACACCACTGTGAAGATACTGAAGCCAGCTTCAAGGAATTCTAGTGTCTCCAAGTGGAATAGATGTACAAACTCTGACCAGTGCTCTGTGACATCACCCTATCTCAGCTTACATCATAGAACCTCTATCAGGCTGGTTCCTTCTGGAGTTACACTCAGAAACATTGAGCATCTAGAATTTACATTTTCATATGGCCTCCTAGAAATCCAAAATAAATCCCTACAAAAATGGCCTGATTACCTGATTCACATTCTGCCCAAGTAGATTCACTCTTGTATCATTTTTATTGTGTATTTGCTTGTTTGTTTGTTTGGTTATTCGGGTTTTTTTTGGGGGGGTTGTTTTTATTTTCCTTCTGTGAAAGTCTTCAGTGTCTGACACACCAGCATTCTTGGTGGTTATTTTCCCTGTAACAATCTTCCCCTTGGTTATCTTTAAGCTGTTCTTGGAATCAGAAATATTGCCAGACTCTTGAGGCAACACACTGGATAGCACACTATTCATTTTATCAAAACCCACAGTTAGAGGAAGACAACTTTTTATTCAAAGAAAGCTGGAGTTTGACAGGATTGAATACCTTGTATTGAAGCCAATGGCAATCATGAATTATGGATTCTTTGCAAAGTGCAAGGAAATCATAGTCCTTGGGCCTGCTTACAAATTTGAGATAAACTTAAAACAACCGGATATCTAACAGTCACATTTTAAAGCTCTTTAAAATTTACCACCATTTCTGGTTACAAGGAATTTCATAGATTGAATGCAGTAAAACAGGATGAAATAGTTAATGTAATTTTACTTTTGAAATATGAGTTGACAGAATACTGGACACAGGTAAGTATGGAATTTACTTACAATTTAGAGGGCACTTTAATTGTTCATGCCACATAGATCTTCAGTTCTTCAAAAAAAAAATCTTTTTCAGTCTCCTCCACTGTCCCCACCACACTGTACATCCTCTTCATAGTGGAAGACACTAACTAATTAGTTAGACTCTTCCAGGTCAGCCATCAACAAAAGATCATTCCTTACAGATGTGGCCATATGTCAGTGTGATGGAGGCAGTCTTCATCTGAGGTACTATCTTCCCAGTTTGATTTTCGTTCCAATAATAATCTAAGAAGGACCACTAAACATCCATAATATCAATGTTGATTGTTATACTGTGTGAAATAGACAAGCTATGGAGGAAATATAGATGTCAACCACACGATGAATTTCTTAAAATGAGAGTGAGAGTGAGAGAGAGAGAGAGACAGAGACAGAGACAGAGAAAGAGAGAGAGACAGAGAGACAGAGAGAGACAGAGACAGAGAGAGTGTGAGAAAGAGACAGAGACAGAGACAGAGACAGAGAGACAGAGAGACAGAGAGACAGAGAGACAGAGAGACAGAGAGAGAGACAGAGGTATTTCTCATCTAAGTTTACTAGTGAAGGGTTTTGTTTTCAGAAAGAATAGATGGGAATTATGTTAGGTGAGACAAGCCAAACTCAAAATGACAATTGTCAAATTATAATTTTAATAAGGCACATTAAATAAAAGGAGATATTTTGAAAGAGTATGGGCAGCAGCAGGTAGGCTGAGCAGGTAGAAATTGAGAATAATGGGGAGGATGAAGATGGTTAAAGGACAGTATAAACCTGTGAAAAGAGTCACAACAAAGTCCAGTGACTTGTACACTTAAAGCACATTGGTATTAAGTAGAAGATTCTAAATGATGGTTTGATTAAATTGGGAATTTTAGCTTCAAGATACTATAAAATTTATTTTTATGTTTCTACTCTCATGTGGATATTGCATTTTGGGCTAGATATGGTTGACAGGATATGGCAAGGTGTTTACATCTTTGTATAACATTATTCACCCTAAACACATGTCACTCAGTGGGCTGCCATGCTTTCATAGGGAAGGAAGTAGCTAGAGATTTTAAGTGTACATGAGGTAGAAAGAAAAATGCCCACACATGACTATAGATTTTCAAATATTCACCTTCATATGTTGTTGAATGTGTTTCCTCAAATGTAATTTTCTGTAGACTAATCCTCAGGTTTTAATATATTAGGAAAAATTGGACTGGGTCAGGAGGGATAGGACCTACAAATAAAAATCAATGAATAATGCTGTCATAGAAAAGGTTAAATTATGACAGGGAATTTGGTTCCCTCTTTTGTCTTTCTAGCCCATTGGATCCCTTCTGTGATTTCAACATCTCACTAGAATATCTTTATCTACTGATAGTGTCTTCTTCTTGAATTTCCTGACTCCTGAAAAGAAGTCATGCAAAATAGGCTTTATTATATACTAGAAATCAGTGTCATTCTTTTTGTCAATACAACATGTATGATTATGTCTCAGAATCATGATCAACTGAACCATAGGGGAAAATAATTAGGCTATTTGTGCTGACTAAAGACGAGATGAGTTCAGTTTTTTCATGCATTCTCTTCATGAAAGAAAGCTGCATAGTGGGTGAGAATAGATCAGAGAGGTACAGCCCAGGAGGGACTCAGCCATCTGCTGTTGGCCTTGGAGATATAAAGGGACACTACATAAGGGATCCCTAGGAAGAGTGCCAGCCACTGCTTTTAGCTAGTGGAACCATTTTTAGAATTACCATTTTCTAGATTTTAAGAGATAACTGGATTACTTTAATTTACTAAGTACCGCCATTTGATACATCAGTGATCATCAACAAGCTGTACAGGTGTGGAAAGAAGGTTGGGGACTCAGAAGAAGCCTGTTCTTGAAAAACCGTCTGTGATCAAGGGTAGGAGACATCTGCCCAGCAACACTAGATAAACAATATACATTGGTAATGGTACCCCCATCGTGTCCAGACTAATGGTTTTCAAACCATGGGTTGAGACTCTTCTCAGTGCTCAAACAACCCTGATGCAAGTGTTCCATATCATATATCTTGTTTATAAGATATATACATTACAATCAATGACTATAACAAAATTATTGTTTGAATTTGCAATGAGATAACATTACGATTTGGGAGCTGTGTTTTAAAGGGCCACAATATTGGGAAAATTGAGTACCACTAGTCCTGACTCTTCAAAAGCATGTGATTCAGGATCATCTGGAGGAATAATCCCCCTTATTCAATCTGATACTCCCGGAATACATCACCCAAAATTGTGAAAGTTAAACAGCTGCCTTACCATAGTCTATAAGCAGGGCATGCTGTCATCTTAGGTTTCTTGTAATTTTTTTTTTTTTTTTTAGAATTTTAGAGTTTTTTTTTTGTTTGTTTGTTTGATTTTGTTTTTTTTTTTGTTTTGTTTTTTGTTTTTTGTTTTTGTTTTTTTTTTTCTAGAACTTTAGCTTTCTCTTTAGAGTTTCAGGTTTTTATTTAGGGCTTTAAAGTTTTGTAGGTATGTTTTACATCGTTTAAGGGTTTTTTTGGATTTCAGTGTTTTGATGGGTTTTTAGCTTTTTCTTTTTAAAGGATTTTTTTTTTATGGTTTTAGTGTTTTTTGTGTCTTTTTAGTGTTCTTCAGTTTTTAAGAATTATAGGAATTTTGGTTGTGATTTAGAATTTTTTTGAAGACTTTTTTTAAAAAAGAAATTTCATGGTGTTTTCTTGTTTGTATATGTTTTTTAAAGAATTTTATGGTGTTTTTAAATTTTTGGGATTTTTTTGGAGCCTTAGGTTTTTTTCTTATAGGTTTACATTTTTTTTTAGGGTTCTTGAGGTTTTGTAGAATTTTAGGTCTCTTTTAGGTTTTTAGAATGTTTTAGGATTTTTTTAAGAGTTCTTGTTTTGTTTTGTTTTTATGTTTTATGTGTTTTTTTTGTTGTTGTTGTATTTTTGTTTGTTTGTTGTTTTTTCTTTTTTTTACAGCTTTAAGTTATTTGAGGGATTTTTGTTTTTTGTTTTAGGGTCTTTGTAGGGTTCTTGGGTTTATTTTGTTATTATAGATTTTTTTTTTTTTTGAATTTAGGATTCCTTTTAGGATTTCAGTTTTTATATTTAGGGTATTAGGATTTTATACGTTTTTTAAAGTGTGTTTCAGGGATTTGGGAGATTCATGGTTTTGATGTATTTTAAGTGCTTTTAAAATATTTTAGGAGTTTTTTTTTTTTAGGATTTTAGCGTTTTTTGGGGGGTCTTTTTATCATTCTTGAGTTTTAAGAAAGAATTTTGGATTTTTGGTGATTTTTTTTAAAGCTTCATTTTTGTTTTTGTTTTTGTCTTTGTTTTTGTTTTTAATTTTATGGTTTTTAGGGATATTTCAGGTTTTTTAAAATGATTAAAATGTTTTTTTTTTTTTTTTGGTTTACTACTTTAATTTTTTTTTTTTAGGATTTCAGGGTTTTATTTATTTATTTATTTATTTGATTTTTTAAATAATTTTAGGGTTTGGGGAGATTATGGTCTGATTTTATTTAATAGTTATTTTTAGGCTTTTTTTTAGGCTTTTATAATTTTTTTCACGGTTTAATTTTTTAGTTTTTTTCTGATTTTAGGGATTTTTATGTGTATTTTAAAAATGGGTTTAATTTTTAATTTTTTAGCTTTATAAGGATTAGGTATTTTTTTTTAGGATTTTCATAAAAATCTTTAGGGTTATTTTGGGGTTTTTGGGGTCTTATGTAATTTTGAAGATTGTTTTTCAATTTCTAGATTTTTTTTTTTTTAGAAGTTTAAAGTTGCTTTGTTTGTGTGTTTGTTTGTTTTATTGTGTTTCATGGTTTATTTTACAGCCTTAGGGTGTTAGGTTTTATATTGTTATTTAAGATTTTTGGGTGTCTGTCTGTGTGTGTGTATTAGGGTTTTTTTTTTTTTTTTGTATTTTAGGGATTTTGGGGGGGTTAGGTTTTTCTGAATTAAAGAATTTTTTTAAGAATCAGTGTTTTTTAGCATTATAGGTATTTAGGTTTCTTTTTTTTAAAGATTTCAAGATTTGGGGGGTAAATTCAGGGTTTTTTGAAAAAATTTTTAAGGAATTTTTTTTAGGGTTCTAGAATTTTTTTTTTTAGAAATTTAGGGTTTTTCAGGGTTGTAATGATGTGTTTTTGTTTTGTGTTTCTCTTGTTTTTGTCGTTTTTTTTTTTATTTTAGGGATTAGGGTTTCCTGGTTTATTTTAGGCTTTAATGTACATTGTAATGTTTTATATATATATATATATATATATATATATATATGTTTATTTAAAGGTTATAGATTATTGTTTTTGAGTATTGGTTTTGAGTTTCTGGTTCCGAAGTTTTTATTTTATTTATTTATTTATTTATTTATTTATTTATTTATTTATTTTATTTATTTTATTTTTTTTAGAAATGTAGGTTTTTTTTTTTCAGGGATTAGGGTTTACTGGTTTATTTTAGGGTTTTACGTTCATTGTAATGTTTATATATGTATATATATATATATATATATATATATATATATATATAAAACATAAATATGTGTTTATTTGAAGGTTATAGTGTTTTGTTTTTGAGTAATGTCTTTGGGTTTTTGGGTCCTAAGTTTTTATTTTATTTTATTATTATTTTTTTTTTAGAAATTTAGGGTATTTTTTTTTTTTTTTAGTGTTTTAAAGACTCCTGCAATTTTTTGTTTTGGTTTTTGTTTTTGTTTTTGTTTGTTTGTTTGTTTGTTTGTTTTTGTAGGACTTTGTTTTTAGGACTTTAAAAAAATAGGGTTTTTTAATGTTTTTCAATTTTTAAAAAAGGCTTTAGGATTATTTTTAGGGTTTTGCGGATTTTTTAGAGTTTCAGGTTTTTTTCTTTTAGAGTTTTAGGGTGTTTTTAGATTTTTGAAAGTTTTAAAAAAAGGAATTTAGGGTTTTTTGGCTTCTTTTAGGGTGTTTCTTTGTTCTTTGTTAAATTCCCCCTCGACCCCTTCCTATTCCCCGGGATGTATGCTTTAAAAACAGACACATCAGCCTAATAAATGGAGACTTAATAGGACCCTCTGCTTGGTTTCTAGCTTTTCTTCCCCTTCCAATTCCATTTCCTCCCAGGTTTACAGTACCACTCGCACCCATGAATAACTGAAACCTATGGGACTGGATAAGGGGCACCCAATGTGAGGGCGAGTTTTGGATCATATTTCCTTCCAGTGGAGGTTCCAGAGAAGTTTGTCCTGACCCCAAGAATTTAGAAGTAGTGAAGGACCCCTTCCACTGCTCATAGAAGAGAGAAAAGTCCTTGGTGAGTTGATTCATCTCCACTCCAGGAACTGGGAAACAAACTATCAAAGGAAGCAGCCTTTATAATTTGCTTAAAGACAGCTCTCATGGAAAGAGGAGTTAGAGTTAAAAAGTAGATTTGATAATTTTTTTTTTTTTTTTTGTTTTCATAGACCAGGCTTGTCCAGGTTTATTATAGTTGGAGCAGAGAGAGATACATTGTAAGATATGGAGAAGAGTAGGTAGAGAACTAAATGAAATTTTGGCAAAGCAGGGCCGTGATGCGATGCTGTCCCTGAGAATTTATTTACTTATTGGAGTTTATTCTGTGATTTGGTATAAAATGCAGCTGATGATCCAGAGAAACAGCACCTTTTGTCAGTAGCAGAATATTGCCTCTATCACTTGTCTCGGGAAGCTTTAGAGGGCACCATCCCAAATACAAAACCTCCAAAAGCTGCAGACAGGGCTGAAGTCCCACAGGCTGCTCTTTATCCACATGTCCAGGTAACCATTTTGTCTGAGCAGCCTGCCCTGGGCAATCCACCACTGATCAATCCAGTCTTTAAAACATATTTGGCTTAAAGCCCTTTAATTTCAGAGTACTCAGACACTTTAGAAAAAGAGGTAGTTCGCCCATTAAACCTGAGCTGCTCTCTTGCTTCAGCCCCTCCCTGCAGTGCCCCTTCCTATCTGCTGCCTATTAGTGCTTCTGAACCATGGTGTCAGGTTTAAAGCTTTCTATTCTCATTGCTGCTAAGGATAAGCTGGTGTCTCAGGTAGCAGGATTACAAGAAGTACTAAAACTACAGCAGCAGTATGCTCGCTTTTCTATAGATCTAGCTTCACTCTAAAATTGCTTAAAACAGACTATCCTTGTTCCTCCTCCAGCCGTAGTCTCAGGAGGCATAAAAAAGAAAGCTCAGTGAGCCATAAAAACCAAAACATTGGCTTTCCTTGTAATCACTCACTCCAAGAGAACTGCTAGCTGTGACCTGCCCACTTCTATGGCGGAGGAGCAGCCCCCAGCCACCCGTGCCAAATCTCCTTCTGCAGAAATGAGGCCTTTAGAAGTGCCCCATTCCGATTTCTCTGTAGACACTAACAGCGAGGGTGGAGAAGATTATGAGAGTGATAATGAAGTAGAAATCAAGAAGAAGAATTAACGGTCCCTATTCAACAGACAGAGTTTTGTAGACTAAGTTTTAAAGACATAAAAGAGCATAACTCTGCGGTTAGAACTTATGGTCCATCTCCTCCTTATATGCTTTCGCTCCTAGAAGCCCTCCCAGTAGTGAATGGGTCAAAGATTTTTAAACTGTGTTAACTGGAGGATAGTTTTTCTCATGGAGGATTGTTTTCCTCAATAGGTTCCAGACCATTGCAGTAGCTAATCAGAAAAACCCTCCAGTGCCTGGACTGACTGGACCTTGGAAAAGCTTTCTGGTCAAGAAAAATATTTGGCTAAGGCCAGGCAGAAATTGCCCAGTGGGTCTCTTGGCTCAAACTGCTAACACAGCCTTGGGAACTTGGCATGCTATTCCTAGGAAAGGTTCCATTATTTCCCCTTTAACTAAAATAATTCAAGGAACCCAAGAAGACTTTAGTGAATGTGTTAGTCATTTGCTTGAGGCTGCAAAAAGGACCTTAGGTCATGAGGATGTGAAAGAACCTAGTGGGGAAACCTCCACTCAACTCCTGATTCGGCGTGCACCCAAGAATCATGAATAGAACACAACACCTTGATGTAACAACAGTAGGTATTTTAATGGCGGAGCTCTGGGTCGAAATGCATCTCACACAGGAGACAGTGGATTTGACCACGAGGCTTGGAAGCTAGGGGTTTTTATAGAAAAGGAGTGGGGCTGGGGGAGGAATTGTCATGGTTTCACATGATTGGTCCTTTTAAACATCAGCAGCCTGAGGTCAGAGGGGTGGGAGATAGGGAGGCGATGGGCCTGCCCGGGCATGTCCTGGTCTGTTCTGCTATGTTCTCATGCCCAGGTTTCAAAGCTCACAAACAACTCTTTGGGCTATTTGACATACATTACATGAATCACAGGTCTCAAGTTTTATTTCCTTTCATTCCCCTCTTCTTCTGTTTAGACTAATTCTAATCATAGAGTTTTAGAGATTGGTGTCCCCTAACTCTTCATTTACCTGAACTATAGGTTGATATTGTCTCTGAAGACCATGAGTTTTACTTTATCAATTCTACTCTGGATGAAAGCCATTCCTCTATTTATTATACAGGGGCCGAAAACTAAAGCTAAGCATATCATAAGGATTGGTCCAGCTACAGCGGAAATCAAAGAAGTTATCCAAGATGGTTGTAATTCAAACCACGTCTCAAACCACCCACAATGAGCATCCCATTCCTGTTTCCTTCGCTCTAATCTTTCTCTCAGTTTCTGCATAGAGTCTCTAACTATTCCTGTATGATCTGAATAGAAGCAGCACTCTTCTTTAAGGGCAGCACACAGTCCTCCTTCTTTTAGGAACAACAAATCAAGACCTCTCCTGCTCTGCAAAACTACCTCAGACAGGGAGGTCAAAGATTTTTCTAAAGCATCAATGGACTTCTCTATTGCTGTTAGGTCTTCATTGACAGCATCCCTCAAAACTGAATTCCCTGTCTTCCTTCTATCAAAGCTGACACTTCTGTTCCCACTCCTACTGCCATACCTATTCCCATGAATGCAGCCAGGGTTAAAGTATTTCGTTCTTGTTGCGACCGCCATACAGCATAGCTTTCTTCTAAACTGGATGCAGGGTGATAATATATGCGGGGTAACAGCTGGATCATGACACAAAAATCATGAGTTGAATTAAAAACCTTAGTTGATACACAGGGAGTAAGTCCTGTATTGCAAGCCCACCATCCAACTGGGCAAGATACAAGATAGTAATTAGCTTCCGTTCTGGACACGGACTGAATTTGTCCTCATAGGTGTTTGTGAGTGGAAGGTGGGGTGCCTATAGAGAGACCTGGACTCCTCACAGATACATCAGTCAGCGTCAGTTTTTGTCCTGTTCCCCAAGAGCAGGAAGTATGGCTGCCCGGTTCTGTTGAAATCTCCATTGAAGGCAATTTCTTCATAATAAGGCGGACCCGAGGACAGGCATAGCCAGCAGTCCTCAGTAGCCCTTGGATCAGTTCTATTAATGGCATAAAAGGCTCCTCTCACTAGGTTAAACATCCTCTGTCTTGTTGAAGGAATCTCAGGGGTAATAGTTAGAGGTACCTGAAGAGTGGGAGGTTGGGTGATAGCGGCCATACTAAGGGGGTCCGCAATCACTGGATTATGCTGAGTAATAGTATGGGTGAAGGGTGTGGACTTGGTTGGGGGGCCTAAAGGATTGTAGGGGGTCTCTATTTTTAATCTGATAGTGAACAATAATCCCTCATCATATCTTTCCTTGTAAATCCTAAGACCCCAGGTATTCCCTTTTGTCCATCCCAGAACTCTTTTCCCTGGTTCAGTAAAGGTGACGCAGCGCGGATGGCACCAGTCAGTACACTCATCTAGGTCAAATCCTACAGGTACATAAGACGCTAGGGAATAGTTGGCTGTTACTCTCATATAGTCCCAGCTTGAGGAGGGCTTCCAGTGGGCTGTACCTGAAGTCTCGCAACCCCAGCTCTTGCAAAAGAAGTCAGCCTTACCTCCGCATGTTGGATTATGGGATTGACTTCAGTGGAGCCCGGGACAGACATAGAAGGGATGGGTTCGAAACATACTTCTATCCCTTTGGTTAGAGCAACCACCCCATGGGTGTCTCGAATGTTTTTCTACGTACGGACAGGGTGTTAAAGGTGCCCTCTGAATGTCAGAGTACCCCTCCAAGTCCCATCCAGGAGGGGTTCCTATAGCCAACTTACAGATGTCGGGAAAGAATCAGGCCACCAAGTCCACAGAGGGTGTACCTTGGCGATTGTCCATACAGACCTACCCCCCTCATTGAGTACCTCCCACGTTTGTTGAACAGGACTGTGGGGGTTGAAATCCTTGATCGCTCCTACGAAGCAGGCACAACTTAAAAGGGTTAGAAGTCTTCTCCAAAGTCCACTCATCATGGCTGACTCCAGGGGGTGCTCTCTTGACGTGGGATGCATGGACCCAAGTGGGGATTCCTTCCACTTTGACCACGGTGGGCGTTGTCAGTAGCACCAAGTTGGGTCCCTTCCACCTCGGTTCTAGGTTTCCCGCTTGGTGTCTCCTCACCAGGACTGCGTCTCCTACTTCAAACTGGTGAGGAGCCTGTGTGTAACCAGCAACATAGGTTTCTTTTAGCTGTTCCCAGACCCCTTTCCTTACTATTTCGAGAGCTTATAATCGAGCCAAAAGACTAGAAGAAGGAGAGAAAGACACATCCGGGCGATTCCTATCCCCTACAGTCATAAAAATGGGTATGGGGATACATTAACTCAAATGGAGTTAGGTCAAGGGGTCCAGGTGTATTCTGAACCCTGAACAAGGCATAAGGGAGAACGGCTGTCCAATCACTTCTGCTGGATTCTAAGGTATTTTAGTCAGAGTCTCCTTTAGTGTTCTGTTCATCCTCTCTACCTGTCCTGAACTATGGGGTCTGTATGCACAATGTAATTTCCAATTTGTCCTCAGTTGCCTGGCCAATCCCTGACTTACCAGGGAGACGAAGGCAAGTCCATTGTCTAACCCCATTACCTTAGGTATCCCAAAGCGGGGAAGGATTTCTTCAAGTATCTTCTTGACCACTACATTAGCCATTTCTTTCATGGTGGGGAACGCTTTGACTCATCCCGAGAAAGTGTCTATAAAAACTATGAGATATTTATTTCCATACCTAGCTGGTTTCACCTAAGTGAATCCCAGTAGGCTCCAGGCCTGTCTCCTCACAGTTGTTTTCCTTCATGGAGACTGCTAGACTCAGCATTGGTAAGTGCACAAGCAAAGCAGTTTTTTATTATCTCCTCTACAATTCTCTTTAATCCAGGAATGTAATAGGGGGACTTACTAACCAATTTTAGTATTTTTTTTAGTTCCTAAATGAGTCAGATGATGTATGTTAGCTATGTAATCTCACCCCTCTTCTTCTGTGAGGGTTCATTTATTTATTTCCTCAGCAGCAGGCTGTTGGGTTCTCATCACCAGAGTCATTGGCCCTTGGGCTGCTTTTTTAGCTTCTTGGTCTGCCATTTGATTTTCCTTTTCAACGGGCCCAGTTCCCTTCTGGTGTCCTGGGCAATGGATAATTGCCACCCAACGGGGCAGATGAACAGCTTCTAATAAGCTGAGAATTTCTTCTTTATTTTTGATATCTTTGCCAGCAGACGTCAGCAGTCCACGGTGTTGGTATATTGCTCCGTGACTATGAGCCATGGCAAAAGCATACCAGCTGTCGGTATAGACATTAAGAGTCCTTCCTTCTGCCACCTTAAGGCCTGAATTAGTGCAATTAGTTCCCCTTTTTGAGCTGATGTACCCTCCGGCAGGCTGCTGGCCCATATGACAGACTTTCCATCCACTACTGCTGCCCCAGCCCTCTGCTTACCTTCTACCACAAAGCTGCTTCCGTCCGTGAACCAAGTCATCGCCCCTGGCCAAGGTTGGTCTGTGAGGTCTGGCCAGATTCCAGTCTCTTCTGCAATTATTTCTTCACACTTATGTGCAAGGGTCTCATGAGCCTCAGGTAGTAAGGAGGCAGTGTTGAGAATGGCTGGGGGTGCGAAACTTACTCGCTCTGTCAGCAATAGGCTCTGGTAAAGCGTCATTCGGGCATTGGTCATCCAGCGGTCTGGTGGTTGCCTGATGATGCTCTCAAGAGAGTTTGGGGCCACTATGGTAACATTCTGGCCCATAGTAAGTTTGTCAGCATCTCTTAATAGCACAGCCGTGACTGCTATCGCTCGCAGGCAGAAGGGCCATCCACTGGCCACAGAGTCCAGTTTCTTTGATAAGTAGGCTACCGGGCACTTCCATGGTCCCAAAACCGGGGTAAGGACTCCCCTTGCCACTCCATTTCTTTCATCAATGTATAGGGTGAAAGGTTTGTTTAAATCTGGCAGGGCCAATGCCAGAGCCTGCAGCAGTGCCTTTTTGAGCGTTTCAAAGGCTAGCTGATGTTCCGTGGTCCAAGTGAATTCCCCTTTCTCTTTGGTTAGTGGATACAAGGGAGCTGCCAGTGAGGCAAATCCGGAATTCAGAGTCTGCAAAACCTGGCAGTCCCCAGGAACTCTCTTTCCTGGCGAGCAGTGGTTGGGGCCGGGATCTGCATAACAGCTTGTTTTCTGGCTTCTGTGAGCCACCGTTGTCCATCTCTCAGGACATATCCTAGGTAGATCACTTCTATCTGGCATAACTGAGCCTTTTTAGCAGAGGCCCGATAGCCCATCTTACCTAACTCGCCCAGGAGGTTATGGGTCCCAATTTCACAGTCCTCGTGTGTTTCTGCACCTAGGAGCAGGTCATCAACATATTGCAGAAGAGTCACCTGTGGGCTATAGGCTCAGAAAAGAGCAAGATCTCGGTGTAGGGCTTCATCGAACAAAGTGGGCGAGTTCTTGAATCCCTGAGTCAGCCTCGTCCATGTGAGCTGTCGTTCTTGTCCACTCTCGGAGTCTCGCCATTCGAAAGCGAACAAGGGCTGGTTGTTGGTGTGTAACCTCAAACAGACAAAAGCATCTTTAAGATCCAGGACTGTGTACCATGTCCGACCAGGTGGCAAGGTGCTGAGGAGGTTATATGGATTTGGCACCGTGGGGTGTATGTCCTGAACTCTCTTATTGACTTCTCTAAGGTCCTGGACTGGACGGTAGTCACTGGTCCCTGTTTTTTTTTACTGGAAGTAGAGGAGTGTTCCAAGGGGATTTGCATGGGACCAAAATGCCTTGTTGCAGCAGTTTGTTGATTTGGGGGCGTATACCCTCTTGAGCTTATCTGCTCATGGGATATTGTCGGACCCCTATAGGGGTGGCCCTGGACTTAATTCCAATCACCATGGGGGGAACCAGTTTTGCCATCCCCACTCCTCCCGTCTCTGCCCACGCCTGAGGGTATCGATTCAACCAGTCCTGTAATCCCTCATGTGGCTTTACTTTATTTTGGTAAAGTCGATATTCCTCTCCTAGTTGTAAAGACAGCTCTAGAGTCTGGGGCACTTTTATTCCCCAGAAAACCACCGGTCAATGAGAGGTGAAAGTTATTTGTGCTTTTAACTTGGTTAGTAAGTCTCTCCCCAATAAAGGCATAGGACACTCTGGAATGACTAGAAACGAGTGAGTTACTGGATTTCGTCCTATGTCTACTACTCGGGATCTGGTCCATGGATACATTTTTTGTCCCATGGCCCCGATCACCAAGGTTTTTTTCATTTTTCTTCTCTTTTCCTAGAGGTGTTTTGAGTACTGAAAATTTGGCTCCCATGTCGACTAGAAAGTCCTCGGTGGTCCCCTCTACTTCTAAGGTTACCCTAGGCTCGGGGAGGGGGTCTGTGCCCCTTTCCCCCTAGTCTTCACCTTCTCCAAGAGACAGCACCTTTACCTCTTGTTTTTTTTTTTGTTGTTGTTTTTTGTTTTTCGTTTTTGTTTTTTTTTTTTTTTTTTTTTTCCGGACAGTTGCTCTTCCAGTGGCCCATTTCCTTGCAATATGTGCATTGGTTCCTCTCCAGGAGCTTCCCGCCTTCTCGGGGTCTCCTTGGTCCCTGCTGTCTTTTGTCTCCCAGGTTTCCTGACAGTCTACCTCTTCTTCCATTATCTCTTTCTCCTACTGCGGCCAGAATCCTAGTCAAAACCTTTTCTTGCATCCTGTCTCTCCTATCCTCATCCTCTCTTTTCTCTCTCTCTAACTTTTCATCTTCTGTTTCTTTCCTATGATACACTTTCTCTGCCTCTCTAACTACATCCCTTATGGTGTAATCCTGCAAGCTCTCAATTCGCTGTAACTGCTTCGTAATGTCAGGAGCCGACTGGCCAATGAAGGCCATAATTACTGAGGCCCTTTTACTCTCAGACGTGGGGTCGAATGGGGTATATCTACTAATAGCCTCCATGAGCCTTTCGAGGAAGACTGAGGGGGGCTCAGTCGCTCCCTGCATAACCTCTCTTACGTTGGCCAGATTCGTGGGCTGCCGGAGAGCACCTCTGAGACCCGCCACTAGGATCCAGCGATAATTGGACAGTCGTTCCCTACCTGGTGCCTTATTATAATACCATCGTGGCTGGGTTAGCGGGAATCCTTCATCTATTTCAGCTGGAGTTTGGACAGGGCGCCCAGCCTCTTCTCAGACCTTTTTCCCGAGCCTCGAGGAGAATTCTCTCTCTCTCGTCGGTTGTGAATAGAGTCTGCAGAAGCTGCTGGCAGTCATCCCAGGTCAGCTGGTGTGAATAGATTAATGATTCAACCAACCCAGTGAGTCCTGCAGGGTTCTCTGAAAAAGGGGGGTGATTAGCTTTCCAGTTATAGAGGTCAGAAGAGGAAAAAGGCCAATACTGTATGGGCTGTAGACTGTTCAGATCAGCAGGGGGAGCCCCAATAGCCCTGAGGGGGAGCGCCACGGGTAAATCCTCAGGCCCCTCAGTGGTGACTCCTCGCCTGCTCCTTGTTCCTGTGGAGGGACCCCCTCCTCCAGCCGGGGCCTGAGGCAGTGGTCCCGGGGGAGCTGAAGTTTGGGGCTGGAGAGCATATGGTGGGGGTTGAGGGGTGTCAGTCCACTCAGGGGCTTCTTCAATCTCTGGATAGACCTTGGGGGGTTTCATCACTGGTGTGCTGCGATCAAAATCTCCCCTGCGCAGTGGTTTTGGTTTCTCTTTCTCACCATTTTCTCAGATGGCTAGAATCTTGGTGCCAGGGTGGAGAGGTGGGAGGAATGGGCGAACCCACGGGGGTGGGTAGCGTGCCAAGTCCTCCCATACTGTGATGTACGGTTGCTGCTCTGGATACGATCCTGGCCCCTCCTGAAAAACAATGGCCTTCACAGCCCTTATTGTGGGTAAGTAAAAAGTTCCTTCTGCTGGCCAACCTACTCCAAAAACAGGCCATTCCAAGGAATAGAAAATCATCCATGGCTTTTTCTTCACTGTTATTGACAAATTTCGTCCTCTAGCCGTAAAGTCCGATCAATGGTCCTTAGTCAAAGATAAAGGAGTAGACACAGTCTGTCCCATAGTGAAGAATAAGAATAAACACAACACAATGACAGAGACAGAAAACACTAAGACATCCAAACACACTCCTCTGCGTCTGGACTTATAAAACCAGCCAAATGCTACCTCTGACAGAGTGGGATTCCGCGTCCACTCCTCTGGCAGGAAAAGCACTCACTATTCTTCACTCTGCCAGGCAACAGCCAGGTCCTCCTGACTGTTCTGTACACTGGGAACTCCATGGTCTCCCTCGGAATGTCTTCCAGGTGTGCAGTCTGTGGGGAAATAGACCGTCCTCTTCCCACAGCCACTAGGGTCCTTATGGTCCTCAGTGGCAGCTGCCAGAATACAGAATACCAGAACTGGTAACACAGGTGGGGCTCAAACCCACAATCTCAGAACTGAAAAACTAAGACACAAATTCAGCAGTGCCACACTTAGACACTTAGACAACAGAAACATAACAAGACTCACACAAACAAACGCACCTCCAAGGGGTCCTTCCGGGTTCCTGGGTGTCACACAGATCTCTTTGGTACCTCCAAATGAAAGAACCTAGTGGGGAAACCCCCACTCAACTCCTGATTCGGCGTGCACCCAAGAATCACGAATAGAACACAATGCCTTGATGTAACAACACGAGGTATTTTAATGGTGGAGCTCCAGGTCAAAACGCTTCTCACACAGGAGACAGTTGAATCGACCACGAGGCTTGGAAGCTAGGGGTTTTTATAGAAAAGGAGTGGGGCTGGGGGAGGAATTGGCACGGTTTCACATGATTGGTCCATTTAAACATCAGCAGCCTGAGGTCAAAGGGGGGGAAGATAGGGTGGTGATGGACTTGCCCTGGCATGACCTGGTCTGTTCTGCTATGTTCTCATGCCCAGGTTTCAAAGCTCACAAACAACTCTTTGGGCTATTTGACATACATTACATGAATCACAGGTCTCAAGTTTTATTTCCTTTCAGATGCAGACAATAATCTTGTAAAACAACTGGCTTTTGAGAATGCTAATTCGGCTTGTAAGGCAGTCCTGCCTGGTAAGATTAGGGACAAAGATCTTAATGAGATGATTCATCTTTGTCGTGTTCCCTTAGAAGATGTCCAAGACATACAATCTTGCAATGGGTGCAGCTCTTCAACCTCTTATGGCAATAGGCAAGGCCCTTCAGCAAGCTGGC
Source organism: Mus caroli (assembly GCF_978045245.1). NCBI lineage: Eukaryota > Metazoa > Chordata > Mammalia > Rodentia > Muridae > Mus > Mus caroli. The sequence continues at coordinate 2,151,166 of NW_028227277.1, read as the reverse complement.
CTAAAAACTAGTTGTTTTAAGTGTGGCCAGCCTAGACAATTTGCATGACAGTGTCCCACTGTGCCCTTTCTTAACGGTACTCCAGCACAACCTACTGACCATTCTTTTCGGCCTACATGGACTTATTTTCTTTGTCCACGCTGCAAAAACGGCCAGCATTGGGTAAACACTTGCAGAGCTCAGACAGATGCATCTGGGAATCCCCTGCCTCCCGTTCAGACAAACGGATATGGGGGACAGACCAAGTCCCAAAAACCATCGCATTTCTCCCAGACACGGGGTACAGCCAGCAGACAAATCAGCCACTGGTCTCTCCAGAGCCATGACAGGCAGCTCAGGACTGAACTTGTGTTCTGCCACCAGTGCAAATTTAACACCTGAGCATAGCGTTTATATCCTCCCTATGGGGTCTATGGCCCTCCTTCACCTGATACTTATTATTATTATTATTATTATTATTATTATTATTATTATTATTATTATTATATATTAGGGCGTGCTTCTGCCACTTTGAAAGGACTTACTGTCCATCCCTCAGTAGTAGATAATTACTACAATGGAGAAATTAAAATTTTAATTAGTGCCTCTCAAGGACCAATTTCTATATCAAAGGGCAAACTTTAGCACAAGCCTTGCCTCTACCTTTAGATACTTCCAATCAAGCAATGGGCACACATCGTGGTTCTTCACAGCCAGGGTCATCAGATCTGTATTGGGTACAAGCAATTACCAAAGATTGCCCTACACTCTGCCTTAAGATAAATGGCAAGAGCGTTGAGGGCCTTTTAGACTCAGGTGCAGATTCTCCTATGATTTTACAAAGTGCCTGGCCTGCTACTTGGCCATTAAAGGCCTCTTTAACTCATTTACAGGGAATTGGACAATCAAGGAATACTCTACAGAGTTCAGAGTTATTGACATGGGAAGATGATGAAGGAGATTCTGGTTCTATTCAGCCTTATGTTGTCCCTGGTCTGCCCATTAATTTATGGAGAAGAGACATTCTTTCTCAAATGAGAGTCATTATGTGCAGTACCAATGGAGTCATTACTCAACAAATGCATACTCCGTGTTAACTCCATGGACACAGACTGGGTAAAAATAGCCAAGGGATGCCTGCACCAATAAAGGCCACCCCCAATAGTTCAACCAGGTTTAGGTTATGACTCCTATTTTTCATAAGGAACATTGCTCTCCCTGCGCCTCAGGCAGATAAGATTACATGGAAAGATGATACCCCTGTCTGACTTGACCATTGGCCCCTACCTGCAGATAAATTGTCAGCAGCCATAGAGTTAGTGCAGGAAAAATTGATAGCTGTACACATTGAATCATCCTCTTCGCCTTGGAACACTCCTTTGTTATAAGAATGTGAAATGGTAAATGGAGGATGTTACAG
>NW_028227277.1:2132267-2144767 GCF_978045245.1 Mus caroli | reverse complement strand
TTTTTGATGTTTCTTTATTTCTTCTACATTTTTAAGGTATATTAGGGTTCTTTAGTGTTTTTAAAAGATTTTAGGAATGTTTTAGGTTTTATTATTATTATTTTTAAAGTATTTATGTTTTTTTGTTGTTTTTTGCTGATTTTTTTTTTTTAGGGTTTTAGGTTTTCTGGTTATTTGTAGGGTTTTTTGGTGTTTTGGAATTTTGGGATATTTTGTTGGGGTTTTAGTTTCTTTTAGTTTCTTTTTTTATATTTTTATAGTTTTTTTTAAGGGTTTTTGTTGATTTTTTTAAAAACATCAAGGTTTTCTTTTTTAGGTTTTTATTGTCTTTTCAGGTTTTTTTAAAGGTCTTTCTTATTTTTTTTTTAAAGTCTTGAGGGATTTTTTTTTAATGGTTTCAGGACCTTTTTTAAGGCTTTATGTTTTTTTTTTTTTTGTTTTTTTTTTTAGGATTTTTGAGTATTTTGAAAGAATTTTGAGGGTTTTTAAGGGGCTTATTGTTCTTTTTAGGGTTTCATGTTCTTATTTAGGGTTTTAAGATTTTTTTTTCAAATAGTTAGGGTTCTTATTGAGGGGAGTTCAGGGTTTGGGTATAGCCAAGGATACACAGAGAAACCCACTCTCAATATATATATATATATGAATAAAGTAAGGAAGAAAGAATGAAAAGAATTTTAGGGACATTTTTTGGCTTTTGGTGTATTTTTTTTAGAATTTTAGGGTTTTTATTTGGTTTTGTTTTGTTTTGTTTTTATAAAATTGTAGGGTTTTGAGAAGAGTTTTTGTTGTTGTGCTTGAAAATATTTTTTTTTTTTAATTTTAGGGTTTTAATATTGGTGTTCCATTGTTTTATGGTTGCCAGGAAATGGTGGCAGAGTAACTTCCAGGACAGCCAGGGATAAACAGAGAAACCCAGTCTCATAAACGAAAACACGAAAAAAAAAAAAAAAAGAAAAAAGAGTTTTAGAGTACTTTTTTAAGATGAGTGTTTTAGAGTTTGTTTTATTTTTTGTTTGTTTTTTTGTTTTTTGTTTTGTTTTCACAGTTTTCGTGTATATTTAGTGTTTTTTCTGTTTTTTGTTTTTTGTTTTTTTTTTTTTTTTTCTTTTAATGGATTTTAAGGTGTTTTGGGTTAGGGATTTTTTTTAGGCTTTAGGGATTCCTTTTTATGGTTTTACAAAATTTTTTTTAGATTTTTTTGTTTTTTTTTGTCTTGTTTTTGTTTTTTTGTTTTTGTCTTTGATAAGATTATTTGAAAATTTTAGAGTTTTATTTTGCAGTTTATGAGTTTTACTCTTGCCAGACAATGGCGGCAAATGCCTTTAATCCCACACTTGAGAGGCAGAGGTAGTGGATTTCTGAATTTGAGGTCAGCCTGGTATAAAAAGTGAGTTCCAGGACAGCCACAATGAAACGCTGTCTCAAAAAACCAAAAAAAAAAAAAAAAAAAAAAAAAGAAAAAAAATGGTTGTATGATTATTTTTAGGTTCATGTTTTTTTTTAGAATTTCAGGGTTTTTTAAAAGGTTTTGTAGGGTTTTTAGAAGAATGTTTTTGAGGTACTTTGGTATTCAGGGTTTTAGTACATTTTTAGGGTTTATTCTATATTTTTAAAAGGATGTTAGGGTCTTTCTTTTAGTGATTTTTGGTTCTTAATAATTTTAAGTGATTTTTTTTTTTTTTTAGCATTTTACTGTTTTATTTAGGGTTTATGTTTGTTTTCTTGAGTTTTGTTTTACTTTTTAATTTTAGGTTTGTATCTTTTGAGTTTAAGAGCTGTAGTGTTGCCAGCCAGTTTTTTGTTTGTTTGTTTGTTTTTTGTTTTTTTTTGTTTGTTTGTTTTTTTGTTTTAGTGTTTTGGGGTTTTATTTAGGCTTTATTTATTTATTTATTTATTTATTTATTTATTTTTGGTTTTTCGAGACAGGGTTTCTCTGTGTAGCCCTGGCTGTCCTGGCACTCACTTTGTAGACCAGGCTGGCCTCGAACTCAGAAATCCGCCTGCCTCTGCCTTCCGAGTGCTGGGACTAAAGGCATGCGCCACCACTGCATTTTACTGTTCTTCTTAGGAGTTTTTTATTGTTGTTGTTGTTGTGGTGGTGGTGGTGCTTGTTCTTCTTCTATTTTTAATTTTAGGGTTTTAAATTTGGAGTTTAAAAGTTTTAGATTTGCCAGGCAGTGGTGGCCCATGCCTTAAATACCAATACTTGGGAGGCAGAGGTCGGTGGATTTCCGAGTTTGAGGCCACCCTGGTCTACAGAGGCAACTCCAGGACAGGTAGGGATACAAAGAGAAACCCAGTCACGAAAAAAAAAAAAAGTAATAAATAAAGAAATAAAGAAATAAGAAAGAAAGAAAGAAAGAAAGAAAGAAAGAAAGAAAGAAAGAAAGAAAGAAGAAAGAAAGGAAGAAAGAAAGAAAGAAAAAGAAAGAAAGGAAGGAAGGAAGGAAGGAAGGAAGGAAGGAAGGAAGGGAGGAAGGAAGGAAGGAAGGAAGGAAAGAAGGAAGGAAGGAAGGAAGGAAGGAAGGAAGGAAGGAAGGAAGAAAGAAAAAAAAAGAAAGGAAAGACAGAAAGAAAAGTACTTTATGGAAACTTTTGGCTTATTGTGTGGTTCTTTTTTTTAATATTACAGTTTTTTTAAGGTGTTTATAGGGTTTTAGAAGAGTATTTTAGAATATTGTTCGGTTTTAAGTGTTATAGTGTATGTTTAGAGGTTTTTCTATAATTTTTAAAGGACTTTAGGGTGTTTTAGTGATATCTGGTTCTTACAAGGTTTAAGGGACTTATTTTTTAGCACTTTACTGTTTTATTTAGTTTTTGTGTGTGTGTTCTTGAGTTTTTCTTTTTAATTTGAGGGTTGTATATTGTGAGTTTAAGAGTTTTAGTGTTGCCAGCCACTTTATTTAGAATTTTTAAAATTTAGGGGTTTTATTTAGGGTTTGAAGGATTTTTAGAACAGTGTTTTAGAGTTTTTTTTGGGCGTGGGGGTTAACTTAGGCTTTATTTTATTTATTTATTGTTTAGCATTTTACTCTATTTCTTAGGGGTATTTTCTGGTTGTTGTTCTTGTTGTCCTCGATTTTTTTTTTTTTTTTTTATTTAGGGTTTTATATTTGCGGATTGTTTTACGGTTGCCAGACAGTGGTGGCACATGCTTTAAATCCCACCAATTAGGAGGCAGATATAGGTGGACTTTTGAGTTCAAGGCCAGCATAGTATACAAAGGGAGCTCCCGGACAGCCAGAGGTACATAGCTAAACACAGTCTCCCAAAACTCAAAAACAGAAAGCTCAAAAAAAAATTTTTTTTAGGGTCTTTTTGTGGTTCTTGTGTATTTTTTTTCTTTTTTTCTTTTTTAGAATGTTAGTGTTTTTCTTATAGTTACTTGGAAGATTGTTTTAGAGTTTTGATGTTTTTTGTTTTTGTTTTTGTTTTGTTTTATGTCTTTCAGGATTCTAGTGTATTTTTTTGTTTCTTTGTTTTTCTTTTTTTTTTTTTTAATATTTTAGAGTGGTTTAGTTTTTTTTCTTTTTTTTTTTTTTTTTTAAGGCTCTACAGGTTTTTTTCTTTTAGTTTTTTTTTTTTTTTTGCCTTTTTTTGTTAGTTTTGTTTTGATTTTTGTATTTTTTTTATTTTTAATGTTTTTGAGTATTATTTTTTTTTTAATATAAGGTTTTATTTTTGGATTTTAAGACTTATGTTTTGGCTCAAAGTGGTGGCCCTTGCCTAGATTCTCATCAACTGGGAGGCAGAAGTAGTGGAATTCTTAGTGCATGGCATCCTGGTCCAAAGAGGGAGCTCCAGGACATCCAGAGATACACAGAGAAACCCAGTCTCCAAAAACTTAAAAAATAAAAATAAATATAAATATAAAAAATAAATATAAAAAATAAAAATAAAAAAGGAAGGAAGGCAGGAAGGAAGGAAGGAAAAAATAAAAAAAGAAAGAAAGAAAGAAAGAAAGAAAGAAAGAAAGAAAGAAAGAAAGAAAGAAAGAAAGAAAGAAAGAAAGGAAGAAACTATTATGGACATTTTGGCTTAGTGTGTATTTTTTTTTTCATTTTAGATTTCTAAGTGTTTTTTTAGGGTTTGTACAATTTTTAAAAGAGTATTTTAAGAGGTTTTTTTTTTTTTTTTGGTTTTCAGGCTTTTAGGGTATTTTTAGTGTTTTTCTTGTTTTTTTTAATGATTTTCGTATATTGTACGGTTTTGGGATTTAATTTAGCCTTTCTTCTCTCTCTTTTTCTTTCTTTCTTTCTTTTTTCTTTTTACTTTTTTTAAAAGCATTTTACACTATTTTTCATGGTTTGTTGTTGCTGTTCTCCTTGATTATTTTTATAAAAATTTAGGAATTTATATTTGGTTTTAATTGTTCTAGGGTTGCCAGGCAGTGGTAGCCCATGCCTTTAATCCCAACAATTAGGAGGCAGGATTTTTTGAGTTCGAGGACAGCACGGTCTACACAGAGAGCACCAGGAAAGATAGGGATATACACACACACACACACAACAACAAAAAAAAAAAAAACAGTCACGACAAAGGAAAAAAAAAGGAAAAAAAAGGAAGGAAGGAAGGTAGGAAGGAAGGAAGGAAGGAAGGGAGCAAATTATTACTTTATGACTATTTTTGGGCTTTCTGTGTGTTTTTGTTTTGGTTTTTGTTTTTGTCTTATTTTTTAAGCAATTTAAGGTTTTTTAAAGGTTTTTCGGGATTTTTTAAAGATTTTTTTAGAGGATTTTTTTGTTTTTTGGGGTTTTAGTTTTAGTTTTTTTTTTTTTTTTTTTTTTTTTTAAACGTTTTAGAAGGTTTTTTTTGGGAGGTACTTTAGGGGTTTTCTTTAGGGTTTTAGTATTTTTTTTAGGGTTGTGTGTGTGTGTGTGTGTGTGTGTACGTGTGTGTATGTGTGTGTATGTTGTATGTGTGTTGGAGTTTGTTGAGGTTGAATGCAGCACGGTCTACAGAGTGAATTCCAGGACAGCCAGAAGTACACAGAGAAACCCATTCACCAAAAATTAAAAAAAAAAAAAAAAATTAAAGAAAAAAAAGAAAGATATTAATAAAGCAGGAAAGAAGAAAGAAAGAAAGAAAAAGAGAGAGACAGAAGGAAAGAAAGAAAGAAAGAAAGAAAGAAAGAAAGAAAGAAAGAAAGAAAGAAAGAAAGAGAGAAAGAAAGAGAAAGACTTAGTGAAATTTTAGGCTCCTTGGTAGCAATTTAGGTTCTTTTTAAGGGTTAATAGGGTGTTTAGAAGACTATTGGTGAGTTTTATTTGTTTTTCCTTTACTTTTTTTCTTGGTATCTTAGGTTTATGGATTTATTGTTTGATTTTTGGTTTCAGGATTTTCGTTTATTGTTTTTAATGTCTTTTTTTTTTCAGGTGTAAAGTGTGTTAGCTTTGCCAGTCAGTGGTGGGTCATGCCTTTATTCCAAGCCCTTGGGAGGCAGAGGTAGGTAGATTTGTAAGTTCTAGGCCAGCCTGGTCTAAAGAGTGAGTTCCAGTATAGACAGGGCAATACAGAGAAACAGTTTCCAAAAACAAAATAAATTAAACCAAAAAAAATAGCTTAAGGGTCATTTTAGGGTTGAGATATATATATAGTTTTTTTTTTTTTTAAGGGTTTTGTAGGTTTTTAGAAGAAGTTTTAGATTTATTTAGTTTTCAGACTTCTAGTGTAGGTTAAGTGTTTTGTTGTTGTTGTTGTTGTTTTTTTCTTGTTTTTTAAGGATTATAGTGAGTTTTAGGGTTTTGGTGTTTTATTTAGGCTTAATTTTATTTTATTTTTTTAACATTTTGCTTTATTTCTCAGGTTTTTGTTTTGTTGTTTTTTGTTTGTTTGTTTGTTTGTTTTTAATTTTGAGGTTTTATATTTGGTATTTAATTGTTTTACGTTTGCTAGGAAATTGTGGACCATGCCTTAGGGTCGTCAGACAGTGATGGCCCTTGCATTTATTTCCAGCACATGGGAGGCAGAAGCAGGCAGATTTCTGAGTTTGAGGCCAGCCTGATATAAAGAGGGAGCTCCAGGAAAGGTAGGGATACAGAGAGAAACCCATTCTAGAAAAACACAAAAAACAAATGAAATAAAATGAGAAAAGAAAGAAAAAAAGAACGAAAGAAAGGACGAAAGAAAGAAAGAAAGAAAGAAAGAAAGAAAGAAAGAAAGAAAGAAAGAAAGAAAGAAAGAAAGAAAGAAATGAAGAAAGAAAGAAAGAAATGAAGAAAGAAAAGAAAAAATTACTTAAAGGACATTTTGTCCTTTCTTTTTTTTTTTTTTTTTCTTTTCTTTTCTTTTTTTTTTTCTTATTTTTTAGAATTTCAGTTTCTTTGTTTTTTTTTTTAAGGGTTTTGTAGGGTATTTTATAAAAGTATCTTATAGGGTTTTTTTTTTTTGAGTATTTTAGTGTATTATTAGTGTTTTTTCTGATTTTTTAAAAGAGTTTTAGGGTGTTTCAGTGTTTTGGGTTTTATCATTTTTTTATTAGGGTTCTATCTTTTATTTTTAGGGTTTTTTGTTTTGTTTTTTTAGAGTTTTAGAATATCATTATTTTTTTAATTTTAAGGTTTTATTGGAGATAAGAGTTTTAGGGTAGGCAGGAAGTGGTGGCCCATGCCTTAAATCCCAGCACTTTGAGAGGAAGAAGTATTGGATTTCTTACTTCAAGGCCAGCCTGGTTTACAGAGGCAGGTCCAATATAGGTAGGGATACACATAGAAACCCAGTCTCCAAAATCTGAAAAAAAATAAGAAAAAGGAAAGAAAGAAAGAAAGAAAGAAAGAAAGAAAGAAAGAAAGAAAGAAAGAAGTAAGGAAGGAAGGAACGATAGAAAGAAAGAAAAAAAGAAAGAAAGAAAGAAAGAAAGAAAGAAAGAAAGAAAGAAAGAAAAAAAGAATTAAAGAAGGAAAGAAAGAAAGAAAAAAGAAAATTACTTAAAGGATATTTTGGACTTTCTGTTTTTTTTTTTTTTTTTTTTTTTTTTGTATTTTTGTTTTCGGTTTTTTTTTTTTTTATTGTTTTTTTTTTGTTTTGTTTTGTTTTTTGTTTGTTTTGGGGTTTTTTTGGTTTTTTTTTGTTTATTTGTTTGTTTGTTAGGATTTATAGTTTTCATTTAGTGTTTTCCTTTTTTTTTAATTTTGAAAAATAAATAAAGTTTTTATATTGGGGGATACACAGAGAAATCTAGTCCTGAAAAGCTCAATAAATAAATAGATAGATAGATAGATAGATAGATAGATAGATAGATAGATAGATAGATAGATAGATAGATACATAGATAGATAGATAAACAAACAAATAGAAGAAAGAAAGAAAGAAAGAAAGAAAGAAAGAAAGAAAGAAAGAAAGAAAGAAAGAAAGAAAGAAAGAAAGAAAAGAGAAAAATGATTAATGGACATTTTTGCCTTTTTTGTTGTTTGTTTTTTGTTTTTTGTTTTTTTTAGAATTTTAGTGTTTTTTGTCAAGGGTTTTGTAGGTTTTTTTTAAATAAGAGTATCTTAGAGGGTTTTTTTTTTTCGTATTTTAGTGTATTTTTAATGTTTTTTATGATTTATTTGTAAGTTTTTTAGGGTGTTTTAGTGTTTTGGGCTTTTATTGTTGGATTTAAGTGTTTTAGGGTTGCCAGGCAGTGGTGGCCCATGCCTTAAATCACAGAACTTGAGAGGAAGAAGTACTGGATTTCTTAGTTCAAGGCCAGCATGGTTTACAGGGGCAGTTCCAGTATAGCTAGGGATCCACAGAGAAACCTAGTCTCCAAAATCTCAAAAAAAAAAAAAAAAAAAAAGTAGGAAAGATAGAAAGAAAGGAACGAAGGAAGGAAGGAAGGAAGGAAAGAAGGAAGGGAGGAAAGAAGGAAGCAAATTACTTTATGCATATTTTGGGCTTCCTGTGTAATTTTTTTTTAAAGAAATTTAGGGGTTTTTTAAAGCATTTTCAGGATTTTTGAAGATTGTTTTAGACATTATTTTGGTTTTCTGTGTTTTAGATTTAATCCCAGCACTGGGGAGGCAGAAGCAGGCAGATTTCTGAGTTTGAGGCCAGCCTGGTCTTGAGAGTGAGTTCCAGGAATGCTAGAGCTACAAAAAGAAACATTCTCAAAAAACCAAAAAACCAATTATTTTAGGGTTTTTTTTTTTTTTTTTTTTGGTTTTTTGTTTTGTTTTGCTTTGTTTAATTTTGATTCTTTTTGTTTTTGTTTTTAGCTTTTTAGGGATCATTTAGTGTTTGTTTAAAGAACCTAAGTTTTTTCTGGGTTTTCTTTTTTTTTTTTTTTTTTTGATGTTACTTGATTTCTTCTACATTTTTAAGGTATTTTAGGGTTCTTTAGTGTTTTTAAAGGATTTTAGGAATGTTTTAGTTTTTATTATTATTATTTTTTAATGTATTTATGTTTTTTCTGTTGTTTTTTGCTGATGTTTTTTTTTGTTTGTTTTTTAGGGTTTTAGGTTTTCTGGTTATTTGTAGGGTTTTTATGTGTATTGGAATTTTGGGATATTTTGTTGGGGTTTTAGTTTCTTTTAGTTTTTTTTTAATATAATTGTATAGTTTTTTTTAAGGGTTTTTGTTGATTTTTTAAAAACATCAAGGTTTTCTTTTTTAGGTTCTTATTGTCTTTTCAGGTTTTTTTAAAGGTCTTTCTTATTTTATTTTATTTTTTTATAAAGTCTTGAGGGATTTTTTTTAATGGTTTCAGGACCTTTTTTAAGGCTTTATGGGTTTTTTTGGTCTTTTTTTTTTAGGATTTTTGAGTATTTTGAAAGAATTTTGAGGGTTTTTTAAGGGGCTTATTGTTCTTTTTAGGATTTCATGTTCTTATTTAGGGTTTTAATATTTTTTTTTTCAAATATTTAGGGTTCTTATTGAGGGGAGTTCAGGGTTTGGGTATAGCCAAGGATACATAGAGAAACCCAATCTCTCTCTCTCTCTCTCTCTCTCTATATATATATATATATATATATATATATATATATATATATTCATATATATATATATGAATAAAGTAAGGAAATATATGAATATAATAATATAATGAATATAAAAATATATGAATAAAGTAAGGAAGAAAGAATGAAAAGAATTTTAGTGACATTTTTTGGCTTTTGGTGTATTTTCTTTAGAATTTTAGGTTTTTTGTTTTGTTTTGTTTTTTTAAAGAATTGTAGGGTTTTTAGAAGAGTTTTTGTTGTTTTGCTTGAATATATATATATATATTTTAATTTTAGGGTTTTAATATTGGTGTTTCATTGTTTTATGGTTGCCAGGAAATGGTGGCAGAGTGACTTCCAGGACAACCAGGGATAAACAGAGAAACCCTGTCTCATAAATGAAAAAACGAAAAAAAAAAGGAAGAAGAAGAAAGAAAGAAAAGAGTTTTAGAGTACTTTTTTCAAGATTAGTGTTTTAGAGTTTGTTTTATTTTTTGTTTGTTTTTTGTTTATTGTTTTTTTTTCACGTATATTTAGTGTTTTTTCTGTTTTTTTTTTTTTTTTTTTTTCCATTTAATGGATTTTAAAGTGTTTTGGGTTAGGGATTTTTTTTTAGGCTTTAGGGGTTCCTTTTTATGGTTTTTCAAAAATTTTTTAGGTTTTTTTTTTTTTTTTTTGTCTTGTTTTTGTTTTTGTTTTTGTTTTTTTGTTTTTGTCTTTGATAAGATTATTTGAAAATTTTAGAGTTTTATTTTGCAGTTTATGAGTTTTACTCTTGCCAGACAGTGGCAGCAAATGCATTTAATCCCACACTTGAGAGGCAGAGGTAGTTGATTTCTGAATTTGAGGTCAGCCTGGTATACAAAGTGAGTTCCAGGACAGCCACAATGAAACGCTGTCTCAAAAAACCAAAAAAAAAAAAAAAAAAAAAAAAAAAAGAAAAGAAAAGAAAAGAAAAAAGTAAAAAGAAAAAAATAGTTGTATGATTATTTTTGGGTTCATGTTTTTTTTTAAATTTCAGGGTTTTTTAAAAGGTTTTGTAGGGTTTTTAGAAGAATATTTTTGAGGTACTTTGGTATTCAAGGTTTTAGTACATTTTTAGAGTTTATTCTATATTTTTAAAAGGATGTTAGGGTCTTTCTTTTAGTGATTTTTGGTTCTTAATAGGTTTAAGTGATTTTTTTTAGCATTTTACTGTTTTATTTAGGGTTTATGTGTGTGTTATTGAGTTTTGTTTTAATTTTAGTAATTTTAGGTTTGTATCTTTTGAGTTTAAGAGCTTTAGTTTTGCCAGCCACTTTTTTTTTGTTTGTTTGTTTTTTGTTTGTTTGTTTTTTGTTTTTTGTTTTAGTGTTTTGGGGTTTTATTTAGGCTTTATTTATTTATTTATTTATTTATTTACTTACTTATCTATTTACTATTTTTGCATTTTAATGTTCTTAGGAGTTTTTTGTTGTTGTTGTTGTGGTGGTGGTGGTGCTTGTTCTTCTTCTATTTTTAATTTTAGGGTTTTAAATTTGGAGTTTAAAAGTTTTAGATTTGCCAGTCAGTGGTGGCCCATGCCTTAAATCCCAATACTTGGGAGGCAGAGGTCTGTGGATTTCCGAGTTTGAGGCCACCCTCGTCTACAGAGGCAGCGCCAGGACAGGTAGGGATACAAAGAGAAACCCAGTCACGGAAAAAAAAAAAAAGAAAAAAAGTAAGAAAGAAAGAAAGAAAGAAAGAAAGAAAGAAAGAAAGAAAGAAAGAAAGAAAGAAAGAAAGAAAGAAAGAAAGAAAAAACAAAGAAAGGAAAGACAGAAAGAAAATTACTTTATGGATATTTTTGGCTTATTGTGTGGTTCTTTTTTTTAATATTACAGTTTTTTTAAGGTGATTATAGGGTTTTAGAAGAGTATTTTAGAATATTGTTTGGTTTTAAGAGTTATAGTGTATGTTTAGAGGTTTTTCTATAATTTTTAAAGGACTTTAGGGTGTTTTAGTGATATCTGGTTCTTACAAGGTTTAAGGGACTTATTTTTTAGCACTTTACTGTTTTATTTAGTTTTTGTGTGTGTGTTCTTGAGTTTTTCTTTTTAATTTAAGGGTTGTATATTGTGAGTTTAAGAGTTTTAGTGTTGCCAGCCCCTTTATTTAGAGTTTTTAAAATTTAGGGGTTTTATTTAGGGTTTGAAGGATTTTTAGAAGAGTGTTTTAGAGTTTTTTTTTGGTTGTCAGGCCTTTAGAATATTTTTAGTGATTTTCCTCGTTTTTAAAGGATTTTAATGTATTTTAGGGTTTGGGGGTTTAATTTAGGCTTTATTTAATTTATTTCTTGTTTAGCATTTTACTCTATTTCTTAGGGGTATTTTGTTGTTGTTGTTGTTGTCCTCGATTTTTTTTTTATTTATTTAAGGTTTTATATTTGCGGATTGTTTTACGGTTGCCAGACAGTGGTGGCACATGCTTTAAATCCCACCAATTAGGAGGCAGAAGTAGGTGGACTTTTGAGTTCGAGGCCAGCATAGTATACAAAGGGAGCTCCCGGACAGCCAGAGGTACATAGCTAAACACAGTCTCCCAAAACTCAAAAACAGAAAGCTCAAAAAAAAAAAAAATTTAGAGTCTTTTTGTGGTTCTTGTGTATTTTTTTTTCTTTTTTTCTTTTTTAGAATGTTAGTGTTTTTCTTAAGGTTATTTGGAAGATTGTTTTAGAGTTTTGATGTTTTTTGTTTTTGTTTTTGTTTTGTTTCATGTCTATCAGGATTCTAGTGTATTTTTTTGTTTCTTTGTTTTTCTTTTTTTTTTTTTAATATTTTAGAGTGTTTTAGTTTTTTTTGTTTTTTGTTTTTTTGTTTTTAAGGCTCTACAGGCTTTTTTCTTTTAGGGATTTTTTATTTTTTGCCTTTTTTTTTTGTTAGTTTTGTTTTGATTTTTGTATTATTTTTTTATTTTTAATATTTTTGAGTATTATTATTTTTTTAATATAAGGTTTTATTTTTGGATTTTAAGACTTATGTTTTGGCTCAAAGTGGTGGCCCTTGCCTAGATTCTCATCAACTGGGAGGCAGAAGTAGTGGAATTCTTAGTGCATGGCAGCCTGGTTCAAAGAGGGAGCTCCAGGACATCCAGAGATACACAGAGAAACCCAGTCCCCAAAAACTTAAAAAATAAAAATAAAAATAAATATAAATATAAAAATAAATATAAAAAATAAAAATAAAGAAAGGAAGGAAGGCAGGAAGGAAAGAAGGAAAAAATAAAAAAAAGAAAGAAAGAAAGAAAGAAAAAAGAAAGAAAGAAAGATACTATTATGGACATTTTGTCTTAGTGTGTATTTTTTTTCTTTTTAGATATCTAAGTGTTTTTTTTTAGGGTTTGTACAATTTTTAAAAGAGTGTTTTAAGAGTTTTTTTTTTTGGTTTTCAGGCTTTCGGGTATTTTTAGTGTTTTTCTTGTTTTTTAATGATTTTCGTATATTGTATGGTTTTGGGATTTAATTTAGCCTTTCTTTTTTTCTCTCTTTTTTTTTCTTTCTTTCTTTTTTCTTTTTTCTTTTTTCTTTTTTCTTTTTTATTAAGCATTTTACAGTATTTGTCAGGG
>NW_028227277.1:2122267-2127267 GCF_978045245.1 Mus caroli | reverse complement strand
AAAGAAAGAAAGAAAGAAAGAAAGAAAGAAAAGAAAGAAAGAAAGAAAGAAAGAAAGAGAGGAAGCAAGCAAGTAAGCAAGAAACAAACAAACAAACAAACAAACAAACAAACAAAGGAGAGAGTTTTAAGTTCATTTGGATTCCTGTATTTTTAGAAGAGTGCTTTTGAGAGTTTTTTTTTTTTTTAGTTGTCTTGTGTATTTTTTTTTCTAGTAAATTAACCAATTTTACTGTGTTTCAAATTTTTAGGGTTTTATTTACGCTTCAGAAATTTATTTTTAATTAATTATTATTATTTTTTGTATTTTAATGCACATTGTGATATTGTGTGTGTGTCCGTATGTGTGTGTTCTTGAATAATTAATTAAAATTTGTGAGGTTTAATTTTGGTGTTTATTGGTTTTAGTGTTGCCAGGAAATGAGGGCCACTGCCTATAAAACCTAGTCATAGGGATGAACAAGTAAGTGATTTTTAAGATGGAGGCTAATTTGGTCTATGGAGTGAGACACAGAATGGCCAGAGAAAGACAGCGAAAGCCATTCTCCAAAATTCAAAAAAGAGAGAGAGAGAGAGAGAGAGAGAGAGAGAGAGAGAGAGAGAGAGGGAGGGAGGGAGGGAGGGAGGGAGGGAGGGAGGGAGGGAGGGAGGGAGGGAGGGAGGAAGGAAGGAAGGAAGGAAGGAAGGAAGGAAGGAAGGAAGGAAGGAAGGAAGAAGCAGGCAGTCAGGCATGCAAGCAGGAAAAGAAAGCAAGCAAGAAAGAGACAAACAGAAAAAGAAAAAAGAATTGGGTTTCAGAGTTATTTTTAGCCTCTTTTGCTTTTTTATTGGAATTAATATTTTGGGGGGGTATTTTGTTTTTGTATTTTTTTTTAAGGCTTTGAAGTGTGTTTCGAAGAATGTTTTGGAGAGTGTGTGTGTGTTTTTTTTTTTTAACTTCTAGTATATTATTAGTAGTTTTCCTAGTTTTTTAGAATTTTAGTGAATTTTAGGACCTGGGGTTTTATTTAGGCTTCAAGGATTTCTTTTTTAATATTTTAATATTTTAATGTTTTCTTTGGGATTGTGTGTGTTCTTGAATATTTATTTCAGTTTTGATGGTTTTAATTTTGGAGGATCATAGTTTTAGCATGGAAATAGCGGTCCATGCCTATAAAATCTAGCCCCAGGGATAAACAGGTAGTGGATATTTTAGTTGTCAGCTAGCATGGTCTACAGAATAACTTCCAGGACAGTGAGGGATACACAGAAAAACCCACTTTCCAAAAAATTACAAAAAAATCAATGAAAGAAACGGAGGGAGAGAGAGAGAGAGAGACAGACAGACAGACAGACAGACACACACACACACACAGACAGACACACAGACAGACACACAGACACACAAACACTCAGAGAGAGAGAGACAGAGAGAGAGAGACAGAGAGAGATAAAAGGGGAAAGGAAGGAAGAAAGAAAAAGAGAGAGAGAGAGGAAGAGAGAGAAGGAGAGAGGAAGGGGTGAGGGATGAAGGAAGGAACAAAGGAACTAAGGAATGAAGGAAAGAAAAAAGAATAAAGGAAGAAAAAAATAATTGTGTTATTGGGTCATTTTTGGTCTCTTGTGTACTTTTTTATTTTTAGGGGTTTTATTTAAGATTTTGAACTGTTTTTAAAGAATGTTTCAGAGCGTTTTCTTGTTTTCAGAATTCTAGTGTATTTTTCATATTTTTTCTTTTTTTTTAATTTTTAGTGTGTTTTGGACTTTTCAGGTTTCATTTAGACTTCAAGGATTTATTTATTTTAATATTTCATTGCTTTCTTTGTGTTCTTTTTTGTGGGTTTATTCTTGAATATTTATTTAAAAATTGAGGTTTTTTGTTTTGGTGGTGCATAATTTTAGAGTTGGCAGGCAATGGCTGCCCCTTTCATATAAATGCTAGCCCTAAGGTGAACTGGTAGGGGATTTTTTTAGTTGGAGGCTAGCCTGGTATTGAGATTGATCTCCCAGAGAGCAAGGGATAAACAGAGAAACCAAGTTTCTAAAAATTAGAAAAATATAGAAAATGAAAGGGAGGGAGAAAGAGAGAGAGAGAGCGAGAGAGAGAGAGAGATATATACATACATACATACATGGAGAGAGAGAGAGAGTGAGAGAGAGAGAGAGAAGGAAAAGGAAAAATGAGGGAAGGAAGGAAGGAAGGAATAAGGAAGGAAGGAAGAAAAATAAATAAATAAATAAATAAATAAAGAAAGAAAGAAAGAAAGAAAGAAAGAAAGAAAGAAAGAAAGAAAGATAAAGAAAGGATACTTCTAAGTTCTTTAACTTCATTTGATTTCCTGGATTTTTAGAAGAGTGCTTTCGAGGGTTTTTTGTTTTCAGACATCTAGTGTATTTTTGTGTTTTTTTCTAGTTTTTTAAACAAGTTTACTGTGTTTTAAGATTTGGGGGAATTATTTTCCCTTCAGCAATTTATTTTTTATTTATTATTAATTTTTTTTGTATTTTAATGCATATTGGGATTATTGCAATAGAGTACACATATTTTATACTAGTGTATAGAACAGATTTTAAGGTAGTAAATAGCCATAAAATATTGCTATCCTTATGTCTTTTCAGGGTTTCTATTCCTGCACAAACATCATGACCAAGAAGCAAGTTGGGGAGGAAAGGGTTTATTCGGCTTACACTTCCATGCTCCTGTTCATCACCAAAGGAAGTCAGGACTGGAACTCAGACAGGTCAGGAAGCAGGAGCTGATGCAGAGGCAATGGAGGGATGTTCCTTACTGGCTTGCTCATCCTACTCTTATAGAACCCAAGACTACCAGCCCAGGGATGGTCCCACCCACAAGGGGCCTTTCCCCCTTGATCACTAATTGAGAAAATGCCTTACAGTTGGATCTCATGGAGGCATTTCCTCAACTGAAGCTCCTTTCTCTGTGATAACTCCAGCTGTGTCAAGTTGACACAAAAATAGCCAGTACAATTGACCCCTTGTCAACTTGACACACAAACACATCACTAGTAAGCCTCAACCCTTACATTCTTATTCATCCCCAAGATCTAAATAACTTTAAAAGTCCCACAGTCTTTACATATTCTTAAAATTTCAATCTCTTTAAAATATCCATCTCTTTTAAAATCCAAAGTCTTTTTACAATTAAAAGTCTCTTAACTGTGGGCTCCACTAAAACAGTTTCTTCCTTCAAGAGGGAAAATATCAGGGCACAGTCACAATCAAAGCAAAAATCAATCTCCAACCGTCCAACGTCTGGGATCCAACTCACAATCTTCTGGGCTCCTCCAAGGGCTTGGGTCACTTCTCCAGCCATGCCCTTTGTAGCACACACGTCGTCCTCTGGGCTCCAGATGTCTGTACTCCACTGCTGCTGCTGCTCTTGGTGGTCATCTCATGGTGCTGGCATCTCCAAAACACTGCATGACCCCTTCAGTCCTGGGCCTTCAATTACAACTGAGGCTGCAACTTTACCAATGGCCGTCCATGGCCTCTCACAGTGCCGAGCCTCAGCAGCTCTGCATGACCCCTTCATGCCTTCAAAACCAGTACCACCTGGGTGACCCTTACACATTACCAAGTCCCGCTACAGAAGGAGTACAACCTTGCCTATCTCTGTAACACAGCCTCTTTGTGCTTTCAGAAAACACTTCCCAGAAGATGACACCTCAACGATGCTGGTCTCTTCTTAATCACTGCTAATTTCTTAGCTCCAGCTAACCAGCATCAATAGTCCCAGTAATGCAAAGTTTTTGCTTTAGTAGTACTGGTATCTTGTTAATCACAGCTGATTCTTCAGACCAGCTAACAAGAACTACAAAATCTTCACAATAAAACCAGCAATGGCCCTGAAAAGAGTCTTTAATTTTCCCCCTGAAATTTCACAAACCAGGCCTCCATCTTCTGCACTGTTCTCAGCATTATCTTCCAAGCTCCTACACAACATCTGACAGAGCTCTTAACAACGAATAGATCTTCAAGCCCAAAGTTCCAAAGTCCTTCCACAGTCCTCCCCAAAACATGGTCAGGTTGTCACAGGAATACCCCACTCTGCTGGTACCAATTTGTCTTAGTCAGGGTTTCTATTCCTGCACAAACATCATGACCAAGAAGCAAGTTGGGGAGGAAAGGGTTTATTCGGCTTACTCTTCCATGCTGCTGTTCATCACCAAAGGAAGTCAGGACTGGAACTCAGACAGGTCAGGAAGCAGGAGCTGATGCAGAGGCCATGGAGGGATGTTCCTTACTGGCTTGCTCATCCTACTCTCTTATAGAACCCAAGACTACCAGCCCAGGGATGGTCCCACCCACAAGGGGCCTTTCCCCCTTGATCACTAATTGAGAAAATGCCTTACAGTTGGATCTCATGGAGGCATTTCCTCAACTGAAACTCCTTTCTCTGTGATAACACCAGCTGTGTCAAGTTGACAGAAAAATAGCCAGTACACCTTATTAATTCTGGATCACAAAAAATATATATCACGAGAATATATTATTGTTCAATAATACTGAAATTATTTGAATTTTAAAAAATATTGCTTACAATTTTAATATAAAATATTTGCTACTAGGTCAATACACAGAAAATAAAGTAATAAAAATAAGAACAACCAAAACTTTAGTAAATTTTTTAAATGCTAATGCTTTAAAATTAGGATTCAATCTAGTAAAGAATCTATAATTTTTCTCTAAATAATACTCAAAATAAAAAATTATGAACAGTAATAGTGATTTTCTATTTTCACATATTTTTCATGCTTTCTTGGTAAATATATTAATCTTTAATAAAAGTGTTCAAAGAATGTGCAAATAGAATGTATTCATGAGAACATAATTAAAACAGTTTTTATTTTTAAATAAGATTATTTATTTTATATTAAAATAAAATAACTATTTCTAAAAATGACATTAAAGAATACATGGCATATTAATATTAACACATTCATATTATATTAAAATGAATTAAAGTATTTTATTAAATAAGCAATGTTAGGGCTTATGTAT
>NW_028227277.1:2102267-2112267 GCF_978045245.1 Mus caroli | reverse complement strand
CATGGTCAACACTGACTGGCAAAACCAAAACAATGAAAACATAGTTATAAAACCGTAATATTTTTGGAAAAAAAGAAACAACAAAAATTACAACAAGAATTAGAACAACAACAAAACCATAATCAATATACTAAAATGGAAAAAAGTTAAAGTATTCATTTAAACTGAAACACTAAAATACACTAACAACATTAAAAAATAATAATAAAAGACAATAAAAGTACACTACAAGCTTGAAATACAAGAAACTCTAAATCACTAAAGACTCTACAAAACTTTGAAATAACCTAGAAATCAGAAAAGAATACACAAGAATCCGAAATATTGATTGATTGATTGATTGATTGGTTTATAATTACTTATTTATTTTATACATTCTGTCTTTCTATCTTTCTTCCTTTTTTCTATCTTCCTTCCTTTCTTTGTTTTTTCTTTCTTTCTTTCTCTTTTTTTCTCTTTCTTTCTTTCTTTCTTTCTTTTTTTCTTTCTTTCTTTCTTTCTTTCTTTCTTTCTTTCTTTCTTTCTTTGTTTCCCTTTACTCTTTCCTTCCTTACTTTATCTCTCTGTCTCGCTCTTTCTTTATTTTTGTCTTTATTTGTGTTTTCCTATTTTTCTATCTTTTCCTCACTCTCCCTTCCTTCCTCCCTTCCTTCTTTCCTTCCTTCATCCATCCTTCCTTCCTTCCTTCCTTCCTTCCTTCCTTCCTTCCTTCCTTCCTTCTTTCCTTCCTTCTTTCCTTCCTTCCTATCACACTCTCTCACTCTCTCCATCTTTTTTTCTTTTTCTTTGTTTGTTTGTTCCTTTTTTATTACTTTCTCTCAATTTCTCAACAGATATAAATATTTTGAAATAATCCCGTGCATTTCATCTGATAACCCTGGAAAAGGCTGAAGTCAATTAAAGCTTAAATTAAAACCCAAACATTTAAATACACTAAACACAATAAAAAGAAAAAAAAATTAAAAATACAATAGAAGCCTGAAAAGAAAAAGAAACTCTAAATCGCTTTTCTAAGAACCCAACAAATTTTTTTAAAAATACCATAGAAATCCAAAAAGAATACACATGAAGACAAAATATCCCTAAAACATTTGTTTGTTTGTTTGTTCATTGATTTTTAATTAATTTTGTATATTTTATGAATTCTGTCTTTTTAACTATGTTTTTATCTGTCTCTTTCTATTTTTCCTTTCCTTCCTTTCTTCCTTCCTTCCTTCCTTCCTTCCTTTCTTTCTTTCTTTCTTTCTTTCTTTCTTTCTTTCTTTCTTTCTTTCTTTCTTTTGTTCTTTCTTTCTTTCTTTCTTTCTTTCAGTCTGTCTTTCTTTCTCTCTTTCTTTCTATCTCTCTTTCTTGCTTGGATTTTGGAGATTGGGATTCCCTGTGTATACCCTGGAGGTCCTAGAAATCACTCTTTACATGAGGCTGGCCTTCAATTAGGAAATCCACCTTCCTCTGCCTACCAAATGTGGGATTGAAGGCATGGATCATCACTGCCTGGCAACACTAAAACTCTTAAATCCCCAAATAAGAACCCTAAAAATTTT
This sequence comes from Mus caroli, assembly GCF_978045245.1. Taxonomy (NCBI): domain Eukaryota; kingdom Metazoa; phylum Chordata; class Mammalia; order Rodentia; family Muridae; genus Mus; species Mus caroli. The sequence goes on along the minus strand of NW_028227277.1, from coordinate 2,110,723 downwards.
TAAGCAAATATTTAAAATCACACACACAACACACACACAATCAAATAAACCAGTAAAACTTTAAAAAAATTAACTAAACCCTAATAAGAACCGAAATTCAAGAAAAAATGTTAAAATTCATAATAAACAAAGAAAAAAAAACTTTAAAAATATACTAAAACACTTAAAACCAAAAATCTCTAAAACCCTATTCTAAAAATCTTACAAAACCCATAAAAAAAACTCTAAAATTCTTAAAAGTATAAATATATATATACATATTTAAGAATCCAAAATATTCTTTATTTTTTTCTTATATATTTTTTTTATTATTTTTTGTAGTCAGGGTTTCTCTATGTATCCCTGGCTGTCCTGGAACTTACACGAGAACTCAGAAATCCAAGACTCTGCCTCTAAAGTTCTTGAATAAAAGGCATGGGATACCTCAAACTGGAAACTCTAAAATATTTAATCTAGAAAATAAAACCTTAAAATTTTTAAAAATACTTATGAACACACACACACATACACAAACACGTACTAAAACACTAAAATATAACAGTAAATCCAAAAAAAAACCTCCACAATCTTAAGAAACACTATTCATACAAAAAAAAAAAAAAAGAAAACCTATAAAAGACCCTTCTAAAAACCCTTAAAACTCTTTCAAAATTCCAAAAATTTCCATAGAGTAACTTCCTTATGTACAGAATTTCTTTCATTTTTTTTCTTTTTCTTTTTTTCTTTCTCTTTGTTTCTTTGTTTCTTTGTTTCTTTGTTTGTTTCTTTCTTTTTTTCTCTCTATGTTTCTTTCTTTCTCCCTTTCTTTGTCTCTCTCTCTTTTTCTTTCTCTCTTTCTTTCTTTCTTACTTTCTTCATTTTTATATTTCACTCTGTCTGTCTTCCTTCTTTCCTTCCTTTCTTCCATCTTTTTTCTTTCTTTCTTTCTTTCTTTCCTTCTTTCTTTCTTTCTTTCTTTCTTTCTTTCTTTTTTCCTTCCTCTTTCTTTTTGTCTTTGTTTTTGTTTCTTCCTAAATTTCTCTCTCACTGTCTCTGTGTCTGTCTCTCTGTCTCTCTTTCTCTCTCTGTCTCTCTCTGTCTCTGTCTCTCTGTCTCTCTGTCTCTCTGTCTCTCTGTTTCTCTGTCTCTCTCTGTCTCTCTGTCTCTGTCTCTCTCTCTCTCTCTCTCTCTTGAGTTTCTTTGTGTATCTCTGGTTGACTTTCAGCTCCATGTGGAGGTCTCAAAGAACTCTAATTAAAAACAAAACAAAACAAAACAAAACAAAACAAAACAAACAAACAAAAAACAACAAAAAAACACCTAACTCTGTCTCCCAATTACTGAGATTAAAGAAATGGGTCAACATTGCCTGGCAAACCCAAAACTAGGAAATCTAAAATATAAACCCCTAAATGTTTTAGAAAAAATCATGTACAAAAACAACACCACCAAAAACAAAACCCTAAGCAATACAGTAAAATGCTACAAAAGTCAAGTAAAATCAAACCTAAATTAAACCTCAAACCCAAAAATACACTAAAATCATTAAAAAGAAAAAGAAAAAACACTAAAAATACACTAAAAGCCTGAACAAAGACAAGGACCAAACCCAAAGAAATACATTAAAATGGTAAAAAAATAAAATAAAATAAAGCCTAAATGAAATCCCAAATCCATAAATACATTAAAATCATAAAAAAAAAAAATATGTGTATACCCTGGCAACATGGAAATCACTCTGTAGTCCAGGCTGCCCTAGAAATCAGAAATCTACCTGCCTCTGACTAACCAAGTGTGGGGTTGAAGGCATGGATCACCACTGCCTGGCAAAACTAAAACATTTAAACCCAAAAAAATATAAACATAAATATTTTGTAAAAACATTCAAGAACACAAACACACAAAATAGGAAAACGTTAAGAAAATGAAATAAAGCCCAATAAGAATGAAAATCAAGAAAAAAATCATAAATTCTTAATAAACAAAGAAAAAAATTAGTATACATATACTAAAACTCTTAACGCCAAAAATCTCTAAAACGCGAAAAAAAAAAAAAAAAAACTACAAAACTCATAAAAAAAAAACCCTAAAATTATATATATTTAGTTATTTAGGTTTATGTTATGTTTATGTTTATATTCATATTTATATATTCAAGAATCTCCAAATGATTCTAACCCCCCCCCCTTAAAAAATTCTCTTTGTATTCCTGTCTATCCTGAAACTCACCATGCAGACTAGTCTGATCATTAACTCAGAAATCCAAGAACTCTGCCTATAAAGTTCTGGGATAAAACGGATGGGTCACCACACACTGGCAAAAATAAATTTTTATATTACAAAATAAAACCATAAATTTTTGAAAAATACTCAAGAACTGACAAACAGACAGACAGGTAGACAGACAGACAGACAGACACACACACACACACAAACACACAAATATACACTCATACAAAAAGTAAAACCTTAAAATATAACCGTAAAAAAAAAAACACTCTAAAACCTATTAAAAGACACTAAATATAAACTAAAATTGAAAAAATCCAAAAAATAAAAACTATAAAACAGTCATCTAAGATCTCTAAAAACGTTTTCAAAAAACTCTAATATGCATAAAAAATACGAAAGAACCCAAAAGAATTCCATACAGTAAATTTCTTACTAAATCTATTCCTTTCTTTCTTTCTTTCTTTCTTTCTTTCTTTCTTTCTTTCTTTCTTTCTTTCTTTCTTCCCTCTCTCCCTCCCTCCATCCCTCCCTCATTTCCTCCCTCCCTTCCTCCCTCTTTTCTTTCTTTCTTCTTTCTTTTTTTGGATTTTTGTTTCTCTCTCTCTCTCTCTCTCTCTCTCTCTCTCTCTCTCTCTCTCTCTTTCTTTCTCTCTCTCTCTCTCTCTCTCACTCTCTTTGTCCCTCCCTCCCTCACTTCCTCTCTCTCTCCTCTCTCTCTCTTTGTCTCTCTCTGTCTCTCTCTGTCTCTCTCTGTCTCTCACTGTCTCTCTGTCTTTGAGTTTTGGAGACTGCGTTTCTCTGTGTAGCAATGGCTGTCTTCTACCTACCTGTGGAGACCTTGCTGAACTCTACTTTAAAAAAAAAATCACCTAACTTTGTCTCCGAATTGCTGGGATTAAAGTCATGGACCAACTTTGCCAGGCAATCCCAAATGATCAAATCACAAATATAAAACCTTTAATGATTTTTTTAGAAAAAAATCAAGTACAAAACAACAACTGTAGTCTCCCGTCCCCAAGCCTGAAACCTGCATGCTCAGTGGTGGAGTGTGCTAGTCAATTGTTCTGCCTAGACCACTGCTGGAGCTTGCTGATTTGCTCTTCCAAAGCCGTCACGTGGTCACCCTGCTACTGGACCCCAAGATTATTATTTGTCAGGAATTGGGCCCCCTTCCCCTGCTCCATAACTACGTGCAGAATAGTAAAATTGAGCTTTCATCAGTATGACTGTCTTAGGTCCATTTTTATCTCATACTCTCTAGCCCTTCTTCTCTTCCAGGTTATTAAGGTGCCTTTCCAGCCTAGAACCCACACATATGGTCATGTGGGTGGAGACAACATTTGGCGAACAAACACAGGACTGAGAAACAGCAGAGGACATTTGGAAGAAGCACTGCTGGTTTGGATCTCCATAAAAGAAGAAAATAATTAAAGGAAATTCATACCGGAGAAGGTCGGTATGGGCTAAGTTGAAACAGCATTAACCCAAATGCTAATTCACTTAGTTTCAGCAGTGAAGTTTATCAGGGACTTGGAACTGTTAGGCGATTAGACATAGCTCCCAGAAGCTACATTTTTAGGCATTAGAAAAGAAAGGAATTATTAAAAAGGAAATTAATGATCAGGTGGATAAACCACAGTCCAAAAAAAAAAAAAAAAAAAAAACTGCATCATGAGGAGGGAGGAAAATGTCCTAAAAACCACAGTTAATTTCAGGAGTGCCATGCTTTGTTCTCTCTGGGTCTTACAACAAATGTACTCTGGCCCCTTTTGTGTGTTGTCTAATGTCTGGTGCACCAATCTCTTCTCAGGTTCAATTCATGTATGTCTGTGTCCAGTCTGTATGAATGAATGTTCCATGTTTTATGTTGGATAATAAAGATGGTATAAAAAATTTTATCTGCAAAGCCAAGAGCTGCCACGTGCCTCAACCAGGAATTAGACATATTGCAGGAGAGTCCCTGCTGGAAAACTGTTCGTTTTAGAAAAAAAGGGCTAGTCTACAATCTCTTAGTTTCAGGGTAAAAAAGCTGATAAATGGTTCGTGATTAATGAATTTGACAAATTATAAAGTGCCCTTTATTCTATGATTGTAGCTACAAAAAATAATATTCTCTGATTGGTCTAAATGTAACTGCTTCATTTTGTGCTTTTTTATTGAAAATGTGTTCTGTGTGTTTTCACAATCAGCTCAAAAGTTGTTGGTTAAGATTAATAATTGTTACATTGCTACAGATAGTCTTAAAATTGATAACTCAAGTTTAGAGTTCTTATAACATGTGACATAAGGAAGTCCAAGAGACAGGGTCTCTAAAGATATTTCTAGTTTAAATATTAATTAATGTGGTTTCTATTCTGAAAACTATAATTTAAGATAAGGTTTAAAGCAATGCCTCTTTATTAAAGCAGTAAAGCTTACATATATTCATAGGTATTAATTGGCAGACAAAATTTGTAATATGATAGTAATGCTTCTAATATTATTGATTTTAAAGATGATAAATTGTTTTAAACGTGGGTTTTACTTTCCCAAGTTTGTAGATATTATCCTAACGTTGCAAAAGAGACTTGAAAATTATGGTTAAAACTGCCAGTGTTCCATTGACTGCCGCTTGCAGTTTGATTGCAAATTTAAGATTTTCTACTCACCCATATATTGTTAATTAAGATTATTACAAGAGTAATCATCCTATAATTGTGCTAATACTTCATACAAAACTTAGACAGAGTTATCTAGCTATGTTTGTCTTTATGCATAGATTAGACCCGCATACAATCAGTTTGTGTATAGTTGATGCCTGGCAGGAAAATGCAGTTGGGCAATTTTTTCACAACACTAAATTCAAATAACCTCATTAAAAAATGGGGATCAGAGCTAAACAAAGAATTCTCACCTGAGGAATACCGAATGGCTGAGAAGCACCTGAAAAAATGTTCAGCATCCTTAATGATCAGGGAAAAGCAAATCAAAACAACCCCGACAGTCCATCTCACACCAGTCAAAATGGCTGAGATCAAAAATTCAGGTGACAGCAGATGCTGGCGAGGATGTGGAGAAAGAGGAACACTCCTCCATTGTTTTGGAATTGCAAGCTTGTACAACCACTCTGGAAATCAGTCTGGCGGTTTTTAGAAAATTGAACATGATACTACCAGAGGATACTGCAATACCTCTCCTGGGCATATATCCAGAAGGTGTTCCAACTAGTAAGAAAGAAATATGCTCCACTATGTTTATAGCAGCCTTATTTATAATAGCCAGAACCTGGAACAAACCCAGATGCTGCTCAATAGAGGAATGGATACCAAAAATGTGATACATTTACATAATGGAGTACTAAACAGCTATTAAAATGAATGAATTTATGAAATTCCTAGGCAAAAGGTTGGACCTGGAGGAAATTATATTGAGTGAGGTAACCCAATCACAAAAGAACTCAAATGATATTTTCTCACTGATAAGTGGATATTAGCCCAGAAACTTAGAATACCATAGATATAAGATACAATTTGCAGAACACATGAAACTCAAGAAGAACGAAGACCAAATTGTGGATACTTTGCCCCTTCTTAGAATTGGGAACAAAACATCCATGGAAGGAGTTACAGAGACAAAGTTTGGAGCTGAGACAAAAGGATGGACCATTTAGTGACTGCCATATCCAGGGATCCATCCCATACTCAGCCTGTAAATGCTGACACCATTGCATACACTAGCAAGATTTTGCTGACAGGACCCTGATATAGCTGTCTCTAGTGAGACTACACTGGGGCCTAGCAAACACAGAAGTGGATACTCACAGTCAGCTATTGGATGGATCACAGAGCCCCAAATGGAGGAGCTAGAGATAATAGGAAAGGAGCTAAAGGGATCTGCAACCCTATAGGTGGAACAAAATTATGAACTAACCAGTTCCCCGGAGCTCTTATTCTAGCTGCATATGTATCAAAAGATGGCCTAGTTGGCCATCACTGGAAAGAGAGCCCCATTGTTCTTGCAAACTTTATTTGCCCCAGTACAGGGGAACGCCAGGGCCATGAATTGGGAGTGGGGGGTAGGGGAGTGGGAGGAAGCGAATAGGGGACTTTTCGGTTAGCATTGGAAATGTAAATGAGGAAAATACCTAATAAAAAAAAAGAAAACAAAAAATTCTAGACATACACTAAAACCCTGAAAACCTAAAAAGACAAAAACAAACAAAACAAAACAGAACAAAACAAAACTAACAAAACAACAAAAAAACTCTAAAACACTCTTCTAAAAAAACTAAGAACCATTTTAAAAAATCCCTACTATTCTAAAAAAAAATAAAAAGAAGTCAAAACTGTCGATAAAATACTGTTATTTTAAAATTTCTTTCTTTTTTTCTTTGTTTCTTTGTTTCTTTGTTTCTTTCTTTGTTTCTTTCTTTCTTTCTTTCATTCTTTTTCTCACTTTCGTTCTTTCTTTTCTTTCTTTTCCTTCCTCCTTCTTTCCTTTCTCTTTTTCTTCCTTACTTTCTTTCTTTCTTTTCTCTCTCTCTCTCTCTCTCTCTTTGTTTCTTTCTTTCTTTTCTGTCACTGTTACTTTCTTTTTAACTTCTTTCTCTCTCTGACCTTCCTTTGTTTTTGCTTTTTATTTTTTTTTTTTTAGTTTTTTAGAAAGGGTTTCTCTATGTGTCATTGGCTGTCCTGGAATGCACTTTGCAGACCAGACTGACAATGAACTCAGAAATCCAAGACCTCTTTCACTAAAAAGTTGAGAAAAAACGTGTGGATCACCCCTGACTGGCAACCCTAAAATTCTCAAAACGAAAAATAAAACCTTATTTTTTTTAAATCTATTAAAACACATTCACACACAGACACATACAGACACAAATAGTAAAACCATAAAATATAACCCTAAATCAAAAAAAAAAAAAAAGAAAAAACCAGACTAAAAAGCTTTAAAAAATACTAAACATACACTAAATCCCTGAAAAATCTAAAAGACAAAAATAAAAAAAACCAAGAAAACCAATATTCTAAAACACTCTTCCAAAAACAATAAAAACCATTTTTAAAAAATCCCTATTCTAAAAAAAAAAAGCCAATAATGTCGATAAAATACATTTATGTATAAATTTCTTTCTTTTTCTTTTTTATTTATTTGTTTGTAAGTTTCTTTCTTTCTTTCTTTTTTTCTTTCTTTCATTCTTTCTTTCTTTCTTTCCTTCTGTCTTTCTTGTTTGTTTGTTTGTTTGTTTGTTTTCTTTGTGTGAGGCTGGGTTTCTCTGTGTATACCCTTGAAGTCATGGAAATCAGTCTTTAGACCCATCTGGCCTTGAACTCAGAAATCCACCTGCCTGTGCCTAACCAAGTGTGTGATTGAAGGCATGGGGAACAATGCAGTGGCAACACTAAAACTTTTAAACCCCCAAAATATAACCCTAAAAATTAAAAGAAAAAAATACTTAAGTGCAAAGAAACACACACACAAAATCAATAAAACAGTAAAATATTGAAAAATGAACTAAACACATTTTCACTTTCTTTATTTCTTTCTTTCTTTCTTTCTTTCTTTCTTTCTTTCTTTCTTTCTTTCTTTCTTTCTTTCTTTCTTTCTTTCTTTCACTCTTTCTTTCTCTCTTTGTTTATTGTTTGTGTGTGTGTGTGTGTGTGTGTGTGTGTCTGTGTGTGTTTTGGAGACTAGAATTCTTTGTGTTTACACTGGGAGTCATGGAAATCACTCTGTAGACCAGGCAAGCCTTCAACTTAGAAATCTGTCTGCTTCTGCCTACCAAGTGTAGGATTGAAGGCAACGTCACCATTGGCAGGAAACACTAAAACTCTTAAAACTGAAAATTAAAAATTAAAATTAAAACAAAACAAATTAAAAGAAAACAAAACAAACAAAAAAAACACAAAAACACAAAACAACAACAACTACAAAAAAAATCAAGAACACACAGACACACACAGAGAAGTAAAACAGCAGATCTTTAAAAAAATGAACTAACCTGTAATAAGAACGGAAAATCAAGAAAAAAACCCTAAAATCTTAATAAATTCCCACCATAAGAACTAAACAGATTCTAAAACATTTAAAGCCAAAATCTCTAAAATGCTGTTCTAAACACCCTACACACACACACACACTCATATATATATATATATATATATATATATATATATATATATACACAAACATACATACATATATATACACACATACACATACATATATATACACACACACATATATATGCATATGTATGTGTATGT
>NW_028227277.1:2079767-2094767 GCF_978045245.1 Mus caroli | reverse complement strand
CTCTCACTGCCAAGAGTAGCTGTCTCCATGGCACTCTTTACAATTAATTTTTTGAATCTTGACTAGCAAGGTCCCTCTGCAGGCTATCGACACAGCTCAGACCCTGATAGACCAAAGAAAATGGTGAAATGGAAGCATGTGTTATCTGGTCTGGGGAAAGGCCCAGATCCTACTTTGTTAAGATCCAGGGGAGCTGTTTGTGTTTTTCCACAGTGTGAAGACAACCCATTTTGGCTTCCAGAACGACTCACCCGCAAGATAGTAATCAAGGATGGTGTGGAAGATGCTGACCTCCCAAGGACTGCTCCTGATGCTGACAATGCTGAACTTGTCTCAGGTTCCTAGTATGATGGGCAAACAGAGATGGGCCATTCTCTTGACTTTCCCTAAACCAATGCCAGTTCGCCATGATGCTATAGTTTTTCCAAAATTCTTTACTACTAATAAAATATTAGATTTACCATATCTACCCTATGATCCCACCCAAGCATCATTAGGAGAAAATCACTCTTTATTAGAACAGGGTTCTTTATATCACCAAATTAATGGACCAGGAGATGTATAAACCTCACAGTCCAAGCCTTAGGGATGTTTAATGTTCACTGAGGAGGCTGGGTGAGCACAATCCAAGATACTTCCAAAGCAGATATAACCATTACATATCGGACCTTACGGCAGGAGGCAATTTGGGTCAATGGTACATTTCCACCACTTAACTTTTCAGACAAAGAATGTCCTCCACAACCAAAAAGAGCCCTACATTATAGATTGGAAGATGAAGGGCTGATCTTGCCTTGGACTGATTGTCAATCCTCCATCACTCGTAGGGCAGATCAGAGTAAAACCTTTTCCTAATCTCCCAACATGATGGCTGACCCAGAGAAGGAATTTATTATGAAAAAGGGACTTTTCATACAGGACTTTACAATGCATCCCTTTCATAGTGGGTGCTTTGTGGAGTCAATGGCAGTTGTACAGAACTCAATCCTTTGATCTTTATCCAGGGAGGAACAGTTGGAAAGGCTTCTTTTACTGGAATCTCCAGATTTGCTCAGTATTGGAGAATACATTGACTTCCTGGACTCTTATGGATAAACTAATACCAGCGTAGAGATCACTGGGCTAAATAAAACTTTCGTAAACCAGATTAATTACCCACCTATGCCAGTCTGTGTTTATTCTGTGTTTATGCCACTTTCTTGTTTATTCATTCAAATGATTCATTTGAAGTCTGTTTCAATGATTCTTGTAGGATTTCTCAATGTTGGGATGTAACAAAGGACACCCGTGCCATGGTGGCATGCATACCTTGTTGGATCCCTGTTCCAGAGGAAACACCCTCCACCATATCCCTGTTTCGACAAAAAAAGAGATTTTGACATTACTAGTGCCATAATTATAGCAATTTCAGCCAGTGCAGCTGCTGCTACAGCTGCAGGGTACATTATGGGTAGTATGGTTCAGTCAGGCACAAAATTAAATCAGCTTTCAGCAGATCTGACTGATGCCATCACTGTCCTAACTTCTGCTAGTACTAAGTTAAACGGAGGGCTGATAAATTTGAATCAGTGCCTTGATCAGGCATAGGAACAGATAGGCATCCTATACCAGATGGTCCAGTTGGGTTGTGAACGAAAGTTGGGTGCTCTGTGTATTACCATTGTCCAATATGAAAATTTTACTCATGCAGCTAATCTGTCTTGACAGCTTTCCTTGTATCTTGCAAGAAATTGTTCTGAGGGATTCGATGAGAGTCTTGAGGCCCTGAGGGTTGCAGTTTTAAAGATCAACTCAATGCGAGTGGACCTGTAATTGACAGAGGGCCTCTCCTCCGGGATTTCATCTGCATTTTCTTATTTTAAGGAATGTTTAGGGGTAGGCTTATTTGGTGTTGCCACCTGCTGTGGACTTGGGTTCATGCTCTGGTTGGTTTGCAAGCTTAGAACCCAACAAACAAATGACAAGGTTGTGATAGCTCAAGCACTTGCTGCCATTGAGCAAGGGGCCTCCCCCCAAATCTGGCTATCTATGCTCAAGAATTAGTTGACACTGGTGGCTGACCTCTTTTGTAGAGTTTGCCCTAGTTCATTTAGTAGTTAGTGTCACATAGCACTGCGGTATCCAGGGACGGGCAACTTTCCTCATGCACAGATCAACCTAAGACACGGGGCCCAGTTGCAATAGGGTTACCCTATGACAGGAAAGGCTGTGACATTAGAGGAACGACCTAAGACAGGAGCCACAGCGGATGGGCAAAATTACAAAGACCTATTCCAGCCTCATTTTAATAAAATAAAATGAGGGGGAGATGTGGAGAGCTGTGCGGCTAGCAATCTCCATTATAAGATGGTGCTAGCCTCTGCCTAATTAGTAAACAAGCCTTGTGCACAAGTGCAAGAATGAACTCATGCCTAGTCACTGCCTATCTCGGGGCGTAATAATAAGTTTATGGGAAAGCAACGAATCAGGAGGTGACAGGCCACATCAGGTGATGAAAGGCCATGGCTGAGGGCTATATAAGCAACGAAATTGGGGTCTTACCTCCTGAAGAAGTAATAAAGCTTTTTGCAGCAGAAGAATCATGTTGTCAGAGTGTATTCTTGCTGGAGAGAACAATAGCTTGCGACATTCTTTCTTTCTTTCTTTCTTTCTTTCTTTCTTTCTTTCTTTCTTTCTTTCTTTCTTTCTTCCTTCCTTCCTTCCTTCCTTCCTTCCTTCCTTCCTTCCTTCCTTTCTTTCTTTCTTTCTCTCTCTCTTTCTCTTTCCCTTCCTTCCTTCCTTCCTTCCTTCCTTCCTTCCTTCCTTCCTTCCTTCCTTCCTTCCTTCCTTTCTTTCTTTCTTTCTTTCTTTCTTTCTTTCTTTTTTTTTGAGTTTTTAGACAATGGATTTTTCTTTGTATCCCTGCCAAAACTGGACATGCCTCTGTAAACCATGCTGGCCATGAACTAAGAAATTCAATACCTCTTCCTCTCAAGTGCTGGGATTTAAGGCATGAACCACCACTGCCTGGCAACCCTGAAATTCTTAAACTCCCGAATTAACACTTAAAATTAAAAAAAAAAAAAAAGAAAGAAAAGAAAAGGAAAGAAAAGAACAGAAAATAAAAGAAAACTCAAAAACACAAAAAAACAAACAAGAAAACCCTGAAAAAAAATATAACCTTAAAAAAATACTTAATAAAACACCCCAAATGAAAAAAAAACCCTAAAATCATTAAAAAAAAGAACAAACACTAAAAATGCACTAAAATACTCGAAACCAAAAAAAAAATGTCTAAAACAGTTTTTTAAATCCCTACAAAAGCCTTAACAAAAACACTAAAACTATAAATAATGATAATGATGATGATGATTAATATTATTATTAATATATACATACTTAAATATACAGATATACCTATATGTAAATAGTTTTTATATTATACCATATATAATGTATACATCACATAATATATAATGTATACATGACATCATTCATATGCACAGGACACTGAAATGACAGGTACTAAGCTCATATATAAAGTATGTATATATGTATAAATTTATACATATTTTATATATTTCAATTTTATTAATCATAAATATATATATGTATATATATATATAGTAAATGAAATATCTGTATACTTCACATATATTTATATAAAATACTTATAAATATATAATGCATTTAAATTAATCATATGCTACATATATAAGTATTTTAATATATCATATATAGTTAGATATTGTTATGTATCTGGCAAATACATTTTATATACACACAGGAAAATTATATATGATATATACATAAATATATACCCATACTGTTTATATTATTTATGATATATCTATAACATAGTATAGATATTAACATAAATGCAATATGTATATTAGTATTGATAAATATATGATATATACATAAATTTCAATATATAAATGAACATATGTGGATATAGGTGTAAATTTAAAGTTTTGTATAAAAGCTGATAAATATAAAAAGTCAAAAATTTACATATATAAAATATGTTATATTCCATACCCATAATATAGATTCAGGAAGAGACTGCACCACGAAGGTATGTGACCATTCCGTGACCAGATATGAGAATACCAGGACAGGAAGTGGCTGCATGGTGATAGGAAGTAGCCATAGCCTAACCGGAAGTGACCCTGTTGTTAAATGTGAGCATGTTGTCAAATGAAGCAGCCACATCATGACCAGAAGTGAACGGAAGTGACCCTGTCTTTACAGGAAGTGGCTTCAGAATGACCGGAAGTGACGGTAATGTGACCGGAAGTGGCAGTGAAGTAGGTTTTTCTTCTTGGTTTTGTTGTTTCTCAGGGTGGGTATGATCTTGCAGTAGGAATTTTTACGGGGTTTAATGTTTGTTTATTTTTTATTTTTCAGGGGTTTGATGTATTTTTGGGGTTTTTTTAAAGGATTTTAGGATTTGAGGTCCATTTTTAGGGTTTTGGTGTTTCTTGAATCTTTTTTCTGTTCTTGAGGGATTTTTTTTTTAGAATTTTGGTGTTTTTATTTTGGAATTTTAGGGTTTCTTTTAGTTTTTATTAAGTCTTTTAGGGATTCTTAAAAGTATTTATAGGGTTCTGTTAGGGTTTTTAAATGAGTTTAGGGTTTTTCATGGTTTTGGCGATTCTTTTAAGTCCATAGGTTTGAAGGGGTCTTTCGTGGGTTTTTTTGTTTGTTTTTTTTAAAGGGGGTTTATGGATTTTAGGGTATTTTTAGGGTTCGAGAGTTGTAGAATTTAGGATTTTTTTTAGGGTTTTAGAATTTTTAGGGTCTTTTTAGAGTTCTTGTGTTTTCTTTGTATTTTTAGAATTTTAGGTTTTTAAAAATACATGTTAACTATTTTAAATTTTTTTTATCTTTTTGCACCTGTTTTAGGGATTGTTTAAGGGTTTTAGGGTTTTGGGGTATTTTTAAGGTTTTAGGGTTCTTTTAATGTTTTTAAAAGATTTTAAGGTTTTTTTCAGTTTTTTTTGCGATTTTTTTTTTCTCAGATCTTAGATTTTGGTTTTGTTTTGTATTGTTTTGTTTTTCTTTTTTTTTATGGTTTTAGGCCTTTTTGGCTCTTTTTAGAGTTTTAGAGTTTTTTGTAGGATTTTTGTTGATTTTTTTAAAGCCTCAGGTTTTTTTTGTTGTTGTTGTTGTTGTTGTTTTATTTGTTTGTTTTTTTACTTTTTAGGTTCTTTTCATGGTTTTTTTTTAAGGATTTTTTTGTAAGTCTAAGATTTTTTTTTTTGTTTGTTTGTTTGTTTTTAACAGTTTCAGGTTGTCTAATTTTGGTTTTCGGGTTTTTATTGTCTTTTTAGGGTTTTTCAAGTTTTTTTTTAGAATTTTATGGGTTTTTTTTCTAGAGGTTTAGTATTCTTTTGGGATTATCAGGTTTTTACTTAGGGTTTTAAAATTTTGTAGGTATGTTTAGAGGTTTTTAAGATTTGGGGGGTTGTAGGGTTTTGGTGTAGTTTTTAGTTTTTTTTTTTTTTTTTTAAGGATGTTAGGGTATTTGTGGCTTTAGGGATTTTGGGGGTTCTTAGTGTTCATGTGTTTTTCAGAATTATACGGGTTTTTTTAGTGTTTTAGAGGTCTCTTGTTTCTTTTAAAAGATTTTAGTGTGTGTTAGTATTTTAGGGTTCATTTATGTTTTTTTTTTCAGAATTTTATGTTTTTTTGTATTTTGGGGGCATTAGTTTTTTTGTTATTTAGTTTTTATTTTGTTTTTTTTTAATAATTTTTATGGTGTTTTTAGTGTTCTAGAAGTTTTTTTTTTTCTTTTTCTTTTTTTTTCTTTTGCAATATAGGGTTTTTTTTTGTTTTTGTTTTTGTTTTGTTTTGTTTTGTTTTTTCAGTCATAGGGTTTTTTAGTGGCATTTTTAGTGTTCTAGAGATTATTTTTATTATGTTTAAGTTTTTAAGGGTTTTACGTTTTTTTTTTTTTTTTTTAGTTAGAGTTCTTGAGGTTTTTTGTTTTTTTTTCAGAATATTAGGACATTTAGGTTTTTTTGTTTGTTTATTTTTTGTTTTTTGTTTTTTTTTTTGTTTTTTTTTTTAATTTTAGCGTTTGTAAATGTTTAGTAGTCTTTTTATGGTTTCAGGTATTTATTTAGGGTTTTAAGGTTTTGTAAGTATTTACTCAGAGTGTTTTAGGTTTTCTGGGGATTTTATTGTTTTGTTATATTTTTTAGCTTTTTTTTTTTTTTTAAGGATTTTAGGTTTTTTTTATAGTTTTAGGAATTTTTTGGTGTCTTTTTAGTGTTCTTTACTTTTTCAGAATTATAGGGTTTTTTTTTTTAGTGTTTTAGGGTTTTTTATTTTTGTTTTTGAAAGGATTTAGGGTGTCTTAGTGTTTTAGGGTTTGTTTATGTGTTTTTTTTTAAAGAATATTATGTTTTTTTTTAGGTTTTTTGGGATTTTAGGGACATTAGGGTTTTCTGTTTTTATTTATTTATTTTTTTTTATGGTCCTAGAAGCTTTTTTTTTTTTTTCCAGGTTTTTGGAGTTTTTAGTGTCCTTTTAGGGTTCTAGAGATTATTTTATTTATTTTAGGTTGTTTTAGGGTTTAGGGTTTTTAAATATAATTTAGAGTTCTTGAGGTTTGTTTAGAATTTTAGTTTTTTTTTTGTTTTTTTTTTTTTTTTTAGTTTTTTAAAGTTTTTTTTAATAATTTAGGGTTTTTTAAAAAAAGGTTCTTTCATTAAAAAAATGATTTTGAACGGAAATAAAAATTGAGACCTGTGATTCATGTAATATATGTCAAAGAACCCAAAGAGTTGTTTGTGAGCTTTGAAACCTGGGGCTGAGAATATAGCAGAACAGACCAGGACCTGCCCGAGCAGGCCCGTTGCCTCCCTATCTCCCACCACTCTGACCTAAGTTAAATGTTATCAGGCTGCTGATGTTTAAATGGACCAATCATGTGAAACCGCGCCAATTCCTCCCATAGCCCCACTCCTGTTCTATAAAAACCCCTAGCTTCCAAGCCTCGTGGTCGAATCCACTGTCTCCTGTGTGAGATGCGTTTCAACCCAGAGCTCTGCCATTAAAATACCTCGTATTGTTACATCAAGGTGTTGTGTTCTGTTCCTGATTCTTGGGTGCATGCAGAATCGGGAGTTGAGTGGGGGTTTCACCACTAGGTTCTTTCAATTTTAGGGTTTTCTAGAGTTTAGGGCGATCATTTTTTTGTATTGTTTGTTTGTTTGTTTTGTTTTTATGGCTTTATGGTTTTTAGGGTCTTCTTAGGGTTATTGAAGTTTTGTAGAATTTTAGGGCATTTTTATGGTTTTACAATTTTTTAGTGTCATTTTGGTGTTCTTGCTTTTTTTGAATTTAAGGTTTTTTATAAAATGTGTTTATTAAGTATTTTAGGGTTTTTGGTTTTTCTTAGCTTTTTAGGGCTCTTTTATTGTTTGTTTAAAGATTCTAAGGTTTTTTAGAGTTTTCTTTTTTTAAGGTTATTGGTTTCTTTTAGAGTTTTTTTTTTTTTTTTTTCTTAGTTTTTTAGAATTCTTAGGGTTTGGCAGGGGTTGAGGGCCTTAGGGATTTTATGTAAGGTTATGAGGTTTTTATGATATTAAAAAAATTTTGTTTGTGTGTGTGTGTGTATGTGTGTGTGTGTGTGTATGTGTGTGTGTGTGTATGTGTGTGTGTGTGTGTGTGTGTGTGAGTTTTAGAGTCAGCGGTTTTTGAGGTTTATTTTTAGGGTTTTTAAACGTTTCTTAAGTTTCTTGATTTCTTCTAGATTTTAAGGTCTTTTAGGGTTTTAGGGTCTCACACACACAAACACACACTCTAAAAGAAATCAAAAACCTTAAAAAAAGAAAACTCTAAAAAAACTTAGAATCTTTAAACAAGGATTCTAAGGATTCTTTTAAACAAGATCTTTTTGAAGGACTTTAGGAATAATTTTTTAGGTTTTATTTTATTATTTTTTTAATGCTTTAGGTCTTGCTTTTTGGGGGTAGTTTAGTGTTTTCTGAGTCTTTTTAGGGTTCCAGAATTTTGATTGTTGTTGTTGTTGTTTTGTGAAGGGGGGGCTGTTTTATTTTTTGTTTTGTTTTATAATTTTGGCAATATTTTTCTTTTTTTTAAGTATTTTATGTTATTTTAGGTCCTATTTTTAATTTTTTTAGAATATTATACTTTTTTATTTTAATTTCTTAAAGCTTCAAGGTTTTCCTTGTATGCTTTTAATGTTTTTAGGGTCTTTTTAGGTTTTTTTTCAAAGGATTTTTAAATTTTTTTTTTTTTAAGTTTTTAGGTTTTTGTTTGTTTGTTTGTTTGGTTGGTTCTTTTTAATGGTTTCAGGTTCAATTTTCGTTTTAGAGTTTTAGGGTTTTAAGGGTCTTTGAGGTTTTTTTTTTTTTATAACAATACTTTTAAGGTTTTTTTTTTTTTTTTAGGGATTTAGGATTCTTTTTAGGGTTTCAAGATTTCATTTAGAAGTTTAAGGTTTTGTAGGAATTTTTTTTATAGGAATTTAGGGTTTTTCTAGAGTTTCAGGGTTTTGATATATTTTTAAGGTTTTTTTTTTTTAATTTAGGATTTTTATGGTTTTAGGAATTCTGGCACAGTCTTTTTAGAGTTCTTGATTTTTTTCAGCGTTGATTTTTTTCAGTGTTTTAGGGCATTTTTTTTAGTTTTTAAAAAAGGATTTTAGGGTGTTTTAGTACTTTAGGGTTCGTTTATGGTTTTTCTAAGAATTTTTTTTTTTTAGGTTTTTTTTTTTTAGATTTTTGAGCTTTAGTTTTACAGCTTTTTAGGTTTCTAGAAGGATCATTTTTAACATTATATGGTTTTTTAAGGTTAAGGATTTTTTGTGTCTTTTTAGGGTTCTAGAGATTTTTTTATTATTATTTTAAGTTGTTTAAGGGTTATTAAAAAAATTAGAATTTTTGAGGGTTTTTTTATGTTTTTAAAAATTTTTTATTAAGGATTTTATTGTTATTTCATTTTATGCTTTTATTTTATTTTCTTAAGGATTCTTTCCTTTAAAAGATGATTTAAGGATTTTTCTCAGTGTTTTGGGCAATTTTTTAATGCCATAGAATCTTTTTTATGGTTTTATAATTTTTGGGGTCTTTTTAGGGTTCTTGAGGTTTTGTTGAATTTTAGGGCAATTTTTAGGGGTTTAAAATTTTGGGGGTCTTATTAGAGTTCTTGCTTTTTTTTTTTTTTTTTTTTTTGAATTGTAGTTTTTTTTTATTTTAAAAAGTGTTTATTAAGTATTTTAGGGTTGCCGGGCAGTGCTGACCCGTACATTTGATCCCAGAACTTGGGACTCAGAAGCAGACAGATTTCTGAGTTTGAGGCCAGCCTGGTCTTGAGAGTGAGTTCCAGGAAAGCTAGAGCTACACAAAGAAACAGTCTCCAAAAAACAAAAAAAACAAAAAAAAAAAAAAGTATTTTAGAGTTTTTTTGTTTTTTTGTTTTTTATTTTATTTTATTTTTTGTTTTGTTTTGTTTTGCTTTATTTTTTTTCTATTCTTTTTGTTTTTGTTTTTAGCTTTTTAGGGATCTTTTGGTGTTTGTTTAAAGAACCTAAGTTTTTTCTGGGTTTTCTTTCTTTTTCTTTTATTTATTTATTTATTTATTTATTTATTTATTTATTTATTTATTTATTTAGGTTTTAGGTTAATTTTAGGGTGTTTTAAGTATTTTAGATATTTTAGGGTTTTGAGGGTGATTTTTGAAGTCCTTAGGGATTTATTTAGGGTTTTTAGGTTTTTTATGGTTTTAAAAAATTTTGGCCATCAGAGGAATTAGAGGCCCATTGGTCTTGTAAACTTTACATGCCTCAGTACAGGGGAATGCCAGATCCAAGAGGTGGAAGTGGGTGGGTAGGGGACTGGGTGCGGGAGGTTATGTGAGATATTTGGTATAGCATTTGAAATATAAATGAAGAAAATACCTAATTAAAAGAAAAGTATTAAGAACTATTAGCCACCAAAAAAACCAAAAAACCAAAAAAACAAAAAACAAAAAACAAAAAAAAAATAAAAATTGGGTTCTTATTGTGTTTTAGGGTCTTAGGTGTGTTTGAGGTTCAATTTTATGTTTTTTTTTTTGAAGTCTCTTGATTTCTTTTAGATTTTAAGGTATTTTAGGAATCTTTAGGGTTTTTAAAGCATTTTAGAAATTTTTTAGGTTTTATTGTTATTATTTTTTAAAGGATTTATTTTTTTGTTGTTGTTTTTTGTTGATTTTTTTTTTTTTTTTTTTTAGCTCTTTTGGGTTTCTCGGTCTTTGTAGTGTTTTTTGTTGTAGTTTTAGAATTTTGGAATATTTTGCTAGGGTTTTAGGTCCTTTTAGGTTCTTTTTTTAAATAATTTTATAGTTTTTTTTTTTAAAGGGTTTTTGTTGATTTTTTAAAACATCTAGGTTTTCTTTTTTAGGTTTTTATGGTCTTTTCAGGTTTTTTTTTTTTTTTTTTTTTTTTGGTTTTTCGAGACAGGGTTTTAAAGGACTTTTCTTAATTTTTTTTTTAAGTCTTGAGAAATTTTTTTAATGGTTTCAGGACCCTTTTTAAGGTTTTATGGGGGTTTTTTTTGGTCTTTTTGTTAGGATTTTTGAGTATTTTTAAAGAATTTTGAGGGTTTTTTTTTTAGGGGCTTATGGTTCTTTTTAGGGTTTCATGTTCTTATTTAGGGTTTTAAGATTTTTTTATTTTATTTTATTTTTTTTTACAAATATTTAGGGATTTTATTGAGTGGAGTTCAGGGTTTAGGTGTAGCCAAGCATACACAGAGAAACCAAGTCTCAAAAAAAAAAAAAATTCTATGGTTATTTTTGTGTTCATGTTTTTTTTTAGAATTTAAGGAAGAAAGAATGAAAAGAATTTTAGGGACATTTTTTGGCTTTTGATGTATGTTCTTTAGAATTTTATTTTTTTATTTTTATTTTTTGTTTTGTTTTGTTTTTTGTTTTGTTTTTTTTTAAGGAATTTAGTGTTTTTAGAAGAGTTTTTGTTGTTTTGCTTGAATTTTTTTTTTTTTTAATTTTAGGGTTTTAATATTGGTGTTTCATTGTTTTATGGTTGCCAGAAATGGTGGCAGAGTGATTTCCAGGAAAGCCAGGGATACACAGAGAAACCCAGTCTCATAAACAAAAAAACGAAAAAAAAAAAAAAAAAAAAAAAGAAGAAGAAGAAAAGAAGAAAGAAAAGAGTTTCAGTGTAATTTTGTTAAGATGAGTGTTTAGAGTTTTTTTTTGTTTGTTTGTTTGTTTTTCACGGTTTTAGTGTATATTAGTGGTTTTTCTTTCTGTTTTTTGTTTTTTGTTTTTTTTTGTTTTTTTCTTTTAATGGATTTTAAGGTGTTTTGGGTTGGGTTTTTTATTTATTTATTTATTTTTTATTTTTTTTTAGGCTTTAAGGGTTCCTTTTTAGGGTTTTACAAAACTTATTTTAGGTTTTTTTGTTTTGTTTTTGTTTTTGTTTTTTATTTTTGTTTTTGAAAAGACTTTTTGAAAATTTTAGATTTTTATTTTGCAGTTTATGAGTTTTACTCTTGTCAGACAGTGGTGGTGCATGCCTTTAATCCCACACTTGAGAGAGAGAGGCTGAGGTATTGGATTTCTGATTTTGAGGTCAGCCTGGTTTACAAAGTGAGTTCCAGGACAGCCACACTGAAACACCGTCTCAAAAAACAAAAACAAACAAACAAACAAAAAGTTGTATGTTTATTTTTGTGTTCATGTTTTTTTAAATTTAAGGTTTTTTTTAAATGGTTTTTCAGGGTTATAGAGAACGCTTTTGAGGTACTTTGGTATTCAGGGTTTTAGTATATGTTTAGAGTTTATTCTATATTTTTAAAAGGATGTTAGGGTCTTTTAGTGATTTTTGGTTCTTAATAGGTTTAGGTGATTTTTTTTTTAAGCATTTTAGTGTTTTATTTAGGGTTTGAGTGTGTTCTTGAGTTTTGTTTTATTTTTTTCATTTCAGGTTTTTATATTTTGAGTTTAAGAGCTTTAGTGTTGCCAGCCAATTTTTTTTTTTTTTTTTTTTTTGGCTTTAAAAACCATTTTAGTGTATTTTAGGGTTTTGGGGTTTTATTTAGGCTTTATTATTTATTTATTTATTTATTTATTTATTTATTTATTTATTTATTTATTTATTATTTTAGCATTTTTCTGTTCTTCTTAGGTTTGTTGTTGTTGTTGTTGTTGTTGTTGTGGGGGTGGTGGTGGTGGTTCTTGTTCTTCTTCTATTTTTAATTTTAGGGTTTAAATTTTGGGGTTTAAAAATTTTAGAGTTGCCAGGCAGTGGTGGCCCATGCCTTAAATCACAATACTTGGGAGGCAGAGGCTGGTGGATTTCCGAGTTGGAGGCCAGCCTCTTCTACAGAAGCAGCTCCAGGACAGGTAGGGATACACAGAGAAACCCAGTCACGAAACACACACACACACACAAAAAAAATTAAGAAACAAAGAAAGAAAGAAAGAAAGAAAGAAAGAAAGAAAGAAAGAAAGAAAGAAAGAAGAAAGAAAGAAGAAAGAAAGAAAAGAAAGAAAGAAAGAAAGAAAGAAAGAAAGAAAGAAAGAAAGAAAGAAAGAAAACAAAGAAAGGAAAGACTGAAAGAAAAGTACTTTATGGATATTTTTGGCTTATTGTGTGGTTCTTTTTTTTAATATTAGTTTTTTTTTTTAGGTGTTTTAGGGTATTTAGAAGAGTATTTTAGAATTTTGTTTGGTTTTAAGTGTTATAGTGTATGTTTAGAGCTTTTTCTATAATTTTTAAAGGACTTTAGGTTGTTTTAGTGATTTCTGGTTCTTACAAGGTTTAAGGGAATTATTTTTTAGCACTTTACTGTTTTATTTCGTTTTTGTGTGTGTGTTCTTGAGTTTTTCTTTTTAATTTGAGGGTTGTATATTGTGAGTTTAAGAGTTTTTGTGTTGCCAGGAACTTAATTTAGAATTTTTAAAATTTAGGGTTTTTATTTAGGGTTTGAAGAATTTTTAGAAGAGAGTTTTAGAGTTTTTTTGGTTGTCAGGCTTTTAGAATATTTTTAGTGTTTTTCCTCGTTTTTTAAGGATTTTAATGTACTTTAGGTTTTGGGGGTTTAAATTAGGCTTTATTTTATTTATTTATTGTTTAGCATTTTACTCTATTTATTAGGGGTATTTTGTTGTTGTTGTTGTTGTCCTGATTTTTTTTTTAATTAGGGTTTTATATTTGCTGATTATTATATGGATGCCAGGCAATGGTGGCAAATGCTTTAAATCCCAGCAATTGGGAGGCAGATGTAGGAGGACTTTTGAGTTTGAGGCCAGGATAGTATACAGAGGGAGCTGCCGGACAGCCAGAGGTACATAGCTAAACACAGTCTCCCCAAACTCAAAAACAGAAAAACTCAAAAAAAAATTTTTTTAGGGTCTTTTTGTGGTTCTTGTGTATATTTTTTTTCCTTTTTTCTTTTTTTTTTTTTATAATTTTAGTGTTTTTCTTAAGGTTATTTAGAAGAGTGTTTTAGAGTTTTGATGGTTTTTGTTTTTGTTTTTGTTTTTTTTGTTTCTTGTCTTTCAGGATACTAGTGTATTTTTTGGGTTTTTTTATTTGTTTGTTTGTTTTTATTTTTATATTTTTTTAAATATTTCAGAGTGTTTTAGGTATTTGGGTTTTTTTTTTTTTTAAGGCTCTACAGTTTTTTTTTTTTTTTTTCCATTTTCGGGTTTTTTGTCCTTGTTTTGGTAGGTTTTTTTTTTTATTTTTGTATTTTATTTCAGTGTTTTTAAGTATTATTAGTTTTTTAATATAAGGTTTTATTTTTGGATTTTAAGACTTAAGTTTTGGCTCAAAATGGTGGCCCTTGCCTCGATTCTCCTCAACTGGGAGGAAGAAGTAGTGGAATTCTTAGTGCATGGCCATCTGGTCTACAGAGGGAGCTCCAGGTGGACATCCAGAGATACACAGAGAAACCCAGTCACGAAAACCTCAAAAAAAAAGAAAGAAAGAAAGAAAGAAAGAAAGAAAGAAAGAAAGAAAGAAAGAAACTAGTAGGGACATTTTGGCTTTGTGTGTATTTTTTTTTTTCTTTTTAGATTTCTAAGTGCTTTTTAAGGATTTGTACAATTTTTAGAAGAGTGTTTTAAGAAGTTTTTTTGTTTGTTTGTTTGTTTACAGGCTTTTAGTGTATTTTTAGTGTTTTTCTTGTTTTTAAGGATTTTCGTGTATTTTATGGTTTTGGGATTTAATTTAGCCTTTCTTTTTCTCTTTCTTTTTCTTTCTTTCTTTCTTTTTTCTTTTTTTTTTTTTTAAGCTTTTTAGAGTATTTGTCAGGGTTTTTTGTTGTTGTCCTTGATTATTTTTTTAAAAATTTAGGGTTTTATATTTGGGTTTTAATTGTTCTAGGGTTGCCAGGCAGTAAAAGCCCATGCCTTTAACCCCAACAATTAGGAGGCAGGATTTTTTGAGTTCGAGGCCAGCATAGTCTACACAGTGAGCTCCAGGACAGATAGGGATACACAAAAAAACCCAGTCACGACAAAGGAAAAGAAAAAAAAAAAAAGAAAGTAAGAAAGGAAGGAAGGACGGAAGAGAGCAAATTATTACTTTATGCCTATTTTTGGGCTTTCTGTGATTTTTTTTTTTTATTTTTGGTTTTTTTTAAAGATATTTAAGGTTTTTTTAAAGGGTTTTCAGGATTTTTTGAAGATAGTTTTAGAGGATTTTTTTTGGTTTTTAGGGTTTTAGTTTATGTTTAGTTTTTTTTGTTGTTGTTTAAGGTTTTAGAGGGTTTTTTTGGGAGGGGGTCTTTAGGGTTTTAGAATTTTTTTTTAGGGTGTGTGTGTGTGTGTGTGTGTGTGAGTGTTTGAGTTTGTTGAGTTTGAAGGCCGCATGGTCTACAGTGTGAGTTCCAGGACAGCCAGAAATACACAAAGAAACTTATTCTCATAACTTAAAATAAAAGAAAAAAAAAGAAAAAAATAAAGAAAGATATTAAGAAAGAAGGAAAGAAGAAAGAAAGAAAGAAAAAGAGAGAGAGAGAGAAAAGGAAAGAA
>NW_028227277.1:2069767-2072267 GCF_978045245.1 Mus caroli | reverse complement strand
CTTGGATTTCTGAGTTCATGGTCGGGCTTAAAGAAAGAAAGAAAGATGGAAAGAAAGAAAGAATGAAATACTGTAAGTAGGAAATTTACTGTATGAAAATGTTTGTTTCTTTTTTTTTTTAATGAATACTAGGGTTTTTAAAGAGTTTTTAGAAGAGAGTTGTATAGATTTTTTTTGGAGGTTAATATTTTAAAATGTTTTTGGATTATTTTTTTGGCTTTACTGTTATTTATTAGGGTTTTATTACTTGTGTGTGTGTGTGTTTGTGTGTGTGTGTTCTTGAATATTTTTCAAAAAAAGTAAAATTTATTTTGTAAAAAATTCAAAAAAACTCTAAAAATCTAAGAGAGAAAAAAAGAGAGAAAGAAAGAAAGAAAGAGAGAAAGAAAGAAAAAATTACAGAAAAGAAAGAAAGAAAGAGAGAAATAAAAGAATGGAAGGAAGAAAAAAGAAAGAAAGAGACAAAGTAAAGAAGGAATGAAAAAGAGAAAGAAAGGAGGAAAGGAAGGAAGGAAAGAAAGAAAGAAAGAAAGAAAGAAAGGAAGGAAGGAAGAAAAAGAAAAAAGAAATAATGAGAAAAAAGTATGGAAGGAAGAAAAAGAGAAAGGAAGAAAAGAAGGAAGGAAGGAAAGAAAGAAAGAAAGAAAGAAAGAAAGAAAGAAAGAAAGAAAGAAAGAAAGAAAGGAAGGAAGAAAGAAAGGGAAGAAGAAATGGAAAGAAGAAAGGGAAGGAAGAAAGAAAGGGAAGATAAAAAGGGAAGAAAGATAGAAAGAAAGAAAGGGAAGGAAAATAGAAAGAAAGAAAGAAAGAAATAAAGAAAGAAAGAAAGAAGGAAGGAAGGAAGAAAGAAAGAAAGAAAGAAAGAAAGAAAGAAAGAAAGAAAGGAAAGGAAAGGTAAGAAAGAAAGGGAAGGAAGAAAGATAGAAAGGAAGGAAGAAAGAAAGGAAGGAAGAAGCAAGAAAGGAATAAAGACTGTAAGTAAGAAACTTAATGTATGGAAAATTTTGGGTTCTTTTGTACTATTTTTTTAAAGCGGTTTTAGAAGAGCGTTGTATAATTATTAGGTTTTTTTTTTTGGATTTTAGTGTAAGTTTCGTGTTTTGTAAACATTTTAGAGAGTTTTTTGGAGGCCTTTATGTTTATATTTTAGGTTTTTACTATTTGTGTGTGTGTGTGTATGTTCTTGAGTATTTTTTTTTTTAATTTTAGGTTTTTTGGTGGTTTAAGGATTTTAGGATTGCTGTCAGTGATGACCTATGAGTTTTATTCCAGCACTTTTGAGACAGAGGTCTTGGATTTCCAAGTTCATGGTCAGGCTAATCTACAGAGTGAGTTCCAGACAGCAAAGGATACACAGAGAAACTGTGTCTCCAAAAACTAAAAAAAAGAAAGAAAGAAAGAAAGAAAGAAAGAAAGAAAGAAAGAAAGAAAGAAAGAAAGAAAGAAAAAAAAACTCAAGGGGAGCGGGGAGGGAAGACATTCAGGGTCATTCTTGGATTCTTGAATGTGTATATATATATTTGGAACTATAGAGGATTTTTTTTTTCTGGTTTTCTTGGGGTTTTAGAACAACGTTTTGAAAATCTTTGTCTTTAAGGTTTTTAGTATCTGTTTAGTGTTTTTTTTTTTCCTTTGTTTATTAACAATTTTAGGATTTTTTCTTGATTTTTGGTTCTTATTAGAGTTTAGTTCATGTTTTTAATGTTTTACTGTTTTATGATTTTGTGTGTGTGTCTGTGTGTGTGTGTTCTTGAATATTTAAAAATAAAATAAAATTTATTTTGTAGTTTAAGTATTTTAGTGTTGCCAGTCTGTGGTGACCCATGCCTTTTATCCCAGCATTTTAGAGGCAGAGGTCTTGGATTTCTGAATTCATGATCAGGCTAGTCTACAGTGTGAGTTCCAGGACAGCCAAGGATACAAAGAGAACCCCTGTCTAAAAAATTTTAAAAAAAAACTAAAAGAGAGAGAGAAAGAGAGAGAGAGAGAGAGACAGACAGACAGACAGACAGACAGACAAAGAGTAAGTTAGAAAGAAAGAAAAAATTACAGAAAAGAAAGAAAGGAATAAGAAAGGGTAGGAAGAAAGATAGAAAGGAAGAAAGGATGGAAGGAAGACTCTAAGTAAAAAACTTATTGTATGGAAATTTTTGCGTTCTTTTTTATTATGTTTTTTATAATATTAGGTTTTTTATTTTTTAAGTGTTCTTACAAGACTGTTGTACAGTTTTTGTTTTTGTTTATGATTGTTGGATTTTATTGTATGTTTAGTTTTTTAAAAAAAATTTAGAGAGTTTTTTTGGGGGGCCTTTATGGATATATTTTAGGGTTTTTCTTGTGTGTGCTCTTGAGCATTTTTCAAAAAAAAATTAGGTTTTATTTTGAGGTTTAAGGATTTTAAGGTTGCCTGACAGTGGTGATCCATATCTTTTATACCAGCCTTTTGAGACAGAGGTCTTGGATTCTGAGTTCATTATCAGGCTACTCTACACAGAGAATT
>NW_028227277.1:2062267-2067267 GCF_978045245.1 Mus caroli | reverse complement strand
CCTATCCCCCACTCCCAATTTATGGCCCTGGCGTTCCCCTGTACTGGGGCAAATAAAGTTTGCAAGAACAATGGGGCTCTCTTTCCAGTGATGGCCGACTAGGCCATCTTTTGATACATATGCAGCTAGAGTAAGAGCTCCGGGGAACTGGTTAGTTCATAATGTTGTTCCACCTATAGGGTTGCATATCCCTTTAGCTCCTTCCCTATTTTCTCTAGCTCCTCCATTTGGGGCTCTGTGATCCATCCAATAGCTGACTGTGAGCATCCACTTCTGTGTTTGCTAGACCCCAGTGTAGTCTCACTAGAGACAGCTATATCAGGGTCCTGTCAGCAAAATCTTGCTAGTGTATGCAATGGTGTCAGCATTTGGAGGCTGAGTATGGGATGGATCCCTGGATATGGCAGTCACTAAATTATCCATCCTTTTGTCTCAGCTCCAAACTTTGTCTCTGTAACTCCTTCCATGGATGTTTTGTTCCCAATTCTAAGAAGGGGCAAAGTATCCACAATTTGGTCTTCGTTTTTCTTGAGTTTCATGTGTTCTGCAAATTGTATCTTATATCTATGGTATTCTAAGTTTCTAGGCTAATATCCACTTATCAGTGAGAAAATATCATTTGAGTTCTTTTGTGATTGGGTTACCTCACTCAGGATAATTTCCTCCAGGTCCAACCTTTTGCCTAGGAATTTCATAAATTCATTCATTTTAATAGCTGTGTAGTACTCCATTGTGTAAATGTACCACATTTTTGGTATCCATTCCTCTATTGAGCAGCATCTGGGTTCGTTCTAGGTTCTGGATTTTATAAATAAGGCTGCTATAAACATAGTGGAGCATGTTTCTTTCTTACTAGTTGGAACACCTTCTGGATATATGCCCAGGAGAGGTATTGCAGTATGCTCTGGTAGTACCATGTCCAATTTTCTAAAAACCGCCAGACTGATTTCCAGAGTTGTTGTACAAGTTTGCAATTCCAAAACAATGGATGAGTTTTCCTCTTTCTCCACATCCTTGCCAGCATCTGCTGTCACCTGAATTTTTGTACTCAGCCATTTTGACTGGTGTGAGATGGACTCTCGGGGTTGTTTTGATTTGCTTTTCCCTGATCACTAAGGATGCTGAACATTTTTTCAGGTGCTTCTCAGCCATTCGGTATTCCTCAGGTGAGAATTCTTTGTTTAGCTCTGATCCCCATTTTTAAATGAGGTTATTTGAATTTAGTGTTGTGAAAAAATTGCCCAACTGCAGTTTCCTGCCAGGCATCAACTATACACAAACTGATTGTATGCGGGTCCAATCTATGCATAAAGACCAACATAGTTAGATAAATCTGTCCAAGTTTTGTATGAAGTATTAGCACAGTTATAGGATGATTACTCTTGTAATAATCTTAATTAACAATATATGGGTGAGTAGAAAATCTTAAATTTGCAATCAAACTACAAGCTGCAGTCAATGGAACACTGGCAGTTTTAACCATAATTTTCAAGTCTCTTTTGCAACATTAGGATAATATCTACAAACTTGGGAAAGTAAAACCCAAGTTTAAAACAATTTATCATCTTTAAAATCAATAATATTAGAAGCATTACTATCATATTACAAAGTTTGGCTGCCAATTAATACCTATGAATATATGTAAGCTTTACTGCTTTAATAAAGAGGCATTGCTTTAAACCTTATCTTAAATTATAGTGTTTAGAATAGAAACCACATTAATTAATATTTAAACTAGAAATATCTTTAGAGACCCTGTCTCTTGGCCTTCCTTAGGTCACATGTTAGAAGAACTCTGAAGTTGAGTTATGAAATTAAAGACTATCTGTAGCAATGTAACAATTATTAATCTTAACCAACAAGTTTTGAGCTGATTGTGAAAACACACAGAACACATTTCCAATAAAAAAGCACCAAATGAAGCAGTTACATTTAGACCAATCAGAGAATATTAATTTTTGTAGCTACAATCATAGAATAAAGGGCACATTATAATTTGTCAAATTCATTAATCACGAACCATTTATCAGCTTTTTTACCCTGAAACTAAGAGATTGTAGACTCGCCCTTTTTTCCTAAAACAAACAGTTTTCCAGCAGGGACCCTCATGCCATATGACTAATTCCTGGTTGAGGCACGTGGCAGCTCTTGGCCTTGCAGATAAAATTTTTTATACCATCATTATTATCCAACAGAAAATATAGAACATTCATTCATACAGACTGGACACAAACATACATGAATTGAACCTGAGAACAGATTGGTGCACCAGACATTAGACAACGCACAAAAGGGGCCAGAGTACTTTTGTTGTAAGACCCAGAGGAACAAAGCATGGCACTCCTGAAATTAACTGTGCTTTTTAGGACATTTTCCTCCCTCCTCATGATGCAGTTTTTATTTTTTTTTTGGACTGTGGTTTATCCACCTGATCATTAATTTCCTTTTTAATAATTCCTTTCATTTCTAATGCCTAAAAATGTAGCTTCTGGGAGCTATGTCTAATCGCCTAACAGTTCCTAGTCCCTGATAAACTTCACTGCTGAAACTAAGTGAATTAGCATTTGGGTTAATGCTGTTTCAACTTAGCCCATATCGACCTTCTCCTGTATGAATTTTCTTTAATTATTTTCTTCTTTTATGGAGATCCAAACCAGCAGTGCTTCTTCCAAATGTCCTCTGCCGTTTCTCAGTCCTGTGTTGGTTCGCCAAATGTTGTCTCCACCCACATGACCATATATGTGGGTTCTAGGCTGGAAAGGCACCTTAATAACCTGGAAGAGAAGAAGGGCTAGAGAGTATGAGATATAAATGGACCTAAGACAGTCATACTGATGAAAGCTCAATTTTACTATTCTGCACGCAGTTATGGAGCAGGGGAAGGGGGCCCAATTCCTGACAAATAATAATCTTGGGGTCCAGTAGCAGGGTGACCACGTGACGGCTTTGGAAGAGCAAATCAGCAAGCTCCAGCAGTGGGCTAGGCAGAACAATTGACTAGCACACTCCACCACTGAGCATGCAGGTTTCAGGCTTGGGGACGGGAGACTACAGTTGTTGTTTTGTACTTGATTTTTTTCTAAAAAAAACATTAAAGGTTTTATATTTGTGATTTGATCATTTGGGATTGCCTGGCAAAGTTGGTCCATGACTTTAATCCCAGCAATTCGGAGACAAAATTAGGTGATTTTTTTTTTTTAAAGTAGAGTTCAGCAAGGTCTCCACAGGTAGGTAGAAGACAGCCATTGATACACAGAGAAATGCAGTCTCCAAAACTCAAAGACAGAGAGACAGTGAGATACAGAGAGAGACAGAGACAGAGAGAGATAGGAGAGAGAGACGAAGGGAGGGAGGGAGGGACAAAGAGAGTGAGTGAGAGAGAGAGAGAGAGAGAGAAAGAAAGAGAGAAAGAGAGAGAGAAACAAAAATCCAAAAAAAGAAAGAAGAAAGAAAGAAAAGAGGGAGGGAGGAAATGAGGGAGGGATGGAGGGAGGGAGAGAGGGAAGGAAGGAAGGAAGAAAGAAAGAAAGGAATAGATTTAGTAAGAAATTTACTGTATGGAATTCTTTTGGGTTCTTTCGTATTTTTTTATGCATATTAGAGTTTTTTGAAAACATTTTTAGAGATCTTAGATGACTGTTTTATAGTTTTTATTTTTTGGATTTTTTCGATTTTAGTTTATATTTAGTGTCTTTTAATAGATTTTAGAGTGTTTTTTTTTTACGGTTATATTTTAAGGTTTTACTATTTTGTATGTGTGTATATGTGTGTGTTTGTGTGTGTGTGTGTGTGTCTGTCTGTCTGTCTGACTGACTGTCTGCCTGTCTGTCTGTCTGTCAGTTCTTGAGTATTTTTCAAAAATTTAAGGTTTTATTTTGTAGTATAAAAATTTATTTTAGCCAGTCTGTGGTGACCCATCCGTTTTATCCCAGAACTTTATAGGCAGAGGTCTTGGATTTCTGAATTAATGGTCAGACTAGTCTGCATGGTGAGTTTCAGAATACACAGGAATACATACAGAATTTTTTAAGGGGGGGATAGAATCATTTTTAGATTCTTGAATATATAAATATGAATATAAACATAAACATAAACATAAATAAATAAATATATATAATTTCAGTTTTTTTTGGGGGGGTTTTGTAGTTTTTGTTTTTTTTTTTCGAGTTTTAGAGATTTTTGGCATTAAGAGTTTTAGTATATGTATACTAATTTTTTTCTTTGTTTATTAAGAATTTAGGATTTTTTTTCTTGATTGTCATTCTTATTGGGCTTTATTTCATTTTCTTAACGTTTTCCTATTTTGTGTGTTTGTGTTCTTGAATGTTTTTACAAAATATTTATGTTTATATTTTTTGGGTTTAAATGTTTTAGTTGCTAGGCAGTGGTGATCCATGCCTTCAATCCCACACTTCGTTAGGCAGAGGCAGGTAGATTTCTGATTTCTAGAGCAGCCTGGACTACAGAGTGATTTCCATGTTGCCAGGGTATACACACACACACACACATATATATATATATATATATATATATATATATATATATATATATATATATATATATATATATATATATATATATATATATATATATATATATATATATATATATATATATATATATATATATATATATATATATTTAATGATTTTAGTGTATTTACGGATTTGGGATTTCATGTAGGCTTTATTTTACTTTATTTTTTTTTTACCATTTTAATGTATTTCTTTGGGTTTGGTGCTTGTCTTTGTTCAGGCCTCTAGTTTATTTTTAGTGTTTTTTCTTTTTCTTTTTAATGATTTTAGTGTATTTTTTGGGTTTGGGGTTTAATTTAGGTTTGATTTTACTTGACTTTTGTAGCATTTTACTGTATTGCTTAGGATTTTGTTTTTGGTGGTGTTGTTTTTTTACTTGATTTTTTCTAAAACATTTAGGGGTTTATATTTGAGATTTCCTAGTTTTGGGTTTGCCAGGCAATGTTGACCCATTTCTTTAATCTC
>NW_028227277.1:1729767-2052267 GCF_978045245.1 Mus caroli | reverse complement strand
AGCCTAGCCTCAAACTCTCAGAGGATTCTGTC
Organism: Mus caroli; assembly: GCF_978045245.1. NCBI lineage: Eukaryota > Metazoa > Chordata > Mammalia > Rodentia > Muridae > Mus > Mus caroli. Next base: position 2,052,235 of record NW_028227277.1, on the reverse strand, counting down.
TCTGGCATGCTAGGTTTAAAGGCATGTGCTATTACAACTCCTAGCCCCAATAATTGAAGTTTTAGGGAGTCAAACTTTTGTAGCAGGACTAGGGAGCCTTGTCTTATTCAAAGGATTACCTGAATCCAGTTCTTTTTTGTCTCTCCAGGCCATTGACCTTCTATATTACTTTCTTCACATGCATGGCAAAAATAGACCCTTAGCTTCTGGGCTCTAATGTCAACCAGGATGTCAAATGCATACTCCAGTGAAGTCAGCTTGGCAGGCCTAGAGACTTGGGAGCACTCATGAGGCCAAGAATTTCAAAAGGAACTCACCTCCTGGAGCTTTGGCATTCTCATCACCCATATATTCATAAACTATTCGCGTGTTAGTCTGGTGTATGGATCCACATGCTCTCTTTTAGATTTATCTTATTATAAGTGCCTTTAAAGATTGAATTCTGATATAGCTAAGACTTCACCAGTGTTCCAACATACTAGAAAGTCCTTGAGCTGACCAAGGGCTTGGAATGCAATGTTGCCTATTCAGTGACATTCAGAATTGCCTCTGGTATTACACTATCACTTAGAATAAAAGCCATGTCGTTCCATATACAGGAATTTACAATGGTTTAGGAAGAAGATTGGGCTGTGGATTTTGGGTAATGCATTATTCATGAGATGGTTACCTAAAGCCCCCAATTAGAAAAAGACTGGGTGTGAAAGCAATTTCCCTAGAACTGTAAAGACCTAACACCTGGCTTCTAAGGCTGTAGCTGAACTTAGATTGGGATGAGTTGCCTCAGTTGTTATATTGCCCAGTTCCTGCCAGTCTTTCTGTTTCCAGTCCTCTGATTTGTGTAAGAGCCATTAAGCATCCACTAATCTCATTTGTGCCTTGCCGATGTGTCACATAATTTCCCTCTTTTTTCTGTATAAAATGTTTGATCCTCAACTTGACAAATTACATTCAGATGCTACAAAATGTCATGTGTTTGTCTGTCTGTCATTTTCGGACTCTTTGCCCATCTGTGACCAGTGACCCGTTCCACACAGACAAAGGGACCCAGAGGGTCTGCAGCACCAGGACCAAAAACAGATTTCTTGAAATGGGAGCAATGAGAAGTGGGCTAATTTTATTTCCTCAAAAAAAAAAAAAAAAAAAAAAGGAAGTTCTGGATGTGGCTTAATGTATGATAGAAACTCTTTTGAAATATAACACAGTCCCTGTGTTCATGCCCTTTCCAATCTGCCACCCAGTTTTCTGGCAGGGGTTTCTTAAGTTAGTGATATTGAAATTAGAATGTTACCATGTCCCTACTTGACAGTCTGATGCAGCAGGCTCCTTTTGAAGGAGCACCCTTTTTGCACTTTTCCTTCCAGGTGGTTCATAAGATGTGTTCCTCGTAGGAACAGTAAAAATAGGCTTTAGGGGTACATCTGGTCAGAGTTGAAGGATGTTCACATCTGTACTTATCATTTAGCCTGTATTTCCACTCCAAGTCCTGCCAAAGGGTCAATGAAGTTGATCAGCCATAATCAATGTTTGCAGAGACACATAAAAATATTGACACTGGTTGTCCTAGGTTAGAGAATAGTGTCTTTTGGATCATTTGTCCCTGTCCTAAGGGACAGATCTGGACTTCTTGTAATTCCACTGTTGGGGAAACTGTGTATCAAAACATAGAGTCTCCTATATTGGTAATTGGAGTAGGCAATTTTGTTATACTTGAAAAGTGTATGTGGTAAATAAAGCTGGGTTCCAATAACTCCTTGGCCTAACTCAGTCAGGCAAATACAGTAGATAACAGAATAAGCAAGCTGGGCCCACAAAGCAAGAGCAGGTCATTCCTAGCAAGTAGTGGCTATGTATTCTTTCCATAGAAGGTTAAAAAAAATCTATTGAACCCAGTAATTGTGTTTTTTTTTTCTACCTTTTGAGAGGCCTCAGCAAACATTAAAACTTTCTGAGCTTCCTAAATCTTGGAAGTTTTGTTTGCTTCTGTGTTGTCCATCCTTATAGGAAAAAAATGTGTGAGAATTTTGCTTTCTATAAAAACCCAGTAATGTTATATGAGTATGTTTTTTTTTTTGTTTTGCTTTGTTTTGTTTTAATCTCATTTGTGTCCCCTACTTCACATGGTTTATGTTTGAAATTCTTGTGATTCTTGAGAGAGTATTAATGAAATAGCTCCTGAGAGGACCTGGGGCAGCTGCTGCTCCTGCTGCATCTGCTTTTATTGTCATTGGATTAAATGTACAATGTTCTAGCCAATGGAGCAAGATTGTGGGTTTATTAGGGTCTAAGGCACTGATAGACATACATTGTTTAAAGGAGAAAAACAAGTGCATAGTTGAGCGCACAAGTAGGGAGTTATTTTAATTTAAAAAATGTTAATGCTAATTAAAAAATAGTTGGATAGGGGCTAGGTATTTGGCTAACTGGGTAATTTACTTGCACTAACAGTAAATTCTAATATGCCAGCACTTGTCTGTAACCGAGCCCTGGAGGAGTAGAGAGAGATAGATGCCATGGCTTGCTGACATACCTGTGTAGCTGAAATGGTCAGCTCCAGGTTCAATGATAACAACTATCTCAAAATAAGATGGACAGCAGTAGAGGAAGTTACTCTTATCTTTCCAGCTTATCTGGAATGATTAATTCCTTTAAGAAAGTTTAGAAAAACAGTATAATTGATTTGTAAAAATGTTTAAACATTGAATAATTTATAAAACAAATATTTCAATTCTTTCTATCTATAAATGTATATTTGACATTATGGGGAATGAAGATTAACAGCTTAAGAATGGATCTAAATACATTGAATAGGCCACTGACACAGTGTGTGCATAACTGTGTTTTAATTATGATATATTTTCAATTATCAGAACAGTATGTTGGATAATATGTATGTTGAATGTGTCTGAATAAATAAAATACTAATCCAAAAAAAAGAATGAATTCAAAAACCAAATTTCTATATGTTTGCTGAACATCGAAATAGAAGACATCCTTGATCATTTATGTTTGAAGACCCATGTGAAGTATCCTTAATGATTAGGTAAGTTTAGGTGTAATTTATCTGATGGCCAAACCAAATGAAATGATGTTTTGATGCTTTTATGAGAATACAAAAATCCATGTCTCAAACAAAAATTTATAGATTTTGTCAGTTGCATTTAATGTGTTAGTTTTATGAACTATAACATGGCAAAGAAATACCTTTGGTGGGCTTATGCAAGTGTTGCCCTTGAGAAATTACACCATGCAACAGACCTAGTATGAAGGGATTTATTGGGAGACGGTAGAGGAGTGAGGACTGGGAGAGATAAAAAGGCATACAGACAGAAGCAAAATCATTAGGTCAGAAAAAAGTGGAGCAGAGAATAGATAGAGGGGAAGCTGGGAACAAAGAGAGAGCCAGAGAGCTACAGAAACAAGAAAAATGGGCATAGAGAGGCTGAGCCTGGAACAGAGAGAGGGGGCTAATCAGTTCTTTTATTCTGCCCCACAGTTAGTAGTTTAGTTTGTTTCAAGAAAGAAATATAATTTCTTTCAATGAATTTTTTGAGTAAACAGAAAATATTTTCATCTCTCAGAGCTGGTGGTGTTAATTTTATAGTTTTTATAAATTTTTTTTGTTTTTTTTTGTTTTTTTTTTTTTTTTTTTTGGTGGGACTAATTTCTTAAGAACAATATAAGCCAGGTATGTTGTCACATACCTGTAATAACACCTACATGCAATGCTGAGATCACGTTGATCCTAAATATTCTAGACCACCCTGGACAATACACAACATACTAAGTGCCTATCTCAAAAATGAAATAAATCAATCCAATTTACCTTCTATATTTGTATCTTGTACCTTTGGAAACTAATAAGATAATGAATCAAAAACAAATTTCAATTATCTGTATGAATAAAAACAATAAGAAATGTTAAAAAGTTTAAAAAAAAAAACATGACAGTGATGGGGAGGGAGGAGCCTGGGTGGGAAAGGGGACAAGAAGGTGAAGAAAGGAACATGATCAGGTATTGGGGTGTTGAACAGTACTGAAGCAGTGAGGACAAGCAAAAAGAATGGAAACAGGCAACTTTGTCAGATAGGAGGTGAAAAACCCTCTAGAATATATCAGAGACCTGGGATGTGAGAGACCCTAAGGACCTGGAGGAGGGACCTAAGAGGAAATGCCCTACAAGGGGGAGAGGGAACTTGTAGAGTCCTCCTCCAGTGGAGGTACAGGACATCAAGTTGAAAGATGGGATTATCATCCCAAAGTTAAAAGCTCTAACACAGAATTGTTTCTGTCTGAAAGAACTGTAGGGAAAAAAATGGAGAAAAGCCTAAAGAAAAGGAGATCCAGTGAATGGACCAAATTGAAATCCAGCTCAAGGAGAGGCATCAAGGCCTGACACTATTACTGATGCTATCATATGCTCACAAAAAATGAGCTTATCATGACTGCCCTCTGAAAGATCAAACCAACAGGTGAAAGAGTCAGATGCTGAAATTTATATGCAACAAATGGACAGAAGCTGGGAACCCCTGTGGATGAATTGGGAAAAAAAGCTGAAAGAATCTGAGGAAGAGGGCTACCCAGTAATAGGACCAACAGTCTCAGATTTCCCAGGATCACTCAGACACTGAGCCAGCACCTAGGCATCATACACCAGCTGATATGAAGCCCTCAATAAATATACAGCATAGGACTGCTGGGTCTGGACTCAGTAAGATAAGGTACATCCAATCCTCAAGGGACTTGAGGCCCCAGGGAGCAGGGAGGTCTGGTGGGGTAGAGGCAGGATGGTGGGGACATACTCTTGGAGATGGGGAGTGGGGGCTTGGGGGCATGGGGGTATGGGGGCATATGGGAAGGGGGTATGGGATTTCTAACAGTCAGAGGGTGGACAAGGGGGGCGGTAAAGTCTGAACTTAGAAGAAAGATTAAAGAATAAATTATAAATAACTCACTACAATAGTGTGGGAAAGTTTGGTCCAACGGGCTATTTTCCATTCACATATTCTTTTAGATTTTATTTGGAAGTTAATATAAATATACTCTTATAATTAAACAAGAAAATGATTAGAGATGTTAAAAAATAAAGGAGTTGTATTTTGACTCTAAAGGTATACCTCCTAGTTAACTTTGTAATCACATCATTGAAATTTAACTTCCTTCAGAGAAGCATCAGAATAACAAGGATTAAAGAACCTTTCAAACTCTGTTTTATAGGAGACAAAAAAGTTAGCAATTTTTTTTATTTGGTTACAAATGTACAAGCAAGTGAAAAATGTGCATGCTTCATTAGTCTGAAGATTGGAAATTAGAAAAGTACTTCAGAGTATTCTCCATGATGTCTCTTTTAAACACAGACATTTTTTCTCCGTTCACCATCTGTATCAAAAAGCATATCTTAGTTGTTGGTCCCCAAGTTCATCAAACCCTAAAACAGAAAAGAACTTCATTAAATAAACTCCCAAGGATACAAATATGAAAGATTCTGTGAAAATGATTTATAGGCTAAGGGTTAGGTAGGGTTGGGATTAGGGTTAGTGTTAGGGTTAGGATTAGGATTAGGGTTACTTTCAATGCTTGTTTTTCTTTTTGATAATTGTTCTACAAAGGTAAAAGGAAAACATTACTATAACAATTTTGTTTATTTTTGGTGTTACTGCCATGCAGCATGAATGCTAGGCTAACAATCAAGCAGTTATGTATCTCCAATACTAAAATATTTACATGAGCAAAAATAATTCCATATGAAACATAAAAGGAATAATCTTCCAACTGACTTAAATTTTTGACAGCGATTATGTCTAAATATACTTATATTTTTAAAATAACATAAAATAAAATTATGCTACCAATTGTGGGGTAAGAAAACATTTTTTTTAATGAAAAAGAATTTTCCATAATGCACAGAATGACCTTAGCCTCCCAAATACTTATATTTATAGGCATGCACCATGCAAACATAGATTTGGAAATATCCTAGTCTGGGAAGCTTAACTCTAGCTAGCGTTAATGCTTTTACCATATAATGTCATCATTTTGCTAAATAGCATAAGCAATCCTAGGAGGTAGTTCACTACATCATCTCCGTATCTACCTCCCCCCCCCACACACACATGTGTATGTGCCATGTCTTCTACCTTCTCTTCCATTCTTAAGGATGACATATACTTGTTTTTTACTAAGTTCAAGGTTTTCCTTTGTCTCAACTATTGTCAAAAGTTACAGCAATTGTAATTTTGATTTTACATTTATGACTCTAGCTGGCCGTCAATGTAATACCTATAGAACTAAATTTTATAAAGTTTGATTTAGAATGATCACAAGGTCATGAATACTCATGATCAATAAATATACACTGTCTCAAAATAAAGTATAAAAATATGTCTGAGGACAAATTTTAGTTGCTGACTGGTTTTCTCTAGGTTCCAATCTCAAGTAACACAGGAAAGTAGTAACATAAAGTTCTCTTTGTATTCTTTATGTTGGCACACAACCATGGTAATTTTCATTTAAAAAAAATATTAAGACAAGCCCTTTACACCTTTTCTCCTTGGGCTATTACATACCTATTTTGTCCTTTATTCACTGTGATCAGTTTTGTACCTCACATTTCCACTCAAATCATCTTTATTAAGTAAATTGACCTCCAATTTGTTAAGTTTATCTTTTAAAAAAAATGCACCTGCATACATATGTAGACAAAGGGTTAATATTGGGTGTCTTCTTTGGTTGCACACTACTCTTTCGGAGACAGAATCTCACTGAACCTAGAATTCATCCATTACACTACACCTGGTTGCTACGAAGATCTGGGAATCTTCTTATCTCTGAATTAAATCTGAGTATGGTCTTTGTAAAATGCTCACCAACACACCAACTTTTTTGTTATTGTTGTTGTGTTGGTGGTGGCTTTTTTTAAGTTTTGCTAGTTTGTTGTTGTTTTTGGTGATGGTGGTGGTGGTGGTTGTGGTGGTGTTGGTGGTGGTGGTGGTGTTGTTGTTGGTGGTGGTGTGTGCATGCATGCTGATCAGGGAATATAAGCTCGGGTCTCCATGCCTACACAGGAGAAAGATTACCAACTAAACCATCTTCCAGCCCTGAAAATCAATCTTATTTGGCCCATTTGCAGAATATGACACAGTTAGTGATCTTTTCTTCCTCAAAATTTTCCTTCACTCACGGTAGTTTTCTTTCTACCAATTGTTCTCTTCCAATAATGGCTCCCACTCACCAGCTGCCTCATGCAGAGTTACAAATATTGAAGTACTCTGAGGGGCTGTCTTTAGATTCCTCATTTACATGGATGATCACTCATCCTTGAAATTTCATACCGAGTTCAATGTTTAAAAATTGCCTTCAATTGGAGTATTTATTTATTTATTTATTTTTTATTTATTTATTTATTTAGTCTTTAGTTCCCATCACTTTCCTGGACTGACTCATAATGGTACCTTCATCAATGCCTTCGGAGGCAAGAATTGTTTTACTGTTCTTTTCCAATTGAATACTTTCCAAACTATTAACCAATCAAGTAAAAAATAAAATTAGTTAATAAGATCATCGTTGTCTCAGATCTTACTTGGAAACCATATGATGACTGCAGTGATTGGTACAGTAATGGAGAGATGATATAAAATGTTTTGGTGATATTCTTCCAAAGGAATATTCTGCCAGTACTGTTGAGAAAGGTTGTTTACATCCACTGTTGTTACTAAATTTGTACTAAGTTTAAGATTGTAAGAACGTATTTGCCAATTTGAGTTGGTTTTCTAATATTAACAACAGAGTCCAGATGACAACAGTAAATAAGCTTTCTCTCTCCTTTCAGCTCTGGTGTATTGTGCTTCATTTTGTAGACACTGGTAATCCTCTCTTCATCTTTCTGCAAATGTCTGCCTCTTGAAAATTTATGATCTGGTCTACCATAAAACGCCTAGTGTTTTTCATTGATATAGTATGTGATCAGTGGTTTACATCTCAGTAGGACTACAACAGAGCCAAGGATAGATAGATATTGAAACTTAATTTAGTTTCATGTGCCCAAATCAAGGCATGTTTCTCCATTCCTACTTGATACTTAGTTATACTAGGTTAAATACAAAGTTAGTTATGGTACCAACCGTTGATTTTCTTTTTCTTCATTGAATTTCTATACATCCATATCAGACTTCTGAAATGTAGTTATATACTGATCACATAATTTTTTATTGATGTTCTTCCTGTAAAGCACAGTAGTGAAAGCAGTCACATTTCATACCAATATGAAAAAGAACACTCAAAACAAGTTAAATTGATCATTTCATATTATAAAGAGAAAAATAGCAGTATAAAATTATCTAATGGGAAATCATTATAGATTTTTTCCCATAACATATTATGAGAGAAGTATTCTTTTATATTTTAGCTTTTCAAAATTCAATTAGTTTGTGTGTATATATAAATATAAATATATATAAATAAAAATAAATATAAATGTAAAAATATGAATATGAATACGAATATAACTATAAATATAACTATGAATATAATGATAAATAAAAATGAATATAAATATAAATAATATATCTATGAGAAATAATTATATTTCACAGTGTTTTTTCATTATTTCCTACCAAATATAAGGTCTAATTTATTTTTCATATATTGCCTCAGTTAAGACTTAGTGTAAAACATAAGTCAATTAAAATATAGAAAATGCCCACATATGTAACTGTAGTTGTTGTTTTTCCATATTGTTAAGCATAATACTCCATAAATTACATTTCTAAGACTATGTGCAGGACTTCTGTATTTCCACAATGAATGTAAATTAAATTTAAAATCTCATTAACAGTTACTTAAAGAAGAAAATAAAAGTTTCACAGATTTCTAAGAATTTGATTTAGTTTCCTTGAAGGCATTAAGTTATAGGGTTAACTCTTTAGACAAAATCAAAGCCACATATTTTTACTAAAGGATCAGACATGATATATTTTTTAAACTTCAGCCATATATAATTTTTCAAATGATACACATGTGGTCCTACAAATCTAACAACTCTACCTCTTTCGATTTTTCTTTTTGCAAAGCCTTTCTAATTTCTGGTTGCTGCCATTGAAAGAATCTTTCATATACATTTTCATCCATTTTTTCTTTATGTGAAGCTTCTTATAAATGTCACCTATATTAAAAATTAAGGGTCATTTTGAAGAAACTTTAGGTGATTCCATGTATTCATAAAAATAGATATAGATAATAGATAAAATCCATTCAATAATGCCAAGAAAACTTAAAATTAAATGAAAGATATCACCAACATGCTTCATACTTTAGAATACTTTAGGGTTTTGAATGTTCAGATGAAGGATGTTCAACCAGTAAAGTCTACAGAAATGTTCCACAACACAGAAAAAACAACAACAAAAAAAAAACACAAAACACTCCATGTATTTTAGACAAGAAATATCTAATCTTATCTGAATTTTAATTTCTGTAAGTAAAATAATTTTAAGCTTCAAGAACAGTTTCCAAAGAACAAGTGCACGAAACAAAGGATCAAATGTGGGCTTTAATTCTTCATAGGGAAACAGTTTTAATACTGGCTAATTCTTTTCTAAATCTACAAAAGATGATGCAACTGAAAGAACAAATTTGACTGTGGAACTGTTAGACTCATTATTTAAAATATTCAGTTTTTGGTTTCCCTGCACCCACAAGGTGGCTCACAGCATATAACTTCAGATGCAGGAGATTCAAAGGTTTCATCAAGACTCCACAGGTACCAGACACACATGTTGTACACGTACACACTTGAAAGCAAAACAACCATACCTATAAAATAAACTGTAAAAAAAAGTAATAAGGGTTACTTTAAAGAATTCAGTTTTCCACTGTGCCATATAAAGAAAGAAGCACAGAGGCGTCCTAGAAAAGGAACTGACTAAATATAAAATTAAAACTGGGTCAATGAAAATATGTTTCATGTACATAATTTTGTATACATATCACTTAGGTTTAAGTACATGGAACTGTAAAAGTGTTTACATCAATTTTTTTCCTCTTAAAATCCCTTCAAAGAAGTTATGAAGATGCCTCAATACTTGAGGGCCTACTGTGAAAAGAGGAAGTTCACAAATTAGAATCTAGTACCCATCTACAAAACCAACCATGGATGGTTGTTTCTACAAGAACAGCACTGTGGTTGACAGAGTGAGAATTGCTAGGTCTTGCTGGATGCTTGTCTACCTGCATGTTTGGTGAAAGACCTGTCTTAAGGAAATAAGATGAAAAGTAATAGAGCATCACCCAACATCCTCCTCTGCCCTCCACATGTGTATATATGTACCACAGACAAAAACATACAAAACATAAAAATTAAGTTTCATTAATGTCACACCAAAGCACCATTTTCACTTTCTGTATCACAGGAAAAAAATATTCCACGATGCTAAATCAAAAATATTTGCAAGAGTCTGTGTCATGAGTAGACCTTGGGATTGGACTCTGCACCTAATCCCACAAGAGCCAGAGGAAACTCAACTTCCAGGTGCTCTACCACTTGCAGGATCATAGGAAAGGCCCCCACATCAGGAGTAACTGAGTCCCAAAAGATCTAGGGACAGAGGAAATCCTGCCTGGCCAGTGGCCTGGATTTCTTCCTGACTGAACCTGTACATAGGGCAGACCTGAGGTCCTGGCTCAGAAACCACTCTTAAGACATCCAGAGGGAGTCCCACTCCAAGGTACTCTGAAGTGCCCAAGATCACATGATCACAAAGGAAGCTTGACTCTCAAGAGATGTGAAAACACACCCAGGAACACTGGAGTTCTGACAGAAGATTACAGCTGAGGACTCAGCATCTTTTGCAGCACCCTGTGTAACTAGGACCACCACAAGATCCAGGGCAACAAAAACAACCTCCCAAGCAGAGTCACGGGTTCCTTGTGGCTTGCATCTCTGTCCAGAGAAAACCTCGGGATCTGGCACCCCACCAAACCTTGCAACATACAGAGAAAGCTTAACTCCCAGGAGCTCTGACACAGCGGGATCTCAGGAGATTTTTCACACCAGGATTTCAGGATTCAAGAGGCAACTTGAGGCCAGCACCTGGGCACTTAGGCATGGAATCTGCAGACACCACCAAGGTCCCCACAGGACTCTCCACAGAATCTTAGAACCTCTGGTGAATTGAACACAACTTCTGCTCCAATCCAATCTTGAAGGACCTGAGACAGCATTAAGGAGGGAAGCAGAAAACCCGGCCTGACCAGAGTCACAAATCCCTTCCAGTTGGCACTAGCACTGGGGCAACATGGGCTCATAGTCTACGGACACCCCCAAGGTCCCCAGAGAAATTTCCATGGGATCTTAGGCCCTCTGGTGAGTGGAACACAACTTCTGCTAGGAGGCAGATTTGAACACCACATATCTGGGCACCTTCCCTGCAAGAGGAGAGCTTGCCTGCAGAGAGTACTTTGACGACTAAAACTCAGGAGAGAGCTAGACACCCAGGTTTTCTGATAGAGCCTAACATAATAACCTGAGGAACAAGCTCTAACCAGAGACAGCTATAACAACTCACTCCAGAGATTACCAGATGGAAAAAGTCAAACATAAGAATTTTTTAACAGAAACCAAGACCACTCACCATCATCAGCACGCAGTACTCCCACCCCACCCAATCCTGGGCACCCCAACAAACCCAAAAAGATAGACCGGGATTTAAAAACATATCTCATGATGATGGTAGAGGACATCAAGAAGGACTTTAATAACTCACTTAAAGATATATAGAAGAACACTGCTAAACAGGTTGAAGACCAAAAAAAAAAAAAAAAAAAAAAAATCCCTTAAAAAATTGCCAGAAAACACGACCAAACAGGTGATGGAATAAATAACATCATCCAAGACCTTAAAAGAGAAGAGGACACAATTAAAAAAAAAAAAAACCCAAAATGAGGCAACACTGAAGATAGAAACACTAGGAAAGAAATCTGGAAACATAGACTCGAGCATCAGCAACATAATACAAGAGATGGAAGAGAGAATCTCAGGTGCAGAAGTTTCCATAGAGAACATTGGCACAACAATCAAAGAAAATACAAAATGCAAAAAGATCCTAACTCAAAACATCCAGGAAATCCAGGACACAATGAGAAGACAAAAACTATGGATAATAGGAGTAGATGAGAATGAAGATTTTCAACTTAAAGGGCCAGCAAATATCTTCAACAAAATTATAGAAGAAAACTTACCAAACCTAAAGAAAGACATGCCCATGAACATACAAGAAGCCTACAGAACTACAAATAGACTGGACCAGAAAAGAAATTCCTCTTGACACATAATAATCAAAACAAAAAATAAAGAGAGAATATTAAAAGCAGTAAGGGAAAAAGGTCAAGTAACATATAAAGGCAGGCCTATCAGAAAAACACCAGACTTTTCACCAGAGACTATGAAAGCCAGACGATCCTGGACAGATGTTATACAGACACTAAGAGAACACAAATGCCAGCCTAGGATACTATAACCAGCCAAACACTCAATTACCATCGATGGAAAACCAAAGTATTCCATGACAAAACTAAATTCACACATTATCTTTCCACCAGTCCAGCCCTTCAAAGGATAATAACAGAAAAAAACAAAACTAACAAACAAAACAAAACAAAACAAAACAAAACAATACAATACAAGAACAGAAACCACGCCCTAGAAAAAGCAACAAAGTAATTCTTCAACTAACCAAAAAGAAGGCAGACACAAGAACAGAATGCCAACTCTAACAACAAAAATAATAGGAAGCAACAATTACTTTTCCTTAATGTCTCTTAATATCACTGGACCCAGTTCCCCAATAAAGAGACATAGACTAACAGAATGGCTATAAAAACAGGACACAATATTTTGCTGTTTAGAGGAAACCCATCTCAGGGAAAAAGACAAACACTACCTCAGAGTGAAAGTCTGGAAAACAATTTTCCAAGCAAATGGTCTGAAGAAACAAGTTGGAGAAACCATTCTAATATTGAATAAAATCAACTTCCAACCCAAAGTTATCATAAATGACAAGGTGGGACACCTCATACTCATCAAAGGTAAAATTCTCCTAGAGGAACTCTCAATTCTGAATATCTATGCTCAAATACAAGGGCAGTCAAATTCATTAAATAAACTTTAGTAAAGCTCAAAGCACACATTGCATAGTGTGAGACTTCAACACACTTTCATCAATAGACAGATTGTGGAAACAGAAACTAAACAGGGACACAATGAAACTTACAGAAGCTATGAAACAAATAAACTTAACAGAAGATTGTATCCTAAAACAGAAGGATATACCTTCTTCTCAGCACCTCATGGTATCTTCTCCAAAACTGACCATATAATTTGTCACAAAACAGTATTCAACAGATACAAAAATATTGCAAATGCTCCATTGCATTCTATCAGACCACCATGGACTATGGATGATCTTAAATAACAACATTAATAATGGAAAGCCAACATTCATGTGGAAACTGAACAACATTCTTCTCAATGATACCTTGGTCAAGGAAGGAATAGAGAAAGAAATACAAGACTTTTTAGAGTTTAATGAAAATGAAGCCACAGCATACCCAAACTTCTGGGACACAATGAAAGCATATCTAAGAGGGAAACTCATAGCTCTGAGTGCCTCAAAAAGAAACTAGAGAGGGCACACACTAGTAGTTTACAACACACCTAAAAGTTCCAGGACAAAAGGAAGCAAATTCACCCAAGAGGAGTAGAAGGCAGGAAATAATTGAACTCAGGGGTGAAATCAACCAAGTGGAAACAAGAAATATTCAAAGAATCAATCAAATGAGGATCTGGTTCTTTGAGAAAATCAACAAGATAGATAAACACTTAGCCAGACTCACTAGAGCGGACATGGACAGCATCCTAATTAACAAAATCAGAAATGAAAAGGGAGACATAACAACAGATCCTTAAGAAATCCAAAACTCCATCAGATCCTTCTACAAAATGTTATACTCTGGAAAACATGGACAAAATGGACAAATTTCTAGACAGATAGCAGGTACCAAAGTTAAACCAGAATCAAGTTAATGATCTAAACAATCCCATATCCCCTAAAGGAATAGAAGCAGTCATTATTAGCCTCCCAACCAAAAATAGCCCAGGACCAGATGGGTTTTGTGGAGAGTTCTATCAAACCTTTAAAGACGATCTAATTCCAGTTCTTCACTAACAATTCCACAAAATAGAAGCAGAATGTACTCTACCCAACTCAATCTGTGAAGCCACAATTACTTTGATACCTAAACCACAGAAAGATCTAACAAAGATGGATTACTTAGGACCAATTTCTCTTATGAATATCAATGCAAAAATATTCAATAAAATTCTTGCTAACTGATTCCAAGAACACATTAAAATAAACATCCATCATGACCAAGTAGGTTTAATTTCAGGGATGCAGGGATGGTTTAATATATGTGAATCCATCAATGTAATCCATTATATAATCAAACTCAAAACAAAAACCACATGATCATCTGCTTAGATGGGGAGAAAGCATTGAAAAAAATCCAACACCGATTCATGTTAATAGTCTTGGAAAGATTAGGAATTCAAGGCCCAAACCGAAACATGATAAAAGCAATCTACAGAAAACCAGTAACCAACGTCAAAATAAATGGTGAAAAACTGGAAGCAAACCCACTAAAATCAGAGACTAGACAAGGCTGCCCACTTTCTTCCCTCCTATTCAATATTGTACTTGACATCTTAGCCAGAGCAGTTCGACAACAAAAGGAAATCAAGGGGACACAAATTGGCAAGGAAGAAGTCAAAATATCTATTTTTGAAGAGGATATGATTGTATATATAAGTGACCCTAAAAATTATACCAGACAACTCCTAAACATGATAAACAGCTTCGGTGAAGTAGCTGGATATAAAATTAACTCAAACAAGTCAATGGCCTTTCTCTACACAAAGAATAAACAGGCTGAGAAAGGAATTAGGTAACAACACCCTTCTCAATAGTCACAAATAATAAAAAATACCTTGGCGTGACTCTAACTTCTGGGATCAAATTAAATGGAGAGAAACTTGATGCAATCCCACTAAAATAAGACAAGACAGGACTAGACAAGGATTCTCAGTCTCTCCCTACTTGTTCACTATAGTACTAGAAGTTCTACCCAGAGCAAATAGACAACAAGAGAGGTCAAAGGAATAAAAAATTGGAAAGGAAGAAGTCAAAATATCACTATTAGCAGATGATAAAATAGTATATTTAAGTGACCCCAAAAATTCCACCAGAGAACCTGTAAAACTTAAAAACAACTTCATCAAAGTGGCTAGATATACAATTAACTGAAACAAATCAGTAGCTTTCCTCTACTCAAAGGATAAACAGGCTGAAAAGAAATTATGGAAACAACACCCTTCAAAAGTCACAAATTATAATACCTTGGTGTGACTCAAACCAAGCAAGTGAAAGATCTCCATGACAAGAACTTCAATTCTCTGAAGAAAGAAATTACAAATCTCAGAAGATGGAAAGATCTCCCATGCATCATAGATTGGTGACCCGATTAATTTAGTAAAAATGGATTTCTTGCCAAAAGCAATCTACAGATTCCATGCACTCTCCATCAAAATTCAAATTCAATTCTTCATAGCGATAGAAACAGCAATATGCAAAATCATTCGGAATATCAAAACCCCAGAATATCGAAAAACAGTTCTCAAAAATAAAAGAACTTCAGGGGGAATCATCCGTGACATCAATCTGTATTATACAAAAATAGTGATTAAAAAAAAAAGTGTATGGTAATGGTACAGAGACAATGGCTTTATGAAATTCACAGGAAAATGGATGGATCTAAATTATATCATCTTATATGAGGTAACAAAACCCCAAATTAAAAAACATGGTATGCACTCACTGATAATTGGGTATTAGCCTAAAAGCTCAGAATACCCAAAATGTAATTCACAGTCCACATGAAGCTCAAGTAGAAGGAAGACAAAAGTGAGGGTGTTTCGGGCCTTAGAATGGGGAATAAAATACTACTGGGAGGAAATATTGAGACAAAGTTCAGGGCACAGACTGAAGGAATGACCACACAGAATCTGCACAACCTGTGGAACCATCTCATATACAGACCCACTACAGACACCAGACCCAGTCACCATTGTAGATACCAACAAGTACTTGCTGACAGTAGCCTAATAAGGCTGTCTCCTGAGAGGTTCTGCCAGAGCTTGGTAGGAACAGAGACTGAATCTCACAGCCAGCAATCAGACTGATCATGGGGTTCCCAGTGGAGGAGTTAGAGGAAGGACTGAAGGAGCTGAAGGGGTTTGCAACCTTATAGGAAGAATATCAATATGAAAGAAAACAAATCATCCAGGGTCTGCCCAACATATGGATCCATCCCATACACAGACAGCAGACACATTCACTATTGTCGATACCATGTGCTTGCTGACAGGAGCTGAATATGACTGTCTTCTAAGAGGCAGTGCCAGAGCTTGGCAAGAACAGAGGGTGATGGTCACAGCCTGATCATGGGGTCCCCAGTGGAGGGAATGAGGAAGAACTGAAGGAGCTGAAGGGGTTTGCAACCTTACAGGAAGAACATCAATATGAAACAAGTAACCCCCCAGAGCACCCAGGGACTAAGCCACCAAACAAAGAGGGGGACCCATGATTCCAGCTACATATATATTAGAGGATGGTATTGTCAGACATCGGTGAGAGAAGAGGTCCTTGGTCCTGTGATCCTGTGAAGGCTGTATGCCCCAGTGCAGGCAACTGCCACAGTAGAAATGTGGGAGTAGGTGGTTGGGAGAACATGCTCATAGAAGCACAGGAATAGAATGGAATAGAAACTTTCTGGAGTGAAATCAGGAAAAGGCTAATATTTGAAATGTAAATAAACACAGACACACACACACACACAATGATGGCTTTAACTGTGACTTCAAGTAGGTTTATATGTAATCTCAGGATGATATAAATTTTGGTACCATTCCTGCTAAGTTTTTGATAAATTAGAGTAAATGTCTCTGCATCTCAGTCTCCAAATGAAATCATGGTTGCTTTTATCACAACCAAGCTACTCAATCTTTTTCATCACAATAAAAACCTAAAGCAGATCTAAAATATAAAGTTCTTTCTGGTTGGACAAATATTTTACTGCTACAGCAAGAAGTACTGGTTTCAAACTTCAACAATGAAAATAAAAAGGATAAAAAAATAAATATAAAAAAATAAAATATTCATGTTTCCTCAGGTCAAGGTACATTTGTAAGGATGAGGACTTTAGGTTCAAGGCCAGTCCAAGCTGCAATTGAGGATTCAGACAATCCTGAGATATAGAGTTACAGCTTACTTCCCTAAACCAAAACAACATATAAATAAAGACTGCCTGGCCTAAATTATGTCTGAAGTCCCAGTACTTCTGAGGCTGACAGCAGCCTCTGTATTTTGAGGCAGTTTGGAGACTATATATAGACATATAATAATATATAATATATAATAATATATAATATCTGGCATTTTAACAACAGGTAGAAGAAAATGAAGACTGGTCTTTAGTTTATTTATAATGAATTCCTGTTGGGCAGCACCAGCAAAAAGAAGGTTTTAGTCTGTTGGTGCCAGTACCTGACATCCAGTTTACTCACACCTCACATCTCCAGGCCCCAAGAAGACTTTCATGGTCTGCAATACCCTGGCATTCCTGCTTTCTGCTAGGAGCTATTCTGTGCAAACACCTGCCCTTAGTGAAGTTCTCTGTTTTTCTCAGCAGATGCCGATGGGAAAGTCAATTGTGAACTTGGAAGCAGTACCTTCCTGAGTCCAGCGAGAGTCACCTACTCTCCTTACTCCTGAAGTAACACGTCCACCCTTCCACCTTCATCCCAACACAGACCTCCAGCTCAAACAGGATTAACCATCTTTCAACAGACAATTGACTACCTCCACTGAGACTTCTCCCTACCATGCTTCCTCACGCACTTTTCTTCCTCAAGAACTGGGCTTCGTGACCACCACAAAGCATACTGGGTAACAGGGTTTGGATAGCAGGAAAGCAATCTCAGCAAAGACCCTTGCTGATTGGCCGTGTTTTCACATGTGTACTAAGGGCGAGTTAGGCTCTATCACTCATCTGTCATCCAAGCAGCAAAAGGGAGGTAGTATTTTAGCTGCTACTAATACCCAGAGGCTTTCCATTTTCCAAGTTTGCAATAATAACTTGAAAGTTAAAATAAATGAACCCCTAAAAAAACTCTCCTACTTTTTTTTTTCAGATTAAGGGCCTCTTGATTGTAATTTAAATTGTTTTATTTTTTATGTAATGTGTTTTTGTGTGTTTGTATTTATACAACCTGCATGTATGTTGTTCATAGAAACTAGAAGAGAATACCAAAACCCCTGGATATAGAATTAAAAATGGTTGTGAGCCACTATGTGGGTTCTAGGAACTAAAACTTGGTTCTGTCCAAGAACAACAAGTGCTCTTAATTTCTAAGCCATCTTTCCATCCCTGTCCTTTGCATGTTTTAAGGTGTGCTGGATCATGTCTCTCGATAGATGTTCATTTTTACTATACAGGAGAGATCATAAAATTATGACACTTTCTTAATATTATCTATTTCAAGAAAGAGAAAAAATACACCATAATTTTACTGGATTGTGTAAATCTTAAAAAGAGTTTCGGCAAAAAAATGATGTGTATATATTTCAATATGAGTGTACACAAGAAAGCCACAAATAGACATCTACTGCATTCTAATCATATTCCAACTTACTTTTATTTTATTTTTTTATTCAAGACAGGGTTTCTCTGTATAGCCTTGGTTGTCCTGGAACTCACCCTTTATACCAAGCTGGCCTCAAACTCAGAAATCTCCCTGCCTCTGCCTCCCAATTGCTGGAATTAAGGCATGTGACATCACTAGCTGACCAAACTTAAAACTTGAGACATAGTCTCTCAGAATCTGCAGCTCACAAATGCCACTAGCCTTGCTAGCCAGCAATGTGTCTCCACCTACTCAACACTGGGTTGCAGCCTGCATTTTTTAAGTGGATTCTATGTCCCCACCTTCACTCCATATACTTTCGAGGCAAGCACTTTACTAAAACAGCTTGTAGCCACTCTCTTCTTTTTTTCTCTCTCTTTCTCTAATCATGCCTAAGTTTAGGCTCCTAAAATGCTTAATGCTGGTTTTGCTCGTTTCCTTATAACAACAAATTAGGTTTCTTGCTCACTTTACAATCTGAAGTTGATTTGGAAAACTGCACAAACTAACATTTCATTTGAGAGGCTTATTTCAGAGTTTTGTTTGTTTGGTAGTTTTTTTGGTAATTTGGTGGGTTGGTTGGGTTTTGTTTTGTTTTTGTTTTTGTTTTTTTTTTCTTTTTTTGTTTTGCCCACTGAAGATGAAACTCATAACTTTTACATGGTATTTTACCACTGAGCGACATCTTCAGCTAATCATTCATTCTGAATGTTGGTTGAGAAGTCATCTCATATGGGTTTTAAAGAGAACTACAATTACTGTGAAATCTAAAATTATCCCCTATGGTATAGGGGTTATAGAGATCTGATTCCCTCTTCTGACCTCTCAAAAACCAGGCAAAAACCTCCAAAAACACATACCTCCAGATTTATCCAACATACTGTCTAGTTCACCTCTGTTAAGAAAGGAATATAAAATTAATGTAAGAAATATCGTGAACTGGTAGGACATTTTTCTTCCCCACAGAAAACTTTAAACAGAACCTTCTTTTAATTATTTATAATAAATATATGTTTGGTTCGGAACAAATGACATATACATATAAAATACATGGTGGACTACCAAAGTGAACTTGTATGATTTACTTTTTACAATTCATACATTTACACCCCACAGTAGTTTATTCATACCTCTCCGACTCTTGCTGAGACCCTTCTTCTTCCCAGATGGCCACCCTCTTATTCTTTTGATGTTTTTCCTTTTCTTTTTTTGTATATCTGGGAAGATCTCATGCAGGTGGTCCTACTGTATGAGTTGCTATGTGTTTGTGATCACAATGTCTCAAGGACCTCAATCTGGGCTTGAACACAACATATAGCAGTGTCTGACTTTGAATTGTTCATCTTCCTGAATCTACTTCTCCAGTTAAGGGATCACAAACACTACTTATGAAGTACTCTATTGAACTCTATTGAAATACTCTATTGAAAATTTTACCCCATATCTCCATCGTTTTTTACGTGAGTCGATATATTCTCATCTTTGTCAAATGTTGGGCTCTTCTTTACTGTATGGACAAGAGAAAATAGAAACATTTGAATGGATGCTATATAAGTAATAGTTAATAAAGTACTAACGATTTGAATTTCTCTCAAGAAACTGCCCATGTGAGTTTTTGAAATAGATTTTAGAAAGGAAATAATTACATCGATGAAATCCAGGACACAAAGAGATGACGAAACTTAAGGATAATAGGTATCGATCAAAAGTAATTTTTCCAAACTACAGGGACAGTGAGTATATTCATCAAAATTATAGAAGAAAATTTCCCTAACCTAAAAAAAGTGTTTCCCGTGAATATACAAGAAGCATACAAAACTCCAAATAGTTTAGACCAGAAGAGAAATTCCTGCCATCATATAATAATCCAAACATCAAATGCAAAAAAAAAAAAAAAAAAGGAAAAAGAACAGAAAGAAAGAATATTAAAAGCAATATGGGAAAATTCAAGAAACTTATAACGGAAGACTTATCAGAACTATACCTAACTTAACCTCAGAGACTATGAAAGCCATAAGGTCCTGGGCATATATCATACAGAAATGCCAGCCAAGGCTATAATACACAGCAAAAATATCTTACCATAGGTTGAGAAAAGAAGGTATTCCATGAAAAAACAATATTTACACAATATTTTTGAACAAACCAAACCCTCCAAGGGATAATAAAGGGAAATCTCCAATATAAGGAGGGAAATTACACTCTCAAAAAAGCAAGACATTTATCTTGAAGCAAACAAAAAGAAGATAGCTACATGAAAAAATTCCACCAAAATATCAGGAAGCAACAAAGACTTTTCCTTAGTATCTCTTAATATGAGGGGATTCAATTCACCAATAAAAAGACATAGACTAACAGACTGGATGTGTAAGCAAGACCCATCATACCAGAAACAAACCTCAGGGACAAAGACAGATATTACTTCAGAGTAAAAGGCTGGAAAACAATTTTCCAAGCTAATGAATGGTCCAAAAAAACAAGCTTGAGTAGCAATTCTAATATCAAATAAATTTGACTTTCAACCCAAAGTTATGAAAAAATACAAGGAGGGACACTTCATATTCATCAAAGTTAAAATTTACCAAGATGAACTCCCAATTCTGAACATTTATACACCAAATGCAATGGCATTCACATTCCTATAAGAAACTTTAGTAGAGCTCAAATCACACATTGTACCCAAGACAATAATAGCGGAACTCCCCTCTCTCATTAATAGACAGATACTGGAATCAAAAATTAAAAAGGGACTCAGCGAACCTAACAGAAGTTATGAAACAAATAGATTAGTTGATATCTATAGAACATTTTACCCTAAAACAAAATGATGCCCATTCTTCTCAGCACCTCATGATGCCTTCTCCATATAATCAGTCCCAAAACATGCCTTAACAGATATAAAAATGTTGTAATAATCCCATGCATCCTACCTGATCACCAAGGACTAAGGTTGATTTTCAATAATGTTATAAATAATTAAAAACACACATAAACATAGTAGGTGAACAACAATATAGTGAGTGATAACTTGGGCAAGGAGGAAATAGAAATAAATTTAAGACTTTTTAGAGTTTAATGAAAATGAATCTGCAACATACCAAAAATTATGGGACACAATGAAAGCAGTTCTAAGAAGGAAACTCATAGCTATGAATGCCTCCAAATAAAAATTGGACAGAGGATACAGGAGTAGGTTGACAGCACACCTAAACATTCAAGAACAAAAGGAAGTAAATTCACTCAAGAGGAGTAGAATGCAGGAAATAATCAATCTCAGGGTTGAAATCAACCAAATGGAAACAAAGGAATTCTACACACACACACACACACACACACACACACACACACACACACACACACACACACACAAAATCAAACAAATTAGGAGCTGATTCTTTGAGAAAATCAAGAAGATAGATAAAATATTAGCCAGACTAACTACAGGGCAAAGGGACAGTAACCAAATTCACAAAACCAGAATTGAAAAGGGAGCCCTCACAACAGAAACTTAGGAAATCTAGATCAGATCTTATTAAACAAGCATATATTCAAAAAAAATGAAAATAAGGAAAAAGGAAAAAATGCACACTTATCTAGACAGATAATAGGTACGAAATTGAAATCAGTATCAGATAAATCCTGTAATTACTCCCATAATGCCTAAAGAAATAGAAGCAGTCATTAATAGTCTCCCAACCAAAAAAAGCCCAGGATCTGATGAACCCATCAGATTTCTATCAGATCTTCATGTGTGAGACCCCGACTTAGAGCGTTTCTCCCTGGAAGGTAAAGCCCCTGGACTTTCCCCAATCTTGTTTTCCCTAATCTCTAAACATACAGCTAGAAAGAAGCTCTTTGTTCACTATAGCCTGCAAAAAGCCTTTTTTGTTTCTGAGCCTTACAGCCAGAGATGTGATAATTGTAATTTTATCAAAGACATCTGGGCAGAGAAGAACATTCCTCCCAACTCTTCCCATCTCCTCCCAACTGCACCCAGTTCCTCCCAACTCCTCCCAACTCCTCCCAACTCTACCCACCTCCTCCTAGCTATCCTCCCAACTCTTCCCAATTCCTCAGCTAGCTGTTAAAAGCCCCCACTGTCACCACTAGGGGTTGAAATCCCCACCCTGTACAGTAGAAGGACTTCATCCTCAGCTAGCTGATAATAAAACGTCTTGTAGTTTGCATCAGGTGTGATTATCTCTCGAGTTTGCAGTCCAGCTCATTCCGGCACATGAGTGGAAGCCCAACTTCGGGAGTCTTACATGTGCGTTCTCATACACCAGGAGGCCTACCCCAGTTCTCAGAGACCCCACTTGGAGGTAGGATCCTGTCTTTGCTATGTCTTTGTCTGTCGGCTGTGTTTGAATTCAGCATTATGGTTTGCAGTTGTCTGCACTCCTTAGAGCAACGACCTCCCTGTTCTGGATGGAGGGCAGGGATACTGACAGACATGTTAGTCGTAACCGCTTGCTGCACTGGGAGACGTCCCAGAAGGTCTGAGGGAGCTCCAGGGATGCATGGAGATCTCCAATCGAGGTGCCAAATGAGAGTGTGCTCACTTGGCTGTCTGTTTCTGTTACTGGGTGCCAAGTGAGCATGTGGCAGCTGTCTGTTTATATATATATATATATATATATACAGTTTTTCTCCCTGTATGTGACTCTGATGATGGGACAAACTATTAGCACTCCTCTTGGACTGACTCTTGAGAATTGAACTGAAATTACTATTAGGATTCACATTCTTTTTGTAGATGTCAGAAAGAGATTTAGGAGAACTTTCTTCTCAAGGAAAGGGCACTATTGAACTGATTGTGATTTCTGCAGTTAAAGATGTTGTTGCACAGAAGAGACTAGGTTTTCAACCAGAACAAGCACCCTACATTGACATCTCGGAAATTTCTGCGCAGGAAGCCTCCCCTGACCCCATCCTGGTTGAAGCCTTGGGTTCAGAAGAACAAGCTGGACTCCCGAGTCCTAGCTTTCCACCACTCAAAAAAAAAAAAAAAAAAAAAAAAAAAAAAAAAACCTAAGATAAATATGTTGGGGGGGTGAACTGCAACCCTTGGCTCCTCCCAAGATCTATCCAGAGATAGAAGAACCTCCAGAATATTGTAACACCACACCCTCATATCACAAACCGGTCTCTCCCAGATACCTCACCAGGGTACCACTGGAGACACGGGGGAGGTACCAGCTGCTGGAACACAAGACAAATGAGCATGGAGCCCAGAGAGACCAGACTCAACAACCTTGCTGGCTTTAGGTACTTATGGCCTACTCCAGCAGACCCGGGAACTGCAGCCTCTTCATTACTGGTCTTTTTCCTTCTCTGATCTCTATAATTGGAATGCAAATCACGCCGCCTTCTCTGAAAACCCCTCTACCCTTACTAATCTATTGGAATCTCTCATGTTCTCTCATCAGACCACTTGGGATGACTGTCAACAGCTTTTAAGGGTTATTTTTATCACACAGGAGAAGAAAAGGATTCTGCTGGTGGTAAGAATGAATGTGCTGGGGGCAAATGGATGGCTGACACAATTTCCAAATGAAATAGATGCATGCTTCCCCCTGACACATACTGACTGGTACCCTAACAGGCCTGAAGGTAGTGAGCAGTTGACAGTTTGGTGCAGGGATACATTACCAGGAATGAGAGGATCTGACAGACAACCCAGCAATGTGGCCAAGGTAAAAGGGATCCTACAAGAGGAAAAGGAGCTACCAGTAGAGTTTCTAGAGTGCCTCTTAGAAGCATACAGGCATTACACTCCCTGTGTCAGAGAGCCAGCAGGCCGCTCTGGCCATGGCTTTCATTGGGCAGTCTGCTTCTGCCATTAGGAGAATGTTACAGTGTCTAGAGAGTCTGTAAACACTATCTTTGCAAGATCTGGTTAAGGAGGCAGAGAGTGTACCATAAGAGAGAGACTAAAAAGAAATAGGAGAAAGAGAATAGAGAGCAGCTGAGGCAAGAGAAAGTAGATGAGATGGAAGGCAGGCAAAAATTTTAAATAGGACTTTGGATACATTTGCAAGTGATAAGGAAGTTTATAAAAAAGTTGGAGGGAGAAGGCAGACAGGGTACCTGGGCAACACAGGGCCAAAAAGACCTCAGAACTCCATAGGACCTTTATGACCACCTCTACATAAGGACCAATGTGGGTACTATAAAGAAAAGGGACACTGGGCAAGAGACTGTGCCATGAAAGAGACTGATATCAGAACAACTAAGTCCTTACTCCAGAGGATGATGACTAGGGGATATGGGGCACAGACCCATTCCCTGAGACTAGTGTAAACCTAACTGTGGAAGAGACCCCTACTGCTTCCCTTCTTGGTATCAGAGCAGTTTTTTCAGTCCTGACAAAGTCACTGGAGAAATTGAGTAACCAGAAAAACGAAGTAATTGGGGCTACTGTTCAGAAACCATTATCACCTTGCGTGGTAGCACACGCCTTTAATCCCAGCACTGGGGAGGCAGAGGCAGGCGGATTTCTGAGTTCCAGGCCAGCCAAGTCTACAGAGTGAGTTCCAGGACAGCCAAGGCAACACAGAGAAACCCTGTCTCGAAAACACACACACACACAAAAAAAGACAGAAAACATACTCTTGGACCACTGATAAGAAAATTAATCTAGGAGTAAGCCAAGTAACTGATTCCTTCCTCATCATTACTGAATGCCCCACCACATTGTTGAGAAGAGAAATAGTAGCAAATTAAAAAGTCCAAATAAGCTTTTCTTTTGAAGGAACTTCAATCCCTTGGCAAGCCTCTATCTCTATAATTTGAACTTTAAAATTAGAAGAAGAATATAGATTACATGAGCCTCAATCCCTGTCAAGAAAAGTATTAGAAGGGACCAGGTAAGGGAGATATCTTAAATGCTGGGCAGAGACTTGGGATATAAGAGAGGCAAAGAGGGTGCACCCCATCCTTGTGACACTGGAAACTGATACAACAATACCCCATGAGCAAAGAGGCCCAAGAGGGCATCAGACCTCATATTCATAGTCTCTTAGAACTTGGTGTTTTGGTCCCTTGTCAGTCTTCCTGGAATACTCTGTTGCTACCAGTTAAAAAGCCAGGCTTTGCCACCCTGGCACTCTTTACCATACCCCCTTACTAAAGAGACTGTGACTTTCTCATGGACCCCCAAACACCGGAAGCCTTTAAAGAGATTAAAAAATCTTGCTTATTGCATCAGCTCTATTCCTGCAAGACCTGACCTAGCCTTTCATTCTCTATGTAGACCAAACAGCCGAAATAGTGAGATGGGTCCTGACCCAAAATCTGGGGAAATAGAAACTACCTGTGGCCCAATTGTTAAAAAAAAAAAAAAAAAAAAAATTAGACCCAGTGGCTAGTGGATGACCATCTTGCTTAAAAGTTATCGCTGCTGCTGTGTCAGTATTTCTCAAAGAGGCTGACAAACTGACTCTAGGTCAATGAACTATAGTAGTAGTCCCTATATCCCCATGCCTTAGAAAGCATCATTAGACAGCTGCCTGATTGCTGGATGACTACTGCTCACATGACCCATTAACAGAGCCTTTTACTGACTGAAAGAGTATAGTTTGCATCCCCTCCTATCCTGAATACTGCCACCTTGCTGCTGGAAGCCAACGACTTCCTACAAGTACACCAAGGTATAGACATCCTGGCAGAAAAAAACTGAAATTAAGAAAGACCTCAGTGAACAGCCATGGCCAGGCTGCCCTAACTGGTACACAGATGGTATCCACTTTTTGGTTGAAGGTAAAAGAAAAGCAGGGGCAGCAGTGGTCAATGGAAAAAAAACCATTGGGGACAGCAGCTTGCCTAAAGGCATGACAGCCCAGAGAGAAGAGATAATCACACTCACCCAAGCCTTGCAGCTGGCCAAAGAGAAAAACATCAATATCTACACAGACAGCAAGTATGCTTTCACCACTGCTCACATACATGGGGCGATCTATAGAAAACAGGAGTTACTCACATCTGATGGGAAAGATATTAAAAATAAAAAAGAAATCTTGAACCTATTAGAAGCCAAACACTTTCGAAAAAAAACTAACTGGCCATCATACATTGCACCCATCTCCAAAAAGTTCATGATGCCATAGTGAAGGGAAATCAGATGGCTGACCTTGCTGCCAAACATGCGGTCCTAAGGAAAAAAAAAAAAAAAAAAGAACTTAAAAACCATTATAAACTCAAAGACGCAGGCTTGGACTACAGTCTAGAAGATCAAGAACAGAAAAAAATACCTGAGATATGTGTATATACTACCCAAAGAGTGGCTAAGACCCAAGATGGTCACTGGATCCTGCCCACCAGAGAAGGGATACAATATGTAGCCAATCTACACAGGCTCCCCCACTTGGAAACTAAGAAGCTAAAGAAATTGTTAAGAGCTCAAACTACTATGTTACTAGATTGCCAGATGTTGCCCAGGAGTTTGTTAATGAATGCCAAGCCTGTGCCCTCACCAATGTTAGCCACCAGAATAATGCTCCCCAGAGGGGGGTTAAGAGGTGACGGCCTGGTACATTCTGAAAAGTAGATTTTACTGAAGTTAATTTCGCCAAGTACAGTAATAAATATCTATTACTTTTTATAGACACCTTTTTAGGCTTGTTCGAAGCCTTCCCCACTAAGGAGACTGACAATGTTGTGGCAAAGAAGATATTAAAGGAAATATCCCCATCATTTGGCATCCCTAAGGTACTTTCATCAATCAAGTGTCCCTCCTTCTTTGCCCAGGTAAGCCAAGGGTTAGCCAGAAAATTGGGGATTGATTGGAAGTTACATTGTCCCTATAGACCCCCGACATCAGAACAGGTAGAGCAGATGAATAGAGAATTAAAAGAAACCTTGACTAAATCGGCTTTAAAGACATGCAGAAAAGATTATGAAGCTCTCCTTCACTTCACCTTATTGTGAGTATGGAACACCACAGGAAAATTTAAACTTACACCCTTCCAACTCCTCAGTTGGGGACCACCTTCCTTAACAGAAGCAAGGGGAATGTTTGACCCTGATGTTCCTTTTTCTGAACCCCTGCTAGCTTGCTTAAAGACCCTAAAACTGGTCAGAAAAATGCCTTGGAATTGCTGAAAAATAAAACAAAAACAACAAAACAAAAAATAAACAAACAAACCAAAAAACAAACAAACAAACAAAAAACACCTACCTGCTGCTTTTCACAAGCCCCACCACCGCTACTCCAGCATGTGCTAGGCTCCTGCACCCAGCCCACCATGGCTCACTGGCCCATTGCTGCTCACATTCACCAGGCAGTGAACAGGAACCTCCTCCCTCCCTTGTACCATGGCAAGAGAAACTTTTGTCTCATTCAAGTGCATTTTGAGGCTCTCAAGGTTACAAATCCTAGAGCTGTGACCTCATGTTGGCTTTGTTTGGCAGCTGGGCTAGCGGTTATTTTTCCTAGTTTTAAGACTAGAACTATGTAGAAGAAGTAGTGGGGAATGTGAGACTCCAACTTAGAGTGGTTCTCCCTGGAAGGTAAAGCCCCTGGATATTCCCCAAGCTTGTTGTCCCTGATCTTTACAAATGCAGTCAGAAAGAAGCTCTTTGTTATTTATAGCCTGCAAAAAGCCTTTTTGTTTCTGAGCCTTACAGCCAGAGATGTGATAATTGTAACTTTACGAAAGACATCCGGGCAGAGAACAACATTTCTCCCAACTCTTTCCAACTCCTCCCAACTCTTCTCCCAACTCCTCCCATCTGTTCCCAACTCCTCTGAACTTTCATCCCAATTCCTCAGCCAGCTGTTAAAAGCCCCCTTCTGTCACAGCTCAGGGTCAAACTCCCCTGCCCTGCACAGTGGAAGGAGTTTGTCCTCAGCTAGCTGATAATAAAACCTCTTTCTGTTTGCATCAGGTATAGTTTACTCTTGAGTCATTGGGGTGCTGGCCACCTCATTCCGGGACTTGAATGGGCTTCAGTGGAGGTCCAGTTTCGGGGGTCTTACACATGGAGAACTAATACCAATATTCTTCAAACTATTATGCAAAATCAAAAGAGAAGGAACACTATTGAGTTTATTATATGAAGCGAGATTACAATTATATTCAAATGACACAAAGACCCAATGAAGTTAGGAAACTTCAGACCATTTTCCCATATGAATATCAAAGCAAAAATACTCAATAAAATCCTTGCAAACCAAATCAAAGAATACATCAAAACGATCATCCATCATGGTCAAGTAGGCTTCATCCCTAGGATGGTTTAATATATGGAAATCCATCAAATTAATCCACTATAGAAATAAACTCAAAGACAAAAACAACATGCTCAACTCATTAGATGCTGAGAAAGTATTTGACAAAATGCATACCCATTTATAATGAAAATCCAAGAAAGATCAGGAATGCAAGGCCCATATCTAAACATTAAAAAAAAAAAAAAAAAAACAAAAAAACAATGGACAGCAAACCAGTAGCCAGCATTAAACTAAATGGTGAGAAACTTGAAACAATCCCACTATATCAGGGACTAGACAAGTCTGCCCACTTTCTCCCTACCTATTCAATATAGTAGTTGAAGACCTATCCAGAGTAATTAGACAACAAAAGGAGAACAAATGAATAAAAATTGGAAAGGAAGAAGTCAAAATATCACTATTTCCAGATGATATGATAGCATGTATCAGTGACCCAAAAATTTGCCAGAGAAATCCTAAACCTGATACACAACTTCAGTGCTGTAGTTGAATATAAAATTAACGCAAACAAATCAATGGCCTTTTTCTACACAAAGGAAAAGCAGGATGAAAAACAAACTAAACAAAAAACAAACAAACAAACAAACAAAAAAACACCCTTCACAATAGTCACAAATAATATAAAATACCTTGGTGTGAATCTAACTTATGAAGAGAAAAATACATATGGTAAAAACTTCAAATCTCTGAAGAAAGAAATCAAAAAAGATCTCAGAAGATGGAAAGATATCACATGCACATGGATTGGAAGGATTAATCGAGTAAAAAATGGCTGTCCTACCAAAAGTAATCTATAGATTCAATGCAATCCCCATGAAAATACCAACTTAATTCTTCACTAAGTTAGAAAGGAAAATTTGCAAATTCACCTGAAATTAAACAAACAAACAAACAAAAAAAAAAAACAAAAACAAAAACAAAACAAGACAAAAAACAACCCTAAGATAGGAAAAACTATCCCCAACAATAAAAGAACCTTTTGTGGATTAACCATGCGTGAACTCAAGCTGTACTACAGATCAATTGTGATAAAAATGGCATGGTACAGGTAGAGTGATAGACAAGTAGATAAATGAAATAGAACTGAAGACAGAGAAATAAACCCACACACATATGGACACTTGATCTTTGACAAAGGAGCTAAAACAATCCAGTGGAACAAAGACAGCATTTTCAAACAGTGGTGCTGGCTCAATCGGCAGTTAGCATGTAGAAGAAGGCATATTGATCTATTCTCATCCCTTGTACAATGCTCAAGTCTAAGTGGATCAAGGAATTGTACATAAAACCAGAGACACTGAAACTTATAGAGAAGAAAGTGGGGAAGAACATGGAACATAGGAAAAGGGGGAAAATTCTTGATGAAAAGAAAAAAAAAGAGCAGCAATGGCTTGTGCTGCAAGATTAAACATGGAAAAATGGAACCTCATAAAATTGCTAAGCTTCTGTAAGGTCAAGGACACTATCAATAGGACAAAACTGCATCCAACAGATTGGGAAAAAAAATCTTTACCAATCCTAAATAAGATAGGGGTCTAATATCTAATACATATAAAGAGATAAAAAATCTGGACTCCAGAAAATCAATTTTCTCTATTTTTAAAAATTGGGATAGAGCTAAACAAATAATTCCCAACTAAGGAATACCGAATAATTTAGAAGCACCTAAAAAATATTCAACATCCTTAATCATCAGGGAAATTTAAGTCAAAATAACCCAGAGATTCCACCTCACACCTGTCAGAATGGCTAAGATGTAAAATTCAGATAACAGCAGATGCTGGCGAGAATGTGTTGAAATATGAACACTCCATTGCTGGTGGATTTGCAAGCTGTTACAACCAGTTTGGAAATCAGTCTGGTGGTTCCTCAGAAAATTGGTCATAACTCTACTAGAAGATCCAGCATTAGTCCTCCTGGGCATATACCCAGAAGATGTTCCAACTTGTAATAAGGACACATTCTTCACTATGTTTATAGCAGCCTTATGTATAATAACAAGAATCTGAAAAGAAATCAGGTGACTCTCTTTAGAAGAATCAATATAGAAAATATGGTACTTTTTCTATAATGAATTACTACACAGCTATTAAAAGCAATGATTTAATGAAATTCTTAGACAAATGGATGGATCTGGATGATATCTTCCTAAGTGAGATAACCCAATCACAAAAGAACACACATAATATGCAATCATTGATAAATGGATATTATCCCTGAATCCCAGAATGACCAAGGTAAAATTTGCAAAACCCATGAAACTCAAGAAGAAAGACCAAAGTGTGATTATGTTGTTCCTTCTTAGAATGGGGAACAAAATACTCATGGGAGGAGTTACAGAGACAAAGTTTGGAGCTTAGACTGAACGAATCCATACACTGCCTCACTTCGGGATCCATCCCATAAACAGCCACCAAACCCAGATATTATTGAAGATGCACCAAGAGCTTGGGGACAGGAGACTGATATAGTTGTCTCCTGAGAGGAACTGCCAGTGCCTGACAAATAAAGAAGTGGATGTTCACTGACATCCATTGGACTGAGAACAGGGTCCCCAAATATGGAGCTAGAGAAAGTACCCAAGGAGCTTAAGGAGTTTGCAGGAACTTAGGAGGAAAAAAAAACCATAAACTAACAAGTACCCCCACAATTCTCTGTGACTAAACCACCAATCAAAGAAAAGAAATAATGGGGCATATTGACCCAGCTGCATATGTAGAAGAGGATGGACTAGTTGGTCATCAATGGGAGGAGAGCCACTTGTTCCTATAAAGGTCCTATGCCCCAGTATTGGGAAATGCCTGGGCTAGGAATTGGGAGTGGGTGTGTTGGGGAGCAGGGGGAGAGGGGAGAGGACAGAGGATTTTTGGAAGGGAAAGTAGAAAAGGGGATAACATGTGAAATGTAAATAAAGTAAGTATATAATAGAAAAAGAAATGAAATAATTTATTTGCAGGTATTATGAAATAAATTCATGTATGGCAAACATATTATAGGAACTATGTTCAGGTTTTTTTCCTGGGGCAAAATCATAGCAAGTTATTTTTTCTCAACATATTGTGACTATAGTTTCAAGAGTAGGTATATGTGCTGCTAAAACTCATGTATAAGAATAGATAAATATAGGTAAAATTAGAAATGAAGTCTATGAAAACTCTTAACAAAGATTTCTTCCATTTTAGGAGACTAGGTAAAGGTCTAATGAAATGCAGGACACAATTAATGCCCAACACTGGATATGCTATACCTTTAGTAAGAGACTCCTCTGAAACAGTTATGTCATCTTCTTCATCATCACAGTCCAAAAGTAATAAGTAACCTTCCTTTGGTATCACCATCATTTTCTTAAGCGCCATTCTTCTCTTAAGAACTTAATAGTCCTCTTAGTTTAAAAAAAAATAAAAATTAAAAGGAAAAAAAAGAACTTAGTTATCTGAATAAAAGGTATCATTTAAATAATTAAAATGACAAAAAATCAAATAATTATCTTAGCTCAATGAAAGATCATTTCTTTTGTTTTTTAACATATAGTATTTTTAATCATTTGTCTTTATCAGAGAGTTCTGTATACATATTCAATATGGTGATGCATATATATGTGTGTGTGTGTATATACACAAATATACACATACACACACACACATACATACACACATATACCCATACACACACACACACACACACACACACATATATATATATATACTTCCCAGGAACATTTTCTCCATGTATCCTATTTATCATGTCCCTTTCCCTCACAACTTGTTTCAAAAACTTCTTTAACTTATTAAAAAAAAAAAAAAAAAAAAAAAAAAAAAAAAAACCTCCTTCAGAACCAAAGTTAACAATCTGCCATTTCTCAGTTTAAAAAAGACATAACCTGGCCACACTTCAATATGTGATTCCTCCCCTCCTTCCAGAAAACGATGAGCAAAATTTGTTCGCCTGTAATTTTGAGGCATCTGAATTTTGGTCGTATCTCCCATACATTCTTTTTAAACAAAACATAAGCAATTCTGTTTATCAGTTTATCTCAGTCTAAGGTAAACTCATAGTTCTATCCAGAAAGATAACGAACATGGTAACTGTATGTTCATATCAAAAAGACCCAACGCTTAGTCTACAAGAAACACTCATCACCACCACCCACACATAAAGGCCTTATATTGGAGAAAATGGGGATTTGGGGAAGCCGAGGATTTCAAACATCTGAAGATTGTAAGTTCGAGGCCAGCCCAAGACAGGGCAGCCGGAACTACAAAGATAGATCCCATCCTACAGAAATAAAATTTAGAGAAAAAGCTGAACATGGTAGTGCAAGTCTTTAATCCCAATAAATGGGCAATTGAGATGGAAGGATCCGTGGTCAGAATCCATCCCAGTTGACTTATGAATCTCTTGCAATATCTCCTCTTCTTCTTTTCATTCATTCTTCTTATACAACTCTACTGTCTGCAATGTCCATAAAGTGTATATCAAAGGAACACACCGTAGACAAGACAACGAGGAGGGAGGAATCCTCAGTGTGTTTCTATTGGATCCTGAACAGCACACAGGACAAGCGCCAAGGCTTCTCACCCATGGCTCCCTGGCCCCCGACCCCTAGTCCTGCAGCCGGCTCTCTGATCCTATCCCAAGGCCCCAAGCTTTTCTCTTCAAAGTGTTCCCAATCCTCTATGCCCCTGACCTGTTCAATCCTCTTCCATGAATACGGTCCTCCACCTTCCATTCACCCTCAGATCCCAGAGGAAATGACTATGAGGAGACTTTTCCTCACATAATGGCCATCTGGGCCTGAGATGCCCCACCCTGTAACACCTCGATTAACTGTCCAACAACCATGATCAGAGCCAACTATCACTTACAGATCATATAAGAGATGAACACCTTCCAACCGCACCCTTCCGTGCTCAGATCCTCAAAGGAAAAAAAAAACCGTTGTCAGGAGCCAGGCCCGGATGGAGGTCTCTAAGGACCCTTTGTGATGCCAAATGGACAAAAAAGGTCTCACCCAAGGCCTGCGCTGATTGGCTGAATATACCCTGAGCATGCGTACATTGAGTACCAGGTACCATCATTTTGAAGGGAGTTTTCAGGAGGTGGGAATAAGCTACTGGCTTTAAGACAAATGATTTCCTGTTTATAGGTTGATAAGCCCTTACAAACTTGAAAAACTTGAACAAATGTGTAACATATGAAACACTGCAAATGACACTAGTTAATTTCAACTGTAGAGGCTCTTGTAAGCATTTTTGGATTTTATTTATTTATGTGCGTAAGCATTTAATGTTGTGGACTTCTGCATGTACATACGCAAACTAGAAGAGTCTATGCTGTCCTAAGAGTTCAGAAAGGAGCATCCAGAATCCCTACAACCTCTGGTACCCTCCTGTCTCCACCTTCCTATTATTGAGCTGTATTAGAAGAGTGTGCTAGGCAGTGCCGGCCCTCTCTCTCACTTATGTGCTTAGCCTCTCAGGCCCTCTCTCTCACTCATACATTAGGCCTTGCATGTCCTCTCTTTCACTTATGTGCTTGACTGGGCAGTCCCTCTCTCTCACTTATGCTTCTGTTGCATACAGAGACTGGAAGAGAGCACTGATTCTCTGAAAATGTGACTGTGCACAAATTGTGAGCCACTATGTGGGTGCTTTGTGCCCCGTCCTCTGCATAGAACAGGTGCTTTTTTTTGTTTGTTTGTTTGTTTTTGTTTTTTCTTGTTTTTTTTTTTATTATTATTATTATTTTTCTAAACCGGGTTTCTCTCTGTAGCCCTGATTTTCCTGGAACTTACAACAGGCTGGCCTTGAATTCAGAAATATTTGGCTTCTGCCTCCCAAATGCAGGCATGAACCACTACTGCCGAACCAACAGTTGCTCTTAAGAGCTAGTTTTTCTTTTCTTTTTTTCAACTAGACTAGTGTGTATTTCATGCAACCTAGGGCATTCTGTCCATTTACTTTCAATGTTTTCCTACTTGTATATTAGTTTTTCAAAAAGGCTATAACTTTAAAAAAGACGAAAGAGGGATATATGGGGTGGTTTGGTGGAAAGAAATGGAAGGAAGAGGTTAGACATAATAATAATAATAATAATAATAATAATAATAATAATAATAAACAATAATAGAAACATTTTAACGTTTTTAAGTCTATCATTATTAAAATGTGTGAGTGCTCTGTTTATGTGGTCACCTACATGACAGAAGGGGGCATCAGATCACTTTATAAATGGTAGTAAGCCACCATGTTTTTGCTGAGAATTGAACTCAGGAACTGTAAAAGATTAGCCAGTGCTCCTAACTGCTGAGCAATCCCACAAGTTCTAGAAATAGTTTTGATTTAAGTTTTAATGCATTATGATAAGAAAATATACATAATTTCAATTTGTCTGAATTTGTTAACATCTAAAAGCATATTTTAGGTAAACAGACTTACATCACATTCTTATTTTTTTTTTGTACCACAACTCCTCTAGCTGATGCCCACTCAAAACCTATTAAACCTTTCATTTTTTATCATGTTCCTTAATATTTATAAAATATTGTAACAATAAAATGAATATTAATTTTTTTTGATATAACACAACAATCAATTGAATAGTCTTATGTAGATGTTTGCAGCAATACTGAAAATACATTTTTCTCAATATAAATTTTAAATAACTCCAAATATATTAACTGTATGATATTTTAAAATAATATATCACTATTAGTTTTTTTAATGAACATAAATAGTATTTTTTTTGTTTTTTTGTTTGTTTGTTTGTTTTGTTTTTAGTAGACCTTAAAAATCTTGACATACAGATTATGCTAACAGGACTCTGAAGCTGCCTTGTGTGAGGCTAGTCCAATGACTTGCAAATACAGAAGTAGATGCTCACAGTCACCTATTGAGTGGAACACATGGCCTCCAATGGAGGAGCTAGAGAAAGTTCCCAAGGAGCTGAGGGGAAACCGTAAATAAGGAACAAATTATGAACTAACCAGTACCTCCAGAGCTTGTGTCTGTAGTTGAATATGTAGCAGGGGATAGCCTGGTAGGCCATCTGTGGGTGGAGAGGCCCTTGGTTTTGAGAAGGTTATATGCCTCAGTACAGAGTACTGCCAGGGACAGGAGTTGGGAGTAGGTGGGCTGGGGAGCAAGGACGGGGAAGGGTGTAGGGGAATATTGGAATATAAATGAAGAAAATATCTAACAAAAAATGAAATTTAAAAAAAAAATCTTGGCTTACTGTGATTCAAACAAAATAAGAACAGTTTATGAACACTGGATTTCATTGTAATAAGGATCTACTTAAATTTCCCTCACATCACCAAAGAATTTTACCTCCATAGTAGCTAAGATAAGAGTTCACATTTCTGCTGCACCAAGGAATGAATTGTAGGCATGATTTTGGATAGTAATTTCCTGCTATGGTCAAAGCTATTTGACTTGAGTGATTGTTGTCATTCTCAGAATACATGTTACAGCGTACATTCACTTAAGGAATAGTGTGTGTATTAAGATGGTCTATCCCTGAAGTCATTCATCAACTGTTTCAATGAAGAATGGTTCTGCTTGGAGGGTGACACAGAAGTTAGTTGAGGGTAGGATTCAGTTTCATTGGATGTGATTTTTTTTCAAAAGCATTCATCTCAGAATAGTAGTAACTTATAAAGTCCTCTTCTTCAGAATTGATACAATAATAATAAATATCAAGCAAAACCTTCAGTCTCACTCTTTGTTTTTCTCTTATAAGCCACCTCCCAAATTAATTGTCTACATTAATTTTGGTTTATAAACCGTTTTGAAATATATAACCTGTTTTGAAAACCATAGTATAGTGTAAAAACAACAAATAAACAATCCTACAAATAGAGAGGCTGAGATAGGAGAAGCATAATTTCAAGACCATTATGTGGCACACAGCAAGACCGTGTTATGTACAAAAAAGCAGAAAGACTATATGGATTGTACAACATTGGACCTATTAATCCCATTTTCCAAATTAGGGACAATAGAATGACACACGGCTAATTTCTAAATACTCACATTTTTGAATTTCAATTAATTAGGTTATGTTGGTAATATTAATTTTCATATTAACAGATATTAATGTATACGATTACTTCATATTAATTTTCTTGTTAGAGGTGGAAGTACGTTTGTGTGGATTTGTTGAAAGATTACTTTCTTGCTTCTTCTAGGGTGTAGTTTCACTCCTTCAGTGGGTGTTTTCCATCTATTATTCTTTCTGGGGCTGGATTTATGGAAACGTTATGTGTAAAATTGGTTTTGTAATGGAATATATTATTTTCTCTGTCTATGGTGATTGAGAGTTTTTTTCAGTATAGGAGCATGGGCTAGCATTTATGTTCTCTAGAGGCAGAATAGATGCTGGGACTCGTATCCTTTTATGAAAATACATCCATGAGTTGAGAGAGGAGGACTTCCACTGGCCTGTGTACCCTAGTGGGATGTTCTAGGTGCTGCTAGTGATGTGGGAACTAAGTGACAACAGAAAACACCTCTTTCATAATCCAACCTAAGAATGTCAGGCGGAGTTTATTTTGGCTGACTCATGGTAACCGGATCTTATATAGAGAGGTTGGGACTCATGTATCACTTCAGATAGTGCTTTTAAGTTCAGTCTTTTATATTTTACAGAGAAGGAAAAGAGAGATATCACTTCATGAAGGATAACACCCAAGAAAGCAAATGATCAGGGCAGTTTTATGGCAACAAATCAATATGCCCAACACTAGTGTTTCCTAGTGGTTTGGTGGTGTTAAGTAGCCATGAAAGCTACTGGACCTTAGAGGGGCTGGAGAAAGTCAGATTGCGTTTTGTTATTTTTTTCTTTTATTTTTACATTTCCCTTTTTCAGGCAGTCTCATTTAGTTTTTCCCCGCTGCTAAGACACTAAATGTTATCAGGTACATTCGACCTTACTGATCTCCATGGGACTATACTTGGCAGGATCAGAGTGGAATCTGGGTATTTTGCAACCAATTAACTTGTCCACTTGCCTACCTCTGGTCATCTCAATTTCTCCACCTAAATCCTTTACTGATAATTTCTTCAGCATGCAGCCTATGACATGATTCACAGGCAGGTACTAGAACTGCTTCTGCTTCAGTACGAAATTCAAGTCCTTTCTCTTCTTTAGGACTTGTTAACATTTGAAGATATACAAATGCATTTATCTGAGGAAGAATGGGCTATACTTAACCCATCCAAGGAGGCACTATACAGTGCTGTAATGCTGAACATCTACAAGCTAACCACCTCTGTAGGTAAAAATAACTCCTTTCCTTTGTGTATGCATTGTGTAACCTGGACTGTGCTCATGAAAAATACACCTTGGGAGAAATTACCTTTTGGGTTATAATTGATTTAGATTGCTTCTTCACTGTTGAATCAGGAACTGCTACAGAAAAATATTTCTTTTCTATGTTATTTTTTGTTTTTTGGGTTGTTTGTTTTTCTATATATATTTTCTCTGCAAAACCCTGGCCATCTTCAAGATAACTCTGTACACAGGCATGACCACAAACTCACCTGCCTTTGCCTCTCAAGTTCTGAGTTAAAAACATGTACTACCACCACCACCACCACCACCACCACCACCACCACCACCACGATCCAGCTCAGCATATAAATTCTTAGTTTTAATGAGGATCAATTATTCCTTTTAGAATGAATATTTCTTCCATGAAATCTAGAACTCTTAATTCACTTAGTCATAGATATCTTCCAGTTTTCCTAAATCTTTTATTTTGTTCTTACATTTAAATCCATGCCCTTGTGAATTAATTTACAAACAGTATGAAGTTGAGATTGAGGCTGATTCTTTTACCTATTATGTGTCATGGCTCTCAAGGGAAACAAAACGTATAGCAAAAATAATTAAGTAAATAAATAAAAAATAAAAATTATATATATATATAATGCATGATATTATAAAACTATGATGTATATGTATATATTATATTTTATTTATTTATTTATTTATTTATTTATTTATTTATTTATTTATTTATTTATTTTTTTTAGCTATTTTCCTCAATTACATTTCCAATCCTATCCAAAAAGTCCCCAATACACTCCACCACCAGTCCCCCACCCAACCCCCCCCCACCCCTTGGCCCTGGCATTCCCCTGTACTGGGGCATATAAAGTTGGCAAGTCCAATGGGCCTCTCTTTCCAGTGATGGCCGACTAGGCCATCTTTTGATACAAATGCAGCTAGAGTCAAGAGCTCTGGTTACTGGTTAGTTCATAATAATGTTCCACCTATGGGGTTGCAGTTCCCTTTAGCTCCTTGGGTACTTTCTCTCGCTCCTCCATTGGGGGCCCTGTGATCCATCCAATAACTGACTGTGAGCATCCACTTCTGTGTTTGCTAGGCCCCGGCATTGTCTCACAAGAGACAGCTATATCTGGGTCCTTTCAGCAAAATCTTGCTAGTGTATGCAATGGTGTCAGCGTTTGGAAGTTGATTATGGGATGGATCCCTGGATATAGCAGCCTTTAGATGGTCCATCCTTTCTTCACAGCTCCAAACTTTATCTCTGTAATTCTTTCCATGGGTGTTTTGTTCCCAATTCCAAGAAGGGGCACGGTGTCCACACTTTGGTCTTCGTTCTTCTTGAGTTTCATGCGTTTAACAAATTGTATCTTATATCTTGGGTATCCTAAGTTTTTGGGCTAATATCCACTTATCAGTGAGTACATATTGTGTAGTTCCTTTGTGAATATGTTACCTCACTCAGGATGATGCCATCCAGATCTATCCATTTGCCTAGGAATTTCATGAATTCATTCCTTATAATAGCTGAGTAGTACTCCATTGTGTAAATGTACCATATTTTCTGTATCCATTCCTCTGTTGAGGGGCATCTGGGTTCTTTCCAGCTTCTGGCTATTATAAATAAGGCTTCTATGAACATAGTGGAGCATGTGTCCTTCTTACCGGTTGGAACATTTTCTGGATATATGCCCAGAGGAGTTATTGCTGGATCCTCTGATAGTATTATGTTCAATTTTCTGAGGAACCGCCAAACTGATTTCCAGAGTGGTTGTAACAGCTTGCAATCCCACCAACAATGAAGGAGTGTTCCTCTTTCTCCACATCCTCGCCAGCATCTGCTGTCACCTGAATTTTTGATCTTAGCCATTCTGACTGGTGTGAGGTGGAATCTCAGGGTTGTTTTGAGTTGCATTTCCCTGATTATTAAGGATGTTGAACATTTTTTCAGGTGCTTCTCTGCCATTCGTTATTCCTCAGGTGAGAATTCTTTGTTCAGTTCTGAGCCCCATTTTTTAACAGGGTTATTTGATTTTCTGGAGTCCACCTTCTTGAGTTCTTTATATATATTGGATATTAGTCCCCTTTCTGATTTAGGATAGGTAAAGATCCTTTCCCAATCTGTTGGTGGTCTTTTTGTCTTATTGACGGTGTCTTTTGCCTTTCAGAAGCTTTGCAACTTTATGAGGTCCCATTTATCAATTCTCGATCTTACAGCACAAGCCTTTCCTCTTCTATTCAGGAATTTTTCTCCTGTACCCATATCTTCTAGGCTTTTCCCTACTTTCTCCTCTATAAGTTTCAGTGTCTCTGGTTTTATGTGGAGTTCCTTAATCCACTTATATTTGACCTTAGTACAAAGAGATAGGAATGGATCAATTCGCATTCTTCTACATGATAACTGCCAGTTTTGCCAGCACCATTTGTTGAAAATGCTGTCTTTTTTCCACTGGATGGTTTTTGCTCCCTTGTCAAAGATCAAGTGACCATAGGTATGTGGGTTGATCTCAGGGTCTTCAATTCTGTTCAATTCTACTTGTCTGTCGTTATACAAGTAACATGCAGTTTTTTATCACAATTGCTCTGTAGTACAGCTTTAGGTCAGGCATGGTGATTCCACAAGAAGTTCTTTTATCCTTGAGAAGAGTTTTTGCTATCCTAGGTTTTTTGTTGTTCCAGATGAATTTGCAGATTGCCCTTTCTAATTCGTTGCAGAATTGAGTTGGAATTTTGATGGGGATTGCATTGGATCTGTAGATTGCTTTTGGTAAGATAGCCATTTTTACAATGTTGATCCTGCCAATCCATGAGCATGGAGGTCTTTCCATCTTCTGAGATCTTCTTTAATTTCTTTCTTCAGGGACTTGAAGTTCTTGTCATACAGATCTTTCACTTCCTTAGTTAGAGTCACTCCAAGGTATTTTATATTGTTTGTGACTATTGAGAAAGGTGTTGTTTCTCTAATTTCCTTTTCTGCCTGTTTATCCTTTGTGTACAGAAAGGCCATTGACTTGCTTGAGTTAATTTTATATCCAGCTACTTCACCGAAGCTATTTATCAGGCTGAGGAGTTCTCTGGTGGAATTTTTAGGGTCAGTTATGTATACTATCATATCATCTGCAAAAAGCGATATTTTGACTTCTTTTCCAATTTGTATCCCCTTGATCTCCTTTTGTT
Source organism: Mus caroli (assembly GCF_978045245.1). Taxonomy (NCBI): domain Eukaryota; kingdom Metazoa; phylum Chordata; class Mammalia; order Rodentia; family Muridae; genus Mus; species Mus caroli. Next base: position 2,010,740 of record NW_028227277.1, on the reverse strand, counting down.
GTCTAATTGCTCTGGTTAGGACTTCAAGTACAATGTTGAATAGGTAGGGAGAGAGTGGGCAGCCTTGTCTAATCCCTGATTTTAGTGGGATTTCTTCGAGGTTCTCACTATTTACTTTGATGTTGGCTACTGGTTTGCTCTATATTGCTTTTACCATGGTTGTGTATGGGCCTTGAATTCCTGATCTTTCCAAGACTTTTATCATGAATGGGTGTTAGATTTTATCAAATGCTTTTTCAGTATCTAACGAAATGATCATGTGGTTTTTGTCTTTGAATTTGTTTATATAATGGATTACATAGATGGATTTTCGTATATTGAACCTTCCTTGCATCCCTGGGATGAAACCTACTTGGTCAGGATGGATGATTGTTTTGATGTGTTCTTGAATTTGGTTAGCGAGAACTTTATTGAGGATTTTTGCATCAATATTCATAAGGGAAATTGGTCTGAAGTTCTCTATCTTTGTTGGGTCTTTTTGTGGTTTAGGTATCAGAGTAATTGTGGCTTCATAGAAAGAGTTGGGTAGAGTACCTTCTGATTCAATTTTGTGGAATAGTTTGTGAAGAACTGGGATTAGATCTTCTTTGAAGGTTTGATAGAACTCTGCACTAAACCCATCTGGTCCTGGGCTTTTTTTGGTTGAGAGACTATTAATGATTGCTTCTATTTCTTTAGGGGATATGGGACTGTTTAGATCATTAACCTGATCTTGACTTAACTTTGGTACCTGGTATATGTGTAGAAACTTGTCCATTTCATCTAGGTTCTCCAGTTTTGTTGACTATAGCCTTTTGTAGAAGGATCTGATGGTGTTTTGGGTTTCTTCAGGGTCTGTTGTTATGTTTCCCTTTTGATTTCTGATTTTGTTAATTAGAATAATTTCCCTATGCCCTCTAGTGAGTCTGGCTAAGGGTTTATCCATCGTGTTGATTTTCTCAAAGAACCAGCTCCTCGATTGGTTGATTCTTTGAATTGTACTTCTTGTTTCCACTTGGTTGATTTAACCCCCGAGTTTAATTATAAAAAATTATATATATATATATATATATATATATATATATATATATATATATATGCATGGTTTTATAAAACTATGATGTATATATTATATATTACTGATTTGTTTATTTATTTATTTATTTATTTATTTATTTATTTATTTATTTATTTATTTTTAATTTTCCTCTGTAGAGTTCTTTTGAGATGATATTAAATATATGCTCAACCTCAACTGGCAGTTTTGTTTTCTTTTTTTTTTTATTACATATTTTCCTCAATTCCAATTCCAATGCTATCCCAAAAGTCCCTCATGCCCTCCGCCCCACTCCCCTACCCTCCCATTCCCACTCTTTGGCCCTGGCATCCCCTGTACTAGGACATATAAAGTTTTTTTTTCAATGGGCCTCTCTTTCCAGTGATGGCCTTCTAGGTCATCTTTTCATACATATGCTGCTAGAGTAAGAACTCCGGGGTACTGGTTAGTTGATAATGTTGTTGCACCTACATGGTTGCAGCTCTCTTTAGTAACTTGGATACTTTCTCTAGCTCCTCCACTGGGGGCCCTGTGATCCATTCAATTTTTGACTGTGAGCATCCACTTATGTGTTTGCTAGGCCTCGGCCTAGTGTCACAAGAGACAGCTATATCAGGGTCCTTTCAGCAAACACTTGCTAGTGTATGCAACGGTGTCGTCGTTTGGAGGATAATTATGGGATGGATCTCTGGATATGGCACTCTTTAGATGGTCCATCCTTTTGTCTCAGCTCCAAACCTTGTCTCTGTAACTCCTTCCATGGGTGATTGTTCCCAATTCTAAGAAGGGACAAAGTGTCCACACTTTGGTGTTCGTTCTTCTTCAGTTTCATGTGTTTTACAAATTGTCTCTTATATCTGGGGTATACTAAGTTTCTGGGTTAATATTCACTTATCAGTGAGTATATATTGTGTGAGTTCTTTTGTGATTGGGTTACCTGACTCAGGATGATGCCCTCCAGGTCCAACCATTTACCTAGGAATTTCGTAAATTCATTCTTTTTAATCTCTGAGTACTCCATTGTGTAAATGTAGCACATTGTTTGTATCCATTCCTCTGTTGAGGTGCATATGAGTTCTTTCCAGATTTTCCACATCCTTACCAGCATCTGCTGTCACCTGAATTTTTAATCTTAGCCATTCTGACTGGTGTGATATGGAATCTCAGGCTTGTTTTGATTTGCATTTCTCAGATGATTAAGGATGCTGAGCATTTTGGAGGTATGTAATATTTTCTACCATTTGTAATATTTTGTTATATAATATACTTTACATATACTTTAAATAACTTTAAAGTTACATGATGTGAATCAACAATTGCTTTCTACCAAATGATGTTCAAAGAATCTAATAGTTGTTCAGTCAATGAGGCTGGATGTCTCAGGTCATGTTCAGTGTGTTCTGTAATTCTGAAAAATGGCCTGTAATACCAGGGAAGGAATGGACTTGTCAATGAGGGCAAACAGGCAAAAAAAAATAAAATAAAATAAAAAAAAACAAAACAGAAAAATAAATAACCAAAAAAAAAAAAAAAAAAAAAAACAACAACAACAAAATAACTTTCTTTTTCCATGTCTTTTATATAGACTGCAGAACTTTTATATAGCTGTGTGCCAGGTTGAAGGTAACTTTTCCCATTTGAAAAATACAGATTCAAAGTCGATCTTACCATTTCAAATTATAAAGAAGAAATTCCTTTACAGTCTTGCCCAGTCAGTTGGGTTTTAGTTAATTCTAGACGTAGTCAAGTTCAAAACCAAGAACACTCATCCCCGTTCCAATTGGCGCCGCATCATTTATTGAAATTTCAAGCCTTCCTTCATTGAATTTCTAGTGTGTTTTGTTGAAAGTTACTTGGCATCTTGTATATATATGCCTAGACTAAGATGTTTTACTTTTTGTTGTGATTATTGAACTCTTATACAATTATAGATAAGCCCTCATATCCATTGTACATAATTTTTCTACCTGATTCATCCTTGTTATTTTTTGCATTGTGATGGGAGAGATGGCTCAATGGTCAACAGTACATGTTAAATTTCCTGTTCTTTTTATAGCCCCAAATATAGTTAAAAATAAATAAAATAAAACTGCCTGATGCTAGGCAGTGGTGACACATGCCTTCAATCCCAGGAATTGTTGAGGGCAGAGGCAGGGAGATTTCTGAGTTTGAGGCCACCCTGGTCTACAGAGTGAGTTTTAGGACAGCCAGGGGTAAACAAACAAGCCTCGTCTAGAAAAAAACAAACGAAACCAAGCAAACAGACGAAAAACAAAGACATAAAAACCACTTGTATCTCCAGATCTTCTGTTCTCCTTGGGCCGTGCACACATATCAAATACACACACACACACACACACACACACACACACACACACACACACACACACACATGCAGAAGAACACAATTCAGATTTTAAAATGCATTACCTGACTCACCAATAAATAAAAATACATCAGTGTTCCTAGTGCCAGAAAACCTTTAGTCGTAATACAAACTTAGTAAAACACCAATGATTTCATACAGGAAAGAAGCCTTTTAACTCTATTGAATGTGGGAGACTATTTTTTCAGAAATGACACCTCAATAAACACCAGCTGACCCACATTGCTGACAGTCCCTATACATGTAACCTGTGTGAGAATACATTTAACAGATGATGGAACCTTCTCACTATGAACATACATAGTCAGAAAACTCAGACAGAATTCCCAGACTAAGGAAAATTAGCATATTGCAGGGAAAGAATGTAAAGAAAGTTAAAAGTCTAGAAAATTTGGAAGAGTTATAATTCATATCATAAAAATGATATGATAGAAAATCTATGCTGCTTCCCACTGTCTTTCATTTTCAGTGTTATCTACACAATTTTTGTTTGTGTTAGGAATAAAAGAAATGGGTATTTGTTTGACATCTGTGTCCATAGTTATGTTTTTGTTTGACATCTGTGTCCATAGCTATGCTTTTCTAAGACCCTATCCTCTGGTGTTATTTTTTTGTTTGAAATCTGTGTCCATAGCTATGCTTTTCTAAGACCCTATCCTCTGGTGTCAGGTATCATTCTACACTCTTTCTCAGAAGGGCCCTTGAATTCAGAAAGAAGTAGTATTTATTGCATAGTTTCAGTGGCTATAATTTTGATTGCCATAGAAGACCAAAACAAAGAATCGGGTAACTTTATACAAAATGAGAAGACTGTGTCTTCCTTGAGTGTTACCACTGTAGTTGTTACCCAGAGTTTTTCCTGTGACATTGATTATTTTCAAGGAAGCTTGAGGAACACAAGAAGACATGAGAGCCAACACAAACCTAAGAAACTTGTAAGCATTTGAAGTCCACTTGCAGTTCTGTCAACACTAGTTATCCATCTGTGTGGAAAAACAAGAAAGCAGTAAATTTACTTTGAAAATTTTGACTTTTAATACACACAATGAAAATTTTTAAACAGGTGCATACCACTCCTGTTACTAATGGGATATCCACTTTGTGATTTCTTCATTCTATAGGAGAATAGTAGGTTTGTCTATAGAAAAGTTTTAGTATTTAATTTACTGATAAGTGCAATGCATGGGAGCTTATGTACCCTCTCCAACATGTTATACATCTGACACTAGAAGGGCTCATCCACAAGTAGGCTGGTAGAGAAACACATGTAGCTTATACTTATGATCCCCATTAGAAATAGGGTAGATTGAATCCCAGGTTTATGATAAAATAGTAACTGCTTGGCTAGGAGGATTGTTCAAAAGATTGCCATGGAGTCAGGGAAGTGAATCCAGGCTTGTGAGTTCATGAAAGATGGATTATATTGTGCTAGATACTTTAAGTGACAGGGTAGGTTCACACACACAGACTCACAGACACACACAAAATCACATACACAGACACACAGAAACACAGACACATACACAGACACACAAACACACACACACACACACACACACACACATACACACACACACACTAGTGTGAATTCACTCCAGGAACTCAGAGAATAATAAGCTCCTTTATTAATAATTGAGTGAGATGAGTTTTCTCTAACAGCAGAAAAAAAAATCTGTTCTGGAGCTGAATTTTTTAAATTAATTAACCAATTAACATCCCAAACCTAGTTTTCCTTCTCTTCTCTGCTCCCTGTTATCTCCTCCACTCCTGCTACCCCAATCCACTCTTCCTCGTTTTCACTTCAGAAAAGAGTAGATCTCCCATAGTAACACCCAGTCTTGGCAATTGTAGTTGCAGTAAGACTACTCATCCTCTCCTATTGATGATAGACAAGGCCTGGAAGAATTGCATCACATTTGCTATGGAAATAGAACACAGTGGAAGGCAGGCTAGGTGAACAAATCTTAACAAAAATTTACCCTCGGTAACCATACACTCATAACTATATTTCAAGGACAGCTTTACATTTTTCTCTTTAATCTAATTAAAATTTCTATATCATCCAAGCCTGGTTGAAACAGTGCTCTTTTAGTTAAATTAAACTTTTTCATAACAGTATTGCCCAGAGAGGTATCTTGGTAAGCCCTTTAGAGCATCAGTTTCTTGATTTCAGCTGTTCCTTCATCGTGAGGAATAAAGTAAAAACGCAGTACCTAGTCACAGTTTCTGTGGATGGTAATAAATAAAATAATTTAAAAAAATGGAAAAAAAAAGAGCTGGTGCTTTAGAGGAGAGACATTTGTCCCTGTGGAATATGAAAAGTTGTATACATTTCTTGAATGTCATCTACTGAAATTTAATAAATTTTAAGTTTAAATTATTTAATAACAAAAAGAAAAAGATGAAGATGAAGAAGGAGAAGGAGAAGGAGAAGGAGAAGGAGAAGGAGAAGGAGAAGGAGAAGGAGAAGAAGAAGAAGAAGAAGAAGAAGAAGAAGAAGAAGAAGAAGAAGAAGAAGAAGAAGAAGAAGAAGAAGAAGAAGAAAGAAGAAGAAGAAAAGAAGAGCAAGAGCAAGAACAACAAGAAGAAGAACAACAAGAAGAACTACAACAACAACAACAACAACAACAACAATAACAATAACAATAACAATAACAAGCAATAACAATAACAATAACAATAACAATAACAATAACAATAACAAGCAATAACAATAACAATAACAATAACAATAACAATAACAATAACAATAAAATAACAATAACAATAACAATAACAATAACAATAACAATAACAATAACAATAACAATAACAATAACAATAACAATAACAATAACAATAACAATAACAATAACAATAACAATAACAATAACAATAACAATAACAATAACAATAACAATAACAATAACAATAACAATAACAATAACAATAACAATAACAATAATAATAGTAATAATAATACAGTGAGACTGATAAGCCAGCAGTGACACGACTTTAGCTCCCATGACAGAATTTGAGTCAGGCATTGTGTACTCACCCATAATTTAATTATGAGGATCTTGCTTAATTTTTTTTATATATAAGTGCATTATCACATGGATGTTTTCGCCCTCTTAAATTCTGAGTGTGTCAAGAAAACTGATGTTTCTTTTACTTATACTATTAAGCAGATTGCATAAAAGCTTGTTTATCTTTTACCATTTCTAAATAAGCATTTTATTTCAATTTGTTTCCATATTGTATGCTTTAACTGTTTGATAGTTGTCTGTTAATTTTTGGTTGATTTTACATAAAAAGTCAATTTGACAAAAAATTTGGTATAGAATACTATGTATTTTATAATTTTAAAATATTTTCCACTCACCTCAAAGTGCTCTGTGGTCATAAATTGGCATCTAAGTTAGCAATAAACAACACAAATTCTATTCCACTTAACCCTTCTGGAACTGAACTTGTATGGTATTATCTGATTTGAAACTAAAAATCTATTTAACTAAATCAGAGCCATGTTCATTAGCAAGGAAACTACTACTGTCTGTTATTCAGAAAATGGAAAAGATACCTCTTCAGTAAAAGAAAGAAAGGAGGTCCTGCCTTCAGCAGTTGTGGGAAGTCTATGTTGCATGTGCATTTTCCTGATTCTCCAGCATCTAGGACACTCAGAATATACAGAGTCTTCTGCAGATGTGTCGAGAAAAACGAACTCTTAAAGAATCACAGGCACGTGCTTCAAGGCAAGTCTTACTTGTGGGAAAGTTGGTGTAAAACCTCCCGTCTGCATGGAGGTTTGTGGGAAAGAAACATGCTCTAATTCCTATATCTATAGTCGCTCTGAAACTTCCGGTTTGAGGTCTGCTTGTTTTTATATTATTTTATACATTTTAATGTATTCTCATTGTGTGTACACCTGTTTGAGTGTGTACATATGTATATAACTGTGCACACACAACTGCATATATAAAAATGACACTAAAAACATTAAAAGCATACAAAGAAAACCTCGAAGCTTTTAAAAAATCATATAAATGTAAATATGCATACACCTACATCTACACCTACACCTACACCTACACCTACACATATATTAGTTTTTTAGAACAGTGTTTTAGAGATTTTAGGCATTAAGTGTTTTAGTATATGTATAGTGTTGTTTTGTTTTGTTTTGTTTTGTTTTTGTTTATTAAGAACCAGGCCAGCCTGGTGTTCAGAGTGATTTCCATGACTGCCAGTTTATACACAGAGTAGCCCAGTCACCAAAATCACACACAAATTAAAAAAAAAATTAAGAAAAGAGGATTTAAAGATAGAAGGAAATTGAGAAAGAAGGAAAGAGAGACAGAATCATAGAAAAAGAAAGACAGAATTAGATAGATAGATAGATAGATAGATAGATAGATAGATAGATAGATAGATAGATAGACAGAAAGACAGACAGACAGACAGACAGACAGATAGACAAACAAACAAATATATATATTCAAGGACATTTCGGCTATGTGTGTATTTATTTTAGATTTCTAGAATTTTTAAAATGTTTGTATAGTTTTTACAAGAGTGATTTAGAGTTTTTGTTGAATGCTAAAGTTCTAAAAAAAAAAAAAAAAAAACCTCTAAAATTCTAAAAAAAAAAAATAAATAAAATAAATTACAAGAAATCTAAGATGAGAGCATGCCCTGCTTATAGACTATGGTAAGGCAGCTGTTTAACTTTCACAATTTTGGGTGATGTATTCCGGGAGTATCAGATTGAGTAATGGGGATTATTCCTCCAGATGATCCTGAATCACATGCTTTTGAAGAGTCAGGACTAGTGGTACTCAATTTTCCCAATATTGTGGCCCTTTAAAACACAGCTCCCAAATCATAATGTTATCTCCTTGCAAATTCAAACTATTATTTTGTTATAGTCATTGATTGTAATGTATATATCTTATAAACAAGATATATGATATGGGACACTTGTATCAGCGTTGTTTGAGCACTGAGAGGAGTCTCAACCCATGGTTTGAAAACCATTAGTCTGGACAGGATGGGGGTACCATTACCAATGTATATTGTTTATCTAGTGTTGCTGGGCAGATGTCTCCCACCCTTGAACGCAGAGGGTTTTTCAAGAACAGGCTTCTTCTGAGTCCCCAACCTTCTTTCCACACCTGTACAGCTTGTTGATGATCACTGATCTATCAAATGGCCTTACTTAGTAAATTAAAGTAATCCAGTTATCTCTTAAAATCTAGAAAATGGTGATTCTAAAAATGGTTCCACTAGCTAAAAGCAGTGGCTGGCACTCTTCCTAGGGATCCCTTATGTAGTGTCCCTTTATATCTCCAAGGTCAACAGCAGATGGCTGAGTCCCTCCTGGGCTGTACCTCTCTGATCTATTCTTACCCACTATGCAGCTTTCTTTCATGAAGAGAACGCATGATAACACTGAACTCATCTCATCTTTAGTCAGCACAAATAGCCTAATTATTTTCCCCTATGGTTCAGTTGATCATGATTCTGAGACATAATCATACAAGTTGTATTGACAAAAAGAATGACACTGATTTCTAGTATATAATAAAGCCTATTTTGCATGACTTCTTTTCAGGAGTCAGGAAATTCAAGAAGAAGACACTATCAGTAGATAAAGATATTCTAGTGAGATGTTGAAATCACAGAAGGGATCCAATGGGCTAGAAAGACAAAAGAGGGAACCAAACTCCCTGTCATAATTAAACCTTTTCTTTGACAGCATTATTCATTGATTTTTATTTGTAGGTCCTATCCCTCCTCACCCAGTCCAATTTTTCCTAATATATTAAAACCTGAGGATTAGTCTACAGAAAATTACATTTGGGGAAACACATTCAAACAACATATGAAGGTGAATATTTGAAAATCTATAGTCATGTGGGGGCATTTTTCTTTCTACCTCAGGTACACTTAAAATCTCTAGCTACTTCCTTCCCTATGAAAGCATGGCAGCCCACTGAGTGACATGTGTTTAGGGTGAATAATGTTATACAAAGATGTAAACACCTTGCCATACCCTGTCAACCATATCTAGCCAAAAATGCAACATCCACATGAGAGTAGAAACATAAAAATAAATTTTATAGTATCTTGAAGCTAAAATTCCCAATTTAATCAAACCATCATTTAGAATCTGCTACTTAATACCAATGTGCTTTAAGTGTACAAGTCACTGGACTTTGTTGTGACTCTTTTCACAGGTTTATACTGTCCTTTAACCATCTTCATCCTCCCCACTATTCTCCATTTCTACCTGCTCAGCCCCCCTGCTGCTGCCCATACTCTTTCAAAATATCTCCTTTTATTTAATGTGCCTTATTAAAATTATAATTTGACAATTGTCATTTTGAGTTTGGCTTGTCTCACCTAACATAATTCCCATTGCCATCTATTCTTTCTGAAAACAAAACCCTTCACTAGTAAACTTAGATGAGAAATACCTCTGTCTCTCTCTCTGTCTCTCTGTTTCTCTGTCTCTGTCTCTCTGTCTCTCTGTCTCTGTCTCTCTCTCTCTCTGTCTATCTCTGTCTCTCTATCTCTCTGTGTCGCTGTCTCTGTCTCTCTTTGTCTCACTCTCTCTCTCTCACACACACTCACTCTCTCTCTCATTTTAAGAAATTCATCGTGTGGTTGACATCTATATTTCCTCCATAGCTTGTCTATTTCACACAGTATAACAATCAACATTGATAATATGGATGTTTAGTGGTCCTTCTTAGATTATTATTGGAATGAAAATCAAACTGGGAAGATAGTACCTCAGATGAAGACTGACTCCCATCACACTGACATATGGCCACATCTGTAAGGAATGATCTTTTGTTGATGGCTAAGCTGGAAGAGTCTAACTAATTAGTTAGTGTCATTTACTATGAAGAGGATGTACAGTGTGGTGGGGACATTGGAGGAGACAGAAAAAGATTTTTTTTTGAAGAACTGAAGATCTATGTGGCATGAACAATTAAAGTGCCCTCTAATTTGTAAGTAAATTCCATACTTACCTGTGTCCAGTATTCTGTCTACCCATATTTCAAAAGTAAAATTACATTATCTATTTCATCCTGTTTTACTGCATTCAATCTATGAAATTCTTTGTAACCAGAAATGGTGGTAAATTTTAAAAAGTTTTAAAATGTGACTGTTAGATATCGGGTTGTTTTAAGGTTATCTCAAATTTGTAAGCAGGCCCAAGGACTATGATTTCCTTGCACTTTGCAAAGAATCCATAATTCATGATTGCCATTGGCTTCAATACAAGGTGTTCAATCCTGTCAAACTCCAGCTTTCTTTCAATAAAAAATTGTCTTCCTCTAACTGTGGGTTTTGATAAAGTGAATAGTGTGCTATCCAGTGTGTTGCCTCAAGAGTCTGGCAACATTTCTGATTCCAAGAACAGCATAAAGATAACCAAAGGAAAGATTGGTACAGGGAAAATAACCACCAAGAATGTTGGTGTGTCAGACACTGAAGACTTTCACAGAAGGAAAATAAAAACAACCCCCCCAAAAAAAACCCGAATAAACAAACAAGCAAACAAACAAACAAACAAATACACAATAAAAATGATACAAGAGTGAATCTACTTGGGCGGAATGTGAATCAGGTAATCAGGCCATTTTTGTAGGGATTTATTTTGGATTTCTAGGAGGCCATATGAAAATGTAAATTCTAGATGCTCAATGTTTCTGAGTGTAACTCCAGAAGGAACCAGCCTGATAGGGGTTCTATGATGTAAGCTGAGATAGGGTGATGTCACAGAGCACTGGTCAGAGTTTGCACATCTATTCCACTTGGAGACACTAGAATTCCTTGAAGCTGGCTTCAGTATCTTCACAGTGGTGTGTGAAACCAGGTCAGCTCCTGACCCATAAAGTTGTTCCAGAGGCTTTTGGTGCCTGGCCTGGTTCAGAAGACAGAATCTTGAAAACTAGGACATTTGTTTGGGGTATGTACATTTATGGAGTATCTTGGACTCTCATGGCTCCTTAAGGCTATGTTTTCCCTCCTACAGTGAGTAACTGTACTTTCTAATTTCTCCCACGTTTGGGATCTAGGAGGGTGGATGTTATAGGATATTTGATCTCCTGAGTTTATTAACCTTGCTAACAATATCTCCTTCACGATTCCACTAATATGCCAAAACTCCCCTTTGTCGATGTGCATTTTAGAAGATATTACTTCTAAATGGCTGATATGGCATGGACTTGTTGAGATCTTGTTGAAGTCGGAGATGCAATAGCTTCAATAATATGCCTGAGACTGGGTCTGGAGACACAATACAGAAGGCCAGTTGTGTGCTCTGTCCCTAGGTAGATGTTTGTGAATGTAGCCACCTAGCTCAGAACATGCAAATACAAGAGAGGTATGCTGACCACTCTTGCTCATTTTTTAATTCTATTCTGCTTGATCCTTGGGGGCAACAGACATACCAACTTCCACACTGACCTACCCATTTAAGGAAAGTTTCTTCAGCAGAGGAAAATTAGCTCAGGGCTGAAGAAATGTTTATCTGAGTATGTTATTCTGAGCTCTAGAGAATTACTTGTTAATTTCCCTATGTTCATTTCCTTGAATCCCTTGTTTGTTGGTTTATTTGTTTGTTTAATTTTATTTTGAGTTTCTCTGTGTGTAGCTATGGCTGTCAGACCAGGCTAGCCTTGATGTCACAAAGGTCAGCCTCCCACTGCCCCTTGAAATCTGGGATTAAAGACTTAGGTCAAGACAATCTCCTATTAACTTCTCTTTTTATTCGTTTGTTTTCTTTGTTCATTTTTTGTTATTTTGTTTTTTGTTTTTGTTTGTTTGTTTGTTTTGTTGTTGTTGTTGTTTTTGAGACAGGTATTCTCTGTATATCACTGGCTGCCCTGATCTAACTTTGTAGACCAGGTTGGCCTCTAACTCAGAAAAATGCCAGACCCTGCCTCCTGAGTGCTGGGAATAAATGCATGCACCATAATGGCTGGCTTATGAACTTCTTATTTTGATAAAATTGACTTTAGAAGCACACACCTGATTAGCATAGCCTTCTTCACCTACCCAGAAGTTCTCTTAAAGAAGAGCATTGGTCCAGCATTCTCTTGCACCCCACACCCATTGCCCTTTAGGATCTCATATTTATGACAGAGTCAACAGCATTGTTTCTGGTTTTAACAGGCAAGATCTTCAAACCCAGACAATGGCCAAGTATGATGATTTAACAAAGAATGATAGTCACAAGACAGTGGACCAGGGTTGCTGTGGCCTACTACACCAGTTCTACAGCCATTTAGAAGACAATACCTCTGAAGAGGCTGAGCATGACATCCCTCAAATAAAAGAGCAGGAGGATGCCTTCATCCCAGGCCCTGAGAATTATTGTAGGCTGCAGAATTTCTCATAGTTGGAAGGAAGGTAATGAACCTGTCAGCCATTGGAAGGCCATAGTTCTAGATCAACTGCCAACAAACCCTTCTCTTTATTTGCTGAAGTATGACGGTATTGACAGCGTCTATGGACAGGAGCTCCACAGTGATGAGAGGATTTTAAATCTTAAGGTCTTGCCTCACAATGTAGTATTTCCTCTGATAAGGGATGCCCACCTCGCCAGAAGCCTGGTTGGCAGAGCGGTGCAACACAAATTTGAGGGAAAGCATGGCTCTGAGGAAAACTGGAATGGGATGATGCTAGCCCAGGTGCCAGTCATGAAGGACTGGTTTTACATTAGCTACAAGAAGGATCCTGTCCTCTACATTTATCAGCTCCTGGATGACTACGATGAAGGTAACCTTGACATCATTCCAGAGACTCCTCATGATGAGGTGACATCACATGATATCAGTGACTTCTTAATAGGAAACTGGGTGCAATACACCAGAGAGGATGGTTCCAAAAATCTTGGAAAGGTTGTTTACCAAATTCTTGCCAATCCTTCTGTGTTCTTTATCAAGTTTCATGGTGATCTCCAGATCTATGTCTATAATCTGGTGTCAAAGACTCCTTAAGGTGAAAAAATCACAAAAGTACAGGCCCATAAACTTGTAGAATAGGAAAAAAATGTTTTGTTTTTCTGTGTTGTCTACCTAAGTGTCTTTGACAAACCCAGTATGATTGCCAATAAAATTTGTTTTGCTCTAAAATTTAAAACGTTTGATATGACATGCTGTGAGTGAAGACTTTGGTGGAAGAGATGGGCTATGGTGGAAGAACAGTACATACATCTGATATCACACATGGTAAAATTAATAGGACTTAGTATCTCTGCTCTGTATGGAGGACTGGAATTGGAGATGGGATGTGGTGGAACAGGGATCACAGCAAAAGAAGGATGTTTATTAAGTAGGGGAGAAGGATATAACATCAATAGAATCTCTGGTATGATGTCTGAGGAAGAAACAAAGTTGGTGAAAGAGTGACACATAAAAGGAATTTGGCCTTGGATCATAAGGAGTAACCCATAAAAATGATCCAAACAGATTCAGCAATTAGAGAGTATCAGGTTTCATTTGAATAAAGAAGTCTAGTGAAACTTGTCTCTCTTTTTAATATTTTTATCTTTTCTTATATGTGTGAGGGTAGGACATGTGCTTGTGAGTTCAGGTGACCACAGAGATATGAGTTGTTGGGTCCCCTGGAGCTGCCATTAATGGTGATTGTGAGCCTTGGATATGAATTCAAGAAACCAAATCCAGTCTTCTGGATTTAGAGTCATCTCTCTAATCCCATAAAGATATCTATGTTAAGAAATACATACAGAAAAGAAACCACGATGAAGGTAAGAAAGATCAAATTGATAGTGAAATTTAAAAAGAACAATGGACACACAAAGGAGTAGAGGACACTGAGGGATAAATAAATTCAAAGAAGGAATTCTCACAAAATGAAGCAGGAGACTCAGGAAGAATAGAAAGTTCATTTACATAGTCAAAATTGTGCCATATCCACATTGGCTTCTTTAGTTTCTTAACAAATAGCCAGCCAGTCATTACAGAAGGATGTGGTGTGTGTATGTGTGTGTGTGTGTGTTTCTTAGAGTACATTTTACCAGAATAACTAGTGAATCCAAATCTAAGAGTATATATATGAGTCTCCCTAAAACATCATAAACACCATGATTTTTTTATGTTCAGTTCAAATAAGTAATTCAGAAAATAAAATGAGTATGCTGTTAGGTAATTTCAGGTGTTGAATAGATCCTGTGTTCCTTCCCTGAGCACTCTTTGCCTCTGATGAATCCTGTGATCTTTTGGATATCTGTGATGAATGACCCAGATGACCATCAAAATCTTCCACACTGCTCTGTTCCACCTTCTCTCCACCAAACATATGACTCTCTACCTATCTGTGTGCTACTTCAACCTGTCTATGTCCTTGAAATTCCAGTCTTTTACTTGTCTGTGACCTCCTTCTCAGAAAACATAGAAGGTGTATCGAATGCATTTGTGCTGACATCTTTCCTATGCTGTTTGTCATGGGTTTCAAATGCTTTGAGGTTGCCCACTTGGTAGGTCACTTCTCCTGAGGAGCCCCTGAGCTTCATGGGTGTCTGCCTTGGACTCATCTGCACTCTAAGCGTGTCTTTTGAGGGAGGCTTATCATGTACTCATTCATTGCTGTTTTTCTCTCTTGAATAAGTTTGTATGCTGCATGACTTGAAAATACTCTCTATTGTTGATTAATTTTGATATCTGGGAGAGTTTCTGTACTAGCTGGTTGTCTTAGTTAGGGTTTCATTCATTTGAAAAGCCACCATGACCAAGGCCTCTCATAAGGGACAACATTTCATGAGGGCTTTTTAACATTTCATTACATGTTCAGAATTTCAATCCACCATCATCAAGGCAGGAAACAGGACTGTGTCTTGTCAGGCATGGTGGTGGAGTGTAATCTGAGTGTTATGCATCTTGATCCAATTGCAGCCAGGAGAAAAGATTTGTTTTGCATGCAGCGAGGAGGAGAGTCTCTTCCACACTGGACAGAGCTTTAAAGACCCAGAATGATATGTTTCCTCCATCAAGGAAACACCTACTCCATCAAGTCCACACCTCCTCATAGGCCAACTACATTCAGACTGCACACTGGTTTCATAGCAACTTGACAAGATCTAAATTCTTTAAAGAGGAGGAGCCTCAGTTGAGAAAATGCCTCCATATGATCTAACTCCCAAGCATTTACTTAATTGGTGGGAGACTGCCCAGTCCATTGTGCATGGTGATATCCTTATATTGGTTGTCCTGTGCTCTTTACGAAAGCAAGATTTGAGGAGCAAGTCAATAAGCATCACCACTCCATAGCCTATGCATGAGCTCCTGGCTCCATGATCCTGTGTTCTTTCAGGTTCTGTCCTAACTTCTTTGGTGATAAACAGCAATGTGGAAGTTTAAACTGAATAAAACCTTTTCTATGTAGTTTCCTCTATGGACCTGGTGTATCCTTACAACAATAGAAACAGTAAATGTGACAGATTCTTACAGAAGCAAAATGTCTAATAGTATCACTGTCACTTATCCTATAACCACACACAATAATGTATAGATGTTTCATTTTAATTTAAAGGTAAGATGTACTCATGTACCTATATGAGAGGTAATTGTTCTAGTTTGCTTCTTTCTCACCATAAAGAATACTTCAATCAAAAATAACTTGGGAATAAAAGGGTTAGTTGCTTACAGGTTACAGACTATCTCCCAGGAAGCCAAAAATAGGAACTTGAAGTGATAACAGGAAACACTGTTTATTGGCTTGACCCTGTCTTAGTCACTGTTCTATTGCTGTGAAGTGACACCATGGTTAAGGCTATTATTAGAAAATAAAGCATTTATTTGGACGATGGGATACAGCGTCAGAACTTTGGTCAATCATCATGGCAGGGAGCACAGAACTGAAGCAATAGAGAACTATTGATTCTTAGGCAGCCTGAGAGAGAGAGAGAGAGATATACAGAGACAGAGACAGAGACAGAGACAGACAGAGACAGAGAGAGGCAGAGAGAGGCAGAGAGTGACAGAGAGAGACAGAGATACAGAGAGATTGAGAGACAGAGAGATTGAGAGACAGAGAGAAAGACAGAGATAGACAGAGAGACATAGAGACAGAGAGAGAAACAGAGAGACACAGAGATACACAGAGAGACAGAGACAGAGACTTAGACAGAGAGACAGAGACAGATACAGAGAGAGGGACAGAGAGATTCTGCCATTATATGGGTTCTTTAAATACAAAAGACCTCTGATTTTCCAAAAGAGCCATTTTCACAATCTTAATCTGCTAATCTAAGAAGAAACAAACTGAAGCAAAAAAAATTCCACCAGAGAGAAACTAAATCTGATAAACAGCTTTTATCATAAATGGGTGTTGGATTTTGTCAAATGCTTTCTCAGCATCTAACGAGATGATCATGTGGTTTAGGTATGTTTTTTTAAAAGCCTTAAACAACCTAAAATAATAATAAAAAATCTCTAGAACCCTAAAAAGACACGAAAAAACCTTAAGTCTAAAAAATCAGAAATGTTGATGTGAATAATTCCAGTACTTTGGGAGGTAGAGGTACAACCCCTAAAAATTGCCCTAAAATTCAACAAAACCTAAAGAACCCTAAAAAGACCCCAAAAATTATAAAACCATTTTGTGAAACAATGTGCTATAGTATTTGAAGACTCATAAATTGATGATCGAGGTCATAAAATGTACCCCGTTGACCCAATCGGCTCTCATAAAAATAAAATAAAAATAAAAAAAATAAAAATCCCTTCTGTTCAGGAACTCATGGGATATTTTTTATTTAAATATGACAAGCTGGTGCAGGGGGAGTCCCAGGGCACTGAAGACACTGATGAAGCCTCAGACGGAGGCCAGAAAGGCGAGGTCCAGGGGCAAGAGTGAGCTGCAGGGGGCGGGACCAGGGGATCAAGGCTTTTCAGTCACTCAGGCCCAGGGCAGGAAGTGCATGGCATGGGAGGGGCCTGTGACGTCAGCCTCCTTCAGTGTTTCTCCAATTCAACCAATGATGCTGTCCACTAGTTCTTATATCCTGACTATTCTATTATTTTGTTGAATTTATACATCTGATCTAAGAGCTTTCTAGAAGGTCTCTAGGGTTTTTTCGTGTCAGATTATGCAATTTATTACTAAAATTATGTGACTTCCAATTTCTCTATTTGAATCACTTTTATTTTTTTTTTTTTTTTTTTGCCTTGCTCTCTAGGCAAGATTCATAATAAATTCCTTAAAAAAAAAACTACAATTCTATTCAACATAGGTGTTTCTCAGCCATTCGGTGTTCCTCAGGTGAGAATTCTTTGTTTAGCACTGAGCCCCATTTTTTAATGGGGTCCTTTGATTTTCTGGAGTCTACCCTCTTGAGTTCTTTATATATATTGGATATTAGTCCCCTATCTGATTTAAGATAGGTAAAGATCCTTTCCCAATCTGTTGGTGGCCTTTATGTCTTATTGACGGTGTCTTTTGCTTTGCAGAAGTTTTTCAGTTTCATGAGGTCCCATTTGTCAATCCTCAATCTTACAGCACATGCCATTGCTGTTCTTTTCACTGTATTAAATACTATTGGAAAGAGTACATGACCTTGTTTCTTGATTTTAGTTGTTTGAGTTTTTAGAGACTGGGTTTCTCTGGCTGATCAAGATCTCCCTCTGTAGACCAAGCTTGTCTTGAACTCAAAAATCCTTCTAACTGTTTCTCCCAGTTGCTGGGATTTAAGTCATGGGATACCACTGCTACAAACACACACACACACACACACACACACACACACACACACACACACAAACACACACACACACTATATATATGAATAAAATAATCAGTTCATAGATGTACTGTGCAAAGAGGTAAAACTGTGTTCTAGGAATTTCAGACTTGTCAGGAATAGTCTAATTCTAAAAGGAATAATAGATGACATGTATAGTATAA
Source organism: Mus caroli (assembly GCF_978045245.1). Taxonomy (NCBI): domain Eukaryota; kingdom Metazoa; phylum Chordata; class Mammalia; order Rodentia; family Muridae; genus Mus; species Mus caroli. The sequence continues at coordinate 1,992,396 of NW_028227277.1, read as the reverse complement.
TCTTACTGTTCTTAACAGCAGTTCTGGAAGATGAGTAGCATTACTTGTATGTGAGTCCAAACATCCTAATAATCATATTACATTTAACAACACTTTGACAAAGGAGACTCCAGAACTTCTGCTAAAATGGGACTTGCATAATTGTAAAGTGCCCTGTTCAGATGTGGTAGATCATATGCCCATCTGCACAGATGGGGAAGGTCTTAATGTGTCTTGTGTACCTGTGCAAGACTTGACTGTGGCTTCAGAATGAGGGGAAGGGTCTAGAGATACCTGTGTAGATGTGGCCTCTCCTAGAGCATCATGGACATATTTGAGAGATCAAAGAGACTCTAGGGCAGGTAGGGAGATTTCTAGCCCTACTTGTGTACTCATAGAAGTTCCAAGAAAACTTTCTTCAGCTGGAGAAGGGGATAGCAACTTCTGTCTAGAAGTATTAGGTGTCTTAGCCAACTTGATGGTCAAAACAGGTTCCACGGGGCCTTTTAAAGATGAAGTAGAACCCAGAGCTTTCTGGGCATTTGGAAGATATTCTGGAGACATGTGTTGGCATGGAGAAGGACCAACGGCCCTTTGTCGATGTGGATAAGAGTCTATAGAATCTTGTGTATTTGGGGAAGATGGCTGATCCTCTTGAGGAGATAGGGTAGTTCTCATAGTCTCCTGTGAAATTTAGGGAGGTCCTATGGATTCTTGTGCACAAGTAGAATCCAAGGAATTCCCTTCTTTAGCTGTACAGGATGCTACAGTCCCTTGTGTGTGCAAATCACGTCCCATAGCACCTTGTTCACATTGCATTGGATCCAGAACCTTCTGTACAGATGGAATCTGTCCTAGAACATCTTTTGTAGATGTGTCACAACCACGAGTCCTTTCTAAAGATGGGACTGTGGCTATAATTCCTTTTGTAGAGGTATCCTGTCCTACAATCCCTTTATGTGATAGGGTAATACTCAGAGAATCCTATACAGGTTTTGGAAATCCTAGCATCTTTGGTGTATATGGGGAATTCTTTACAGCCTCTCCTACAGATACATAATGTACCAGCGCCCCCAAGGGCTGCATGGAGGGTTGTATGGTCTCAGCACACTGTACAAAGATGGAGCTTGTTTGGCTCCCTGGAAGCATTTTGGCAGAATCTTGGTTGTTTGGGACCTGATGACAAGTCAGGAGGGCCCTTTTGGCTGGTAGGGGATATTTGAATAATTCTTGATCATATCAGGACTTTCTGAGGACCCATTGTTTGGAGAGACCATCTTTCAGTCCTCTGCTAGAATGAGAATGTTCAGGGTCACTTTTCATAGCAGGAGAATGATTTAATCTTCCTTTCTATGGGAGAGCAGATTTAAGAACATGTCTTTGATGCTCTTCCATAGAGGGGGATAATCTTAGTGGCCCCCTTACAGATAGAGAAGTTTTCAGAACCCCTGGCGAAGATGTTGATGTTTCTAGTTCACTTTGTGTTTGTGCAGAAGGCACAAGAGTCCCTTTGGAAGACTCGGGAGTTTCTATCACATCTAGCCTATGTGTGAAACTCTCAAGAGCCCCTTCTAAGGATGGCAAAGGTCCTTGAGCTCTAGGTATAAGTGTGGAAATTTTTGTCTCTGATTGGGCAGATATGAGCAGTTTGAGGCTCACTTGGGGAATCATGTTTGCATTTCTTTCCCTTTGGACTGTAAGAGATGATCTGAGCCCGTTTTTTAATGGTAGAGGACTTTGAAAGCCCTCTTGGTTTAAAGGGGAAGTTCTGAAATCCCCTTGGTCAGCAGGGTCAGGTCTCACACTAACTTTACTAGAAGCAGATTGCATAGAGCACTTTGGGGGAGAAGGGGAACATCTTTGGCTGTCTTTGTGACAGGACTTATCTCCATGCTCTGCTTTGGCAGCTGTCAAACATGTTGAACTCTCTTGGGGAAAGGAGATGGAACTCGGTGCATTTGGGACAAAGGAGAAATCTCTGACGTTACCTTTGGGAGAAGGAGGTTTGGATCCCTCCTTGTCTGATGGGGCCTCTGGTAGGTCCCCTTGAACAGAGGAGTCTTGTCCAACATGCTTTGGAGGAGAATTGGAAAGATGAGAGTTATGTAGGGTAGGGGACATCCTTTTAGAACTCCTTCTGGAAGAGGAGGCATGTATGATTTTCCTTTCAGCACAAGTGGGAATTCTTTGGGATGCTTGGGCAGAAGTGGAATGTCCCATAGACTCTTGGAAATATCTGGTTAGTTCCAGAACATCTTGGGTCGATAGGGACAGTCCCTGAGCATGTTGGGTGGATAGCGACAGTCCCTGAGCATCTTGGGGAGAAGTGGAAGATCCCAGATCTTCCTGGCTAAATCGGGAAGGGTGTGGGGAACCTTGAATGTGCTGGGAAATTACCTGTCCATGTTGTCCAGCAGAAGATGGCCCATGCACTGTGTGATCTTTTTTGAACTTTTGACTGGCATCTCCTGCCCCATGTTTAAAAGATTTTGCAGGCACTCTGGCACCCAACTGGTCAAAATCTATTAGTTCTTCAAACAAAGTGGATATAGACTGGCTTCTTGTCACCTTCCCAGGGATGGGCACAGAAGAGGAGGCTACTCTTTTTCTGGTGGCGGGCTGTAAAACAGATGGTCTGGTATCCCTGGTCAGTGGGTGACTCGTGCTCTCAGGAACCCTCAGAGGAAGTGTAAGTGTCCATTTTTTTGTTCATTTTAGATCCTTCAGAGGGTCCGAGGTCCTCTTCTTGGCCGAAGCCTTGACAAGAGCTTTGAGTTTCAGTAGCTTTTCTGTCACATGTGCATCAGGTTTTTTGAATCTCTGGTCTTCATAGGGATTTGGGCACCTGAACTTTTACCCAGTTGGTCTAAGGGGCCCCAGAGTAGCAAAGTTCCTCGGGTCTCTGCTGGTCAAGTGCTGACCCTGTTGGGGTAAGGTGTTACCATCTGGTTGGGGGACAGTGAAGGGGGTGCCAGGCTGTGGAGGCTGGGAGACCGACGGTCTGGGGTCAGAGGGTAAACTCCAGGCTGAGGCTTGCTGCCCCCTCTCCACAGTCTTGCCATTTAATTGTGAAGGACATTGTTCAAGAAACGTGAAATGGGTCACTGCCCATGAAAGGGGCAGCGAATGTACTTGCAAATGGTTACTAGAGGCTAAATAAATAAATAAATAAATAAATAAAATAAACGCTTAAGCAGCTTCCTCTGAGAGAGGCTCTCTCTCCGTAGAACTGTGAACATGTCCTGAAGGCCAAGCACACAGATCTAGAGTGGCCGTTGGCCTCAGGAATCAAGCAAACTTTGAGAACCGCTGTCCTCATTCCTGCACGGGCCAGTCCCGAGCCTAGAGAGAGGCTGTCCTCATGCCTGAATGGGCCAGTCCTGAGCCTTGAAAGTGAGTGTCCTTGCGTCTGCACGGGTCAGTCCTCAGCTGGAAAGTGGCTGTCGTCAAGCCTGCACGGGCAAGTCCGGAGCCCGTGGAGAAGCTTTCCTTGTGCCTGCACTGGCCAGTTCTGATCTTCCTCACTTTGCAGTTCTGCTTGAGGTAGCAATGCAATCATCCAAGCTTTCTGAATGAGGAGGGACACTGAGGAGCCCCTTCTTTTGGGTTAAGAGTGCTACCTGGTCCGGTGTTTTAGTGATTTTCAGTTCTTATTAGGCTTTAGGGTATTTTTAGCATTTTACTGTTTCTATTTTTTGTTTTCTTGAGTTTTTTTTTTTTTTAATTTAAGAATTATAATTTTGGGGTTTAAGACTTTTAGTGTTAGCAGGCAGTGGAGACCTTGCCTTTAATCCTACACTTGGGAGGCAGAGGTAGATAGATTTAAGAGTTCAAGTTTATCATGGTCTACAGAGGACGCTCCAGGACAGACAGGGTTACACAGAGAAACCCCGTCTCTAAAACTCAAAAAAAAAAACTCAAAAAAAAAAAAAAAAAGAGGAAGAAGAAAGAAAGAAAGAAGAGAGAGAGAGAGAGAGAGAGAGAGAGAGAGAGAGAGAGAGAGAGAGAGAGAGAAAGAAGTAAAGGAAGGAAGGAAGGAAGGAAGGAAGGAAGGAAGGAAGGAAGGAAGAAAAAAATAAATTTAGTGATATTTTTGGCTTCTTGTGTGTTTTTTTAAGATTTTTAGGATTTTTTTTTTAGTGTTTGTAGGGTTTTAAGAAGAGTGTTTTAGAGTGTTTATTTGTCTTTTTTTCAGGCTTCTATTGTATTTTTAGTATTTTTTTTCTGTTTCTTTAAATGATTTTAGTGTGTTTTAGGGTTTTGAGGTTTTATTTACACTTCAGGTTTTTTTTTATTTTTTGTTTATTTTTTTTATTATTATTATTTTTTTTTGCATTTTAGTGGTTTTCTTAGGTTATTTTGCTGTTCTTGTTCTTGAATACTTATTTAAAATTTGAGTGTTTTTAATTTTGGTGTTTCATAGTTTTAGTGTTGCCAAGCAATGGCGGCCCATGCCTTTAAACCCAGGAATGGGGAGGAAAAGGTAGGGGATTTTGAGTTCAAGGCCAGTCTGGTCTACAAAGGGAGCTCCAGGACAGCCAGGGATACACAGAGAAAAACAGTCTCCAAAAAAACTCAAAAAAAAAAAAAAGAAAGAAAGAAAGAAAAGAAAAGAAAAGAAAAGAAAAGGAAAGAAAAGAAAAGCAATATGAAGAAATTATGAAATAAATTAAGCCTTCTGGTCCACTCCAGCACTGGGGTGCCTTGACCGGGGAGTCTGCTGACACCTGCAAGGACGCACACAGGATCCCCCACGGGATCCTAAGATCTCTGGTGCGTGGAACACAGCGTCTGCACCAATCCATTCACGCAGGACCTGAGATTGCATTAACTAGGGAGGCAGAAAACCCAACCTAAACAGGGGCAAAAGTCCTTTCCGGTCCACCCTAGCACTGGGGTTACTTTGACGTGGAGTTTTCGAACACCCCCAAGTTTCTCACAAGACCCTCCATGGGATCTTAAGACCTCTGGTGAGTGGAACACAACCTCTGCCAGGAGGCAGGTTCGAACAACTGATATCTGGCCACCTTCTGTGCAAGAAGAGAGCTTGCCTGCAGAAAGTACTCTGACCACTGAAGCTAAGGATAGAGCTAGTCTGCTGATAGAGGCTAACAGAGTCACCTGAGGAACAAGCTCCTATCACAGACAACTATAACGACTAGCTTCAGAGATTACCAGATGGCGAAAGGCAAACATAAGAATCCTACTAACAGAAATCAGTTCCACTAACCATCATCAGAAAGTAGCACTCCCAATCACCTAGTCCTGGGCACCCCAAAAAATCCAAAAAGCAAGACCCGGACTTAAAAGCATAACTCATGGTGATGGTAGAGGACATCAAGAAGGACTTTAATAACTCATTAAAGAAATACAGGAGAACACAGCTAAACAGGTAGAAGACCTCAAAGAGGAAACAGAAAAATTCCTAAAAGAATTGCAGGAAAACATGACCAAACAGGTGATGGAATTGAATAAAGCCATGCAAGACATAAAAAGGGAAGTAGACACAATAAAGAAAACCCAAAGTGAGGCAACGCTGGAGGTAGAAACCCTAGGAAAGAAATCTGGAACCATAGATGCAAGCATCAGCAACAGAATGCAAGAGATTGAAGAGAGAATTTCAGATGAAGAAGATTCCATAGAGAATATCGGCACAACAATCAAAGAAAATACAGGTCGATACCACTGTCTTCTGCGAGAGATAGACCCGGAGCTCCTCTATTATGGCTTCACCATGTGGTCGACACCTCTGTCTCCTGTGGGAGATATGTGTCGGCACGGAGCACCGTCATTAAATTAACTCATGCTTTTACATTAAGATGGTCGTCTGTTCGTGATTCTTGGATGCACACCGAACAGGAATTGAGTGGGGGTTTCCCCACTAGGTTCTTTCATTTGGAGGTTCCATGGAGATATGCATGATCCAGGAACCCCGAAAGACCTCTTGGAGCTGCATGCAGCTACAGGGCTGGACTGAGAACTTCAGCAGCAGCGACATGCACTGGCCGAGACAAGGCACTATGTGGGAAACTGTGGCCCAGGAAAACTGATATGGAGGTTTCCCCGGGATGCCTGCCCCACCACCACCACACATTTCACCACCTGCAGGACGGGCAAGAAAAGAAAGAGAGGCGAGGCCTGTGGGGGTCCCCCAGAGCAGGCCTCTCCTGGCTTCCTAGGGCCAACTAGAGTCACCTCTTCTGCCGCCTTCCCTTGCATCCCTGAGTTGGCCTGGTGCAGCCATCTGTGAGAGCTGCCTTCCCTTCCCTGCCTCACATGTTTTCTCTTCTAGGGTGGTCCCACCCTAAGCTGCTAACCAGCGAGGGAGACATCTGCCCACTTAAAACTTCTGTCCCAGGTAAAGAGCACCTACAAGTCTAATCACCAGGCTCTGACAAATGCGTATAGAGGTCTAGAAAAAGGTGAGCTTAGAGTGTAAGAAAAAACAAAGCTTTGGCAGACTGAGGAAAAATAGATAATAGTAAAAATAGAGATAAAAGTGATTAGAGAGGTCCGAGATGAGAGAGATACCCCAAATGAAAAATATTTAGAGTAAAACCAGTAAGTAAGAGGCAGAAAAGCAATATTACAAACGGAGAGATAGATAGAGAGAGAGAGAGAGAGAGAGAGAGAGAGAGAGAGAGAGAGAGAGAGAGAGAGAGAGGCGAGAGGCAAAAAGAGAGAAGATAAGAGGAATCATTAACAAGAGAGAAATTTGACTAGAATCTTGGCCACAGTGATAAGAGAAAAAGAAAAAGACAAGATCTAAACAAGAAATCTGGGCAACAGAAGACCGAGCCTCAGCTAAAAAGGCTCAGCTGTGTCAGATTAAAGTTACTTATTTAAAATACACCTTTCAAGATGGGAAGAAGTGGCCAAGTAAAGCCAAAAAAAAAAAAAAAAAAGTCTATAACTACACCAAGGCAAGTAAGAAAATTCTTGGGCACCGCTGGTTTCTGCAGGCTCTGGATACCTGGGTTGGCTACCTTAGCTGCCCGTTGTACCCCCTAACCAATGAAGAGGAAGTGTCTGTGTAGACCCCAGATCACTAGAAAGCCTTTAGTGAAATAAAAAAGGCCCTAATGATGGCCAGCCTTTGCCTGACCTAAGCAAGCCTTACACTCTTTATGTAAAAGAGAGATCAGGGGTCACCAAAAGAATCCTTACTCAGACTTTAGGACTTTGAAAAAGGCCAGTGGCTTACCTATCCAAGAAGTTAGACCCTGTTGCCAGCAGGTGGTTTTCTTGCCTACAAGCTACTGCTGCAATAGCTCTACTTATCAACGATGCTGATAAGCTCACTTTGGGACAGCAAATAACTGTAGTGGCACCCCACACACTTAAAAGCATTATCTGAAACCCTCCTGACTGATAGATGACTACCAACGCTCCTGTGACACATTATCAGAGCTTTTTGTTAACTGAACTAGTGACCTTCGCTCCACCTGCTGTCCTCAATCTCTACCCTACTGCCCAAAACTTCACCTACTCATCCCTGCACTGACGTTCTGATAGAAAAAAACTGGTACTCAAAATGATCTGAAGATCAGATCATTCTTGGTCTGAGAGTACAAGCTGGTACACGAATGGCAGTAGCCATACAGTTAAAAGACTGAGACGGCCAATGTGATAGCCAAAAAGATCGTAAAAGAAATCTTCCCGAGGTAATGGACCTGCCTTCCTTCCCCAGGTAAATCAAGGACTGGCCAAGATATTAGAGATTAGTTAAAAGTTACATTGTGCATACAGGCTCCAAAGCTCAGGACTGGTAAAAAAAAAAATAAAAAAAAAATTCTAAAAGAAAAAGAAAAAAAGAAAGAAAAGAAAATACAAAAGGCAAAAGGATCCTAATTCAAAACATCCAGGAAATCCAGGACACGATGAGAAGACCAAACCTACAGATAATAGGAGTTGATGAAAATGAATATTTTCAACTTAAAGGGCCAGCAAATATTTTCAACAAAATTATAAAAGAAAACTTCCCAAACCTAAAAAATGACATGCCCATGAACATACAAGAAGCCTACAGAACTCCAAATAGACTGGACCGGAAAAGAAATTACTCCCTACACAATAATCAGAATAACAAATGCACTAAATAAAAATAGCATATTAAAAGCAGTAAGGGAAAAAGGTCAAGTAACATATAAAGGCAGGCCTATTAGAATTACAACATTCTTCTCATCAGAGACTATGAAAGCCAGAAGATCCTGGACAGATGTCATGCAGACCCGAAGAGGAAACAAATGCCAGCCCAGGATACTATACCCAGCAAAACTCTCAATTACTGTAGATGGAAAAACCAAAGTATTCTATAATAAAACCTATTTCACAAAATATCTTTCAATGAATCCAGCCCTTTAAAGTATAATAAAGGGAAAACACCAATATAAGAACGGAAACTAATACCAACAAAAGCAAGAAAGTAATCCTTCAACGAACGTAAAAGAAGACAGCTGCAGGAACAGAATCCTAACTTTAAACAACAAAAATAACAGGAAGCAACAATTAATTTTATGTAATTTCTCTTAACATCAATGTACTCAATTCACCAATAAAAACACATAGACTAATATACTGGCTGCCCCAACAGAATCCAACATATTGCTGCTTATAGGAAACACAATTCACGGAAAAAGGCAGACACTACCTCAGAATGAAAGGCTGGAAAACAATTTTCCAAGGAAATGGTCTGAAGAAAAAGCTGGAGTAGCCATTCTAATATCGAATAAAATTGATTTCTAACCCAAATTTATCAAAAAAGACAAGGACGAAAACTTCATACTCATCAAAGGTAAACTCCTCCAAGAGGAACACTCAATTCTGAATATCTATGCTCCAAATGCAAGGACAGCCGCATTCATTAAAGATGCTTTAGTAAAGCTCAAAGCACACATTGCACCTCACACAATAATAGTGGGAGACTTCAACACACCACTTTCATCAATGGACAGATCGTGAAAACAGAAACTAAACAGGGACACAGTGAAACTAAGAGAAGTTATGAAACAAATGGACCTAACAGATATCTACAGAACATTTTATCCTAAAACAAAAGGATATACCTTCTTCTCAGCACCTCATGGGACCTTCTCCAAAACTGACCATATAATTGGTCACAAAACAGGCCTCAACAGATATAAAAATATTGAAATTGTCCCATGCATCTTATCAGATCACCATGGACTAAGGCTGATCTTCAATAACAACATAAATAATAGAAAGCCAAGATTCACGAGGAAACTGAACAACACTCTTCTCAATGATACCTTGGTCAATGAAGGAATAAAGAAAGAAATTAAAGACTTTTTAGAGTTTAATGAAAATGAAGCCACAACATACCCAAACCTATGGGACACAAAGAAAGCATTTCTAAGAGGGAAACTCATAGCTCTGAGTGCCTCAAAAAAAAAAAAAAAAAAAAAAAAAACCTAGAGAGAGTACACACTAGCAGCATGACAAAACATCTAAAGGCTCTAGAACAAAAGGAAGCAAATTCACCCAAGAGGATTAGACAGCTGGAAATAATCAAACTCAGGGGCGAAATCAACCAACTGGAAACAAGAAGAACTATTAAAGGAATTAACCAAACGAAGAATTGGTTCTTTGAGAAAATCAACAAGATTGATAAACCCTTAGCCAGACTCACTATAGGGCACAGGGACAGCATCCAAATTAACAAAATCAGAAATGCAAAGGAAGATAATCAACAGATCCTGAAGAAATCCAAACACTATCAGATCCTTCTACGAAAGGCTACACTAAAAAAAACTGGAAAACCTTAACGAAATGGACAAATTTTTTTTTTTTTTTTTTTTTTTTGGTTTTTCGAGACAGGGTTTCTCTGTATATTCCTGGCTGTCCTGGAACTCACTCTATAGACCAGGCTGGCCTCGAACTCAGAAATCCGCCTGCCTCTGCCTCCCAAGTGCTGGGATTAAAGGCGTGCGCCACCACGCCCGGCTGAAATGGACAAATTTCTAGACAGATACCAGATCAAGTTAAGGATCTAAACATTCCCATATCCCCTAAAGAAATAGTATCAGTCATTAATAGTCACCCAGCCAAAAAAAGCCCAGGAGCAGATGGGTATAGTGCAGAGTTCTATCACACCTGCAAAGATCTAATTTCAATTCTGCACAAACTGTTCCACAAAATAGAAGTAGAAGGTATGCTACCCAACTCATTCAATGAAGCCAAAATTACTCTGATTCCTAAACCACAAAAAGATCGAACAAAGATAGAGAACTTCAGACCAATTTCCCTTATGAATATCGATGCAAAATACTCAATAAAATTCTTGCTAAACGAATCCAAGAACACATTAAAGCAATCATCCATACTGACCAAGGAGGTTTTATTCCATGGATGCAGGGATGGTTTAATATACGGAAATCCATCAATGTAATCCGGTATATAAACAAACTCAAAGACAAAAACGACATGATCATCTCGTTAGATGCGGAGAAAGCATTTGAAAAATCTAACACCCATTTATGATAAAAAATCTGGGAAAGATCATTAATTCAAGGCCCATACCTAAACATGATAAAAGCAATCTACAGCAAACCCGAAGCCAACATCAAAGTAAATGGTGAGAAGCTTAAAGATTTATTTATTATATGTAAGTACACTGTAGCTGTCTTCAGACACTCCAGAAGAGGGCGCCAGATCTCATTGCAGATGGTTGTGAGCCACCATGTGGTTGCTGGGATTTAAACTCTGGACCTTCGGAAGAGCAGTCGGGTGCTCTTACCCACTGAGCCATCTCACCAGCCCAACAAATAATTCTCACCTGAGGAATACTGAAAGTCAGAGAAGCACCTTGTCTTAGTCAGGGTTTCTATTCCTGCACAAGCATCATGACCAAGAAGCCAGTTGGGGGAGGAAAGGGTTTATTCGGCTTACACTTCCATGCTGCTGTTCATCACCAAAGGAAATCAGGACTGGATCTCAAGCAGGTCAGGAAGCAGGAGCTGAGCAGAGGCCATGGAAGGATGTTCTTTTACTGGCTTGCTTTCCCTGGCTTGCTCAGCCTGCTCTCTTATAGAACCAAGACTACCAGCACAGAGATGACACCACTGACAAGGGGCCTCCCCCCTTGATCACTAATTGAGAAAATGCCTTACAGTTGTATCTCATGGAGGCATTTCCCAACTGAAGCTCCTTTCTCTGTGATAACTCCAGCTGTGTGAAGCTGACACAAAACTAGACAGTACACACCTGAAAAAAATGTTCAACATCCTTAATCATCAGAGAAACGCAAATCAAAACAACCCTTAGATTCCATCTCAAATGAGTCAGAATGGCTAAGATCAAAAATTCAGGTGACAGCAGATGCTGGCGAGGATGTGGAGAAAGAGGAACACTACTTCATTGTTGGTTGGATTGCAAGCTTTACAACCACTCTGGAAATCTGTCTGGCGGTTTCTCAGAAAACTGACCATAGTATTACCGGAGGATCCCGCAATACCTCTCCTGGGCATACATCCAGAAGATGTGCAAACCAGTAAGAAGGACAGATGCTCCACTATGTTCATAGCAGCCTTATTTAAAATAGCCAGAAGCTGGAAAGAAACAGATGCACCTCAAAACAGGAATAGATACAGAAAATGTGATATATTTACACAATGGAGTACTACTCAGCTATTAAAAAGAATGAATTTATGAAATTCCTAGGAAAATGGTTGAACCTGGAGGGCATCATCCTGAGTGAGGTAACATAATCACAAATGAACTCAAATGATATGGACTCACTGATAAGTGGATATTAACCCAGAAACTTAGCATACCCAAAATACAAGAGACAATTTGAAAAACACATGAAACTGAAGAATGAAGATCAAAGTGTAGACACTTTGCCCCTTCTTTGAATTGGGAGCAAAACACCCATGGAAGGAGTTACAGAGATTAAGTTTGGATCTGGGACAAAAGGATGGACCATCTAGAGACTGCCATATCAAGGGATCCATCTCATAATTAGCCTCCAGACGATGACACCATTGCATACACTTGCAAGATTTTGCTGAAAGACCCTGATATAGCTGTCACTTGTGAGACTATGCCGGGGCCTAGCAAACACAGAAGTGGATGTTCACAGTTAGCTATTGGATGGAGCACGGGGCCCCCAATAGAGGAGCTAGAGAAAGTACCCAAGGAGCTAAAGAGGTCTGCAACCCTGTAGGTGCAACAACATTATGAACTAACCAGTACCCCGGAGTTCTTGAGTCTAGCTGCGTATGTATCAAAAGATGTCCTAGTTGTCCATCACTGGAAAGAGAGGAACATTGGACACACAAACGTTATATGCCCAAGTGCAGGGACCAAAAAAAAAAAAAAAAAAAATGGGAATGGGTGGGTAGGGAAATGGGGGAGAGGGGGGAGGGTATGGGGGACTTTTTGGATATAATTGGAAATGTAATTGAGGAAAATATGTAATAAAATATATTTAAAAAGAGAATAAACAAGAATTATGCTGAAAAAAGAAAAAAAAAAAAAGAAAGAAAGGGAATGTCCAAAAGCCTCTAAGGAAGATGAAGAGCCTAGAGTTCCTGGTGAAGATAAAGAAATTCCCAGAGACTTCTATCAGATGACAAAGACTCTGAGACCACCGCAGTGATTTGGGTAGACCCCAAAGGTCCTGGAGTGGAATGCAAAGTTCCCACAGTCTGATTTGCAGACATCGGCTTTCCTATATAGCTTCCAACTATTGGATGCCCAAGAGCATCTTGTCATTCCAAGGCCACCTCAAACTTGAATTTAAAGCCATAATACTTTAGTGCCATTCTCTGTGACCAAGATTGCCAGGCAAGCACAACTGCAACCTCACAGTGGGACCTCACATCTTTCTGGGTGTAGGAGAGTGGGCAGAAAATAGAAATCTAAATCTAACCTGCATGTAATCTTCATAGAGTTTGTTGTCAGAACAGCTGTTTTCTTATCTCTATTTATGGATATCTACAGACCAATACAACATTGAGGGATTCTTAGAGTTCATACAACCACTCACCCTGTTGTAAAGGCATGCTGATCTTGTATTCCTTCCAATAGTATATACGATATTTGGAAACTGGCAAGAACAGATGGAATCAAATGATGCACTGTCATTCTGTTCTCCCACTACCCAAGGTAAACTAGATTTTCCTCTACTGCACAGTGTGGTGACTGGATCCTGCTATTTGGTTATACATGACCAGGTACATCCATCCATCCTTCCTTCCTTCCTTCCTTCCTTCCTTCCTCCCTCCCTCCCTCCCTCCCTCCCTCCCTCCCTCCCTTCCTTTCCTCCCTCCCTCCCTCCCTCCCTCCCTCCCTCCCTCCTTCCTTCCCTCCCTCCCTCCCTCCCTCCTTCCTTCCTTCCTTCCTTCCTCTCTCTTTCCTCTCTCTTTCCTCTCTCTCTTTCTCTCTCTCTCTCTCTCTCTCTCTCTCTCTCTCTCTCTCTCTCTCTCTCTCTCTCTCTCTTGAGTTTGGAAGGTTGTGTTTTCCTGTGTATCTCTGGCTGTCTTGTATAGCTCTGTGGACACCACGCAGATCCTATGTAAACAAAACAAAACAAACAAACAAAAACAAAAAACAAAAAACAAAAACTTAACAACAACAACACCAAAAAAAAGCCTTCAAATGGCTCCCAATTGCTGGGATTAAAGGCAGGGGCCAACAATGCCTGGCAAACCAAAACAATAAAACACCAAATATAAAACCCTAATGTTTTTTTAGTAAAAAACAAAAACAACAACAACCACAACAAAAAAAACAATCCGTAGGAAATACTGTAAAATGTTAAAAAACTGAATTCAAATGAAGGCTAAATTAAATCCCAAACACAAAAACACGCTAAAATCATTTCAATAAAGAAAAAAACAATAAAAATACACTGTAAGACTGAAAACAAAACAAAACAAAACAAAACAAAAAAAACCAAAAACTCTAAATCACTCTTTAAAAACACTCCAAATCTTTAAAATAATCTAGAAATCTAAAAAGAATATGTAAGAATTCGAAATATCCCTAAAACATTTATTTACTTTTTTATTTATTTATTTTTATTTATTTATTTATTTATTTATTTATTCATTCATTCATTCATTCATTCAATAAATTCTGTCATTCTATCTGTTTTTCTTTCTTTCTCTTTTTCTTTCTTTGTCTCCATGTCTCTTTCTTTCTCCCTTTCTCTCTCTCTCTCTCTCTTTTTTGACCTGTCAGTCTATCTGCCTGCCTGCCTTTCTTCTTGCCTTCCTTCTTCCCTTCCTTGCTTCCTTCCTTCATTCCTTCCTCTCCCTCCTTTCTCTCCTCTCTCTCTCTCCTCTCTCACTCTCTCTGTCTCAGTCTCTCTGTCTCTCTCCGGATATTTGTCTCTCTGTCTCTGTCTCTTTCTGTCTCTCTCTCTGTCTCTCTCACTGTCTCTCTCTCTCTTTCTACCTGTCTGACTATTTACCTGCCTGCCTGACTTACCATCTGCCTGTCTGCCTGCCTGCCTGCCTGCCTGGCTGCCTGCTTGCCTGCCTGCCTGCCTGCCTTCCTTCCTTCCTTCCTTCCTTCCTTCCTTCCTTCCTTCCTTCCTTCCTCCCTCCCTCCCTCCCTCCCTCCCTCCCTCCCTCTCTCTCTCTCTCTCTCTCTCTTTCTTTCTTTCTTTCTTTCTTTCTTTCTTTCTTTCTTTCTTTCTTTCTTTCTCTTTTTCATTTTTATCTTTCATTCTGTCTTCTTTCTTTCTTTCCTTCTTTCCTTCTTTCCTTCTTTCCTTCTTTCCTTCCTTCCTTCCTTCCTTCCTTCCTTCCTTCCTTCCTTCCTTCCTTCCTTCCTTCCTTTTTTCCTTCCTACCTTCTTTCTTATGTGTTTCTTTGTTTCTTGTTCTTTCTTTCTTTCTTTCTTTCTTTCTTTCTTTCTTTCTTTCTTTCTTTCTTTCTTTCTTTCTTTCTTTCTTTCTTTTTTCTCTTTCTTTTTCTTTCTTTCTTTCTTTCTTTCTTTTTTTCTTTAATTCTTTCTTTCTTCTTCTTTCTTTTTCTCTTTGTTTTTGTTTCTTTCTAACTCTCTCTCTCTCTCTCTCTCTCTCTCTCTCTTGAGTTTTAGAGATTGGACTTCTCTGTGTATCTCTGGTTGTCTTCCAGCTCCCTGTGGACACCTTGCTGAACTTTAAGTAAAAAATATACCAACCTCTGTCTCCCAATTGCATGGGTTAAAGACATAGTCAAACATTGCCTGGCAAACACAAAACGTTGAAACCTCAAATATAAAACCCTAAATATTTTTTAGAAAAAATCAAGTATAAAAAGAACAACAAAAACAGAACCCTAAGCAATAGAGTAATGTGCTAAAAAACATGAAGTAAAAGAAAAACTCAATTAAACCGCAAACCCAAAAATACAATAAAGTTATTAAAATGAAAAAAAACACTAAAATACACTATACACTTGAACAAAAACAATAACAAACCCTAAGAAATACAGTAAAATGTTCAAAAGAACATGAAGTAAAGTAAAGCCTAAATTAAACCCCAAATCCGAAATTACAATACAAAAAAGAAAAAAAAAAGAAAAAACTGTAAAAATACACGAGAAGCCTGAAAACAAAACAAAACAAACAAACAAAGAAACAAACAAACAAAAACGAACAAACAACAACAAAAACTCTAAATCACTCTTGTAAAAATTATACAAAGATTTTATAAATTCTAGAAATCTAAAATAATTACACAAGTAACCGAAATGTCCTTGAATATACATATATATATATATATATGTCTGTCTGTCTGTCTATCTATCTATGTAATTCTGTCTTTCTCTTTCTATGTTTCTGTCTCTCTTCTTTCTCTATTTCCTTCTATCTTTAAATCCTTCTTTCTTTCTTTTTTTTTTTTTTAATTTGTGTGTGATTTTGGTCACTGGGTTTCTCTGTGTATACCCTGGCAGTCATGGAAATCACTCTGTAAATCAGGCTGGCCTGGTTCTTAATAAACAAAGAAAAAAAAAAAAACACACACTATACATATACTAAAACACTTAACGCCTAAAATCTCTAAAACGCTGTTGTAAAAAAACAATAAATATGTGTATGTGTAGGTGTAGTTGTAGGTGTAGGTGTAGGTGTATGTATATTTACATTTACATTTATATTTAATTTATATTTATGTTTTATTTATATTTGTTTTTACATTTACGTTTACCTTTATGTTTACGTTTACATTTATGTTTATATTTATATATTCAAGAATCTAAAAATGACTCTAATAGTCCCCCCCTTTTTTTTTTTGAGTTTTTGGAGGCAAGATTTCTCTATGTTTTCCTGGCTATCCTGGTACTCACCCAGCAGATTAGTCTGACCATGAACTCAGAAATCCAAAACCTATGCCTCTAAAGTGCTGGGATAAAAGGTATGGGTCACTACAGACTGGCAACCCTAAATACTTAAACTAAAAAATAAAATCAAAGTTTTTTGAAAAATATTCAAGAACAGACACACACACACACACACACACACACACACACACACACGAAAAACCTAAAATATAACCATAAAGCCGAGAAAAAAAATCTAAAATATTTAAGACACTAAATATACAGTAAAATTGAAAAAATCCAAAAATCCAAAAATAAAAACTATAAAACACTCGCCCAAACACCCTAAAAACGCTTTTTAAAAAAACCCTAATATTCATAAAAAAATAATATAAATGAACCCAAAAATTTCCATACAGTAAATTTCTTACTTACTGTATTTATCTCTTTCTTTCTTTCTTTCTTTCTTTCTTTCTTTCTTTCTTTCTTTCTTTCTTTCTTTCTTTCTTTCTTTCTTTCTTTCTTTCTCTCTCTCTCTCTCTTTCTCTCTCCCTTCCTTCTTTTCTTTCTTTCTTCCTTCCTTTCTTCCTCCCTTCCTCTCTCCCTCCCTCTCTCCATCCCTCTCTCTCACTCTCCCTTCCTTCCTCCCTTCCATCCTTCCTTCCTTCCTTCCTTCCTTCCTTCCTTTCTTTCTTTCTTTCTTTCTTTCTTTCTTTCTTTCTTTCTTTCTTTCTTTCTTTCTTTCTTGCATGGGATTTTGGAGACTAGTTTTCACTGTGTATACCCTGGAGGTCCTGGAAATCACTCTGTACACTATGCTGGCCTTCAATTAAGAAATTCACCTGCCTCTGCCTACCAAGACTGAGACTGAAGGCATGGATCACCACTGCCTGGAAACACTAAAACTCTTAGACCCCCAAAATATAACCCTAAAAATTTTAAGCACATATTTAAACACACACACACAACACACACACAATCAAATAAAACAGTATAACATTAAAAAAATTAACTAAACCCTAATAAGAACCGAAAATCAAGAAAAAAATATTAAAATTCATAATAAACAAAGTAATATCATTTTCAGTGACATTCAACAACATGTGACATGTACAAATAACCTCCACATCCTGGGTAAACAGAGTCCTATTCCTAAAATCCTCCTCCATTTTTCTGTTCAGATTCTATGCTCACAGCCCATGTTAGCTAAAGCCACTAACCAATGCTAACCTTGCCTTCTGTTCCAACCCTCTACTCCTTCACATTGAATGAAACACCATCACTTGATGCTGAGAGAACTTGGTAGTTATTGAATATCTTTCCATGGATTGTCACACTGCCTCCTTCTGTCTGCCTACCAAGGGAGTGTGGACAGCCAGATCTCTTGCCACAATGCTGACATCCAACTGTTTGTGGAGAACTAAAGTAGTTGCTGAGGGAAGCAAAAACTAGCACAGCATAATTTATGACTGGAGAATACAGGCTTGAAGGTAACTTGGGAGGAAATTTGACCATGTCTATTATGTTTAGAGAACTGATAACGCCAACTTGTTCCAACTCTATCATAGAACATGAGCTTTCAAACAGAAGTAAAGAGCAAGAGGGGAAGGAGATTGTCTTACCAATAGTCAGAAAGGTCTGGCTTTGGCCAGGACCATGGAAACATTGGTCTATTTCAAGTGGAAGTTTCTGTTCTTTTGGAGGTCTTCTTGCCCTGTTGCCCAGGTGCCCTGACTGTCCTTCTTCTGCCTTTTTTCCACCTACTACTATGGCCAAAATTCAAGTTAGGTTTCTCTCCTGGCGGCGATCACGCCGATTTTCTCTCTCTTCTATCTCTTTTTTTTCTCTCTCTTGCTTTTCTTCCTCTGTCTCTCTCTTGTGATACACTCTCTCAGCTTCTCTCACTAAATCCTGTAAAGTATAATCTTGGAGCCCCTCTAGTCTCTGTAACCTTTTCTTGATATCAGAGGCAGACTGACCAATGAAAGCCATAGCCACGGCTGCTCTTTGACCCTCTGAAGAGGAATCAAATGGTGTATACCTCCTGTAAGCTTCCATTAGTCGTTCTAAGAAAACAGAGGGCGGCTCCACTGGTCCCTGAAGGACCTCTCTTACCTTGGCCAAATTAGTAGGTCGCCGTGCGGCCCCTTTGAGCTCCGCCACTAGAGTCCGGCGGTAGACCGTGAGACGCTCCCTACTTTCCGTGGTGTTGTAGTCCCAATTAGGGCGAGTCAAGGGGAAGGATTCATCTATGAGATTGGGGAGATTAGTGGGGGTCCCATCTTGTCCCAGGACATTCTTCCTGGCTTCCAGCAGAATTCTTTCTCTCTCCTCCGTGGTGAAGAGGACCTGCAAAAGTTGCTGGCAATCATCCCAAGTGGGTTGATGGGAGAACATAAGCGATTCAAGGAGCCCAATAAGCCCAGAGGGGTTTTCTGAGAAAGGAGAGTGGTTAGTTTTCCAATTATATAAATCAGAAGAGGAAAAAGGCCAGTACTGCAAAGGAATGAGATCATTAGGTCCTGGCGCTGGCCCTCCCACATGTGCTCTAAGTGGTAAAGCGACTGTTGAATCTGGCCCCCCTTCCTCCCCAGGGCTTCGGCCTCGGAGGCTCCTAGCCCCTCCCGCCGGTCCCTGAGCCCCTCTCACTATTGGTCCCTGTGGCGGGGCAGCCGCAGGCGGCTGCTGGGGCAGGGGGTAAGGGGGAGGTTGGGAGTCCATCCAGAGGAGGTCGTCAACCTCTGGATAAATCTTGGGAGGTGCTGAGGGACTGGATTTTTCAGCTGCATCGGACTGGACAACCGCGACCGTCAGTTTCGAAGGATTTGGGATCCACGGCTTGACCCACGGAGGTGGGAACTGAACAAGATTCTGCCAGGTCACAATGTAGGGGATCTGATCAGGGTGACCTCCTTCTTCCTGGAAAACAATTTGCCTGACGGCGGTGATTAGTGACAAGTCAAAATTACCTTCTGGTGGCCAGCCCACTCCAAATGTCGGCCACTCGGAGGTGCAGAAGGTCTGCCAAGGACCTTTTTTAACCTCCACCGACTGGTTGTGAGCTCTGACCCTCACCTCTCTCCAATGCTCTAGGGTTAGAGACAGGGGAGAGGAGGCAGATTGTCCCATTTTTAGAATAATAGCAGACACAACAAGAGCGGAGACGAGACTGAGACAAAAAAGAAACCAAAAACGGCGGCGACTTCGCGTCGACCACAGGCAACTTACAGAATCAGATGGCCTCTCCAAGGCCGGCCAATTTAGACCTTCCACCAAAGTGATAGTCTCTTGGCTTTCAGAGGGGTCCACCAGGCGTCCCTGGTCCTCCCCTGTTCCGCCTGGGACGTCTCCCAGGGGCAGTTCGGACAGTGGACACCTGGACACGTCTATCCTTATCCACCCCGCGCTCCCTCCCGAGCGTGGTCTCAGGTGCTCGTACTGAGCACAGAGCGTCGCGTAAAACCGAAACTGCGATCGCACCAGATACAGATTCAGATGGCCTCTCCAAGGCCCACAGATCGAGACCTTCCTGGCCTCCAGAAACAGAACACAGACACCAGAACAAAACAGGACAGAAAATCTTACCTTCAAGTGGGTCTAGGACTTCTAGGTGGTCGAGCAAATCCCGGACGAGCCCCCAAATGAAAGACCCCCGAAGGGAGACCCTCACTCAAGTCTCGGGACAGCCGCGAACCCAAGAAGACGCTGAGACCGAACCCAAGATGTATAGAGTAAGATTTAATAAAGCAACAACAAGCAAGCACATGAACCAGAGCTCTGGGGCCGAAACTCATACACCAAGCAAGGTGCAGAGGAGAATCGACGACCGGCCCAAATTTTTCACAGGCTTATATAGGAAAAAAAACCAAGGGGGGAAGCAGGGCAGGGAAAGTACAAGTTTACGTCATTAAGGGGTTCTGCCAAGGGTTTTTCCAAGGGGCTTGTTTTTGCCAAGGGTTTTTTTTAAGGGGCTTTCCGTAACCAAGGGGTCGTGTCCTATATTTTGGCAATGTACCCGATCTATTGGAACATTCTGAGGTTTGTTCAAACCCTTATCTCAAGAATGTTCCTGGCACAGTCCTCAGTTGGGAGGGGTGGACTAGGTTTGTTCCAGGAGACCCTTATCTAAAAAATGTTCTTGGAACAGTTTTCATTTGGGAGGGGGTCGGACTCTGGGGTGAAGAGTTCAGGAATGTACTCTGGGTTGAGAAGTTCAGGAGTGAGAAGTTCTCTAGATGGGAGGGGTAGGAGGACTCTGAGTTGAAGAGTTCAGGAAGAGTTCAGTAATTTTCTTCCTTCACTATCAGGGTGAGAAATCTTTGTCTAATTTCCAGGCTGAACTTCTGGGTCTTGGTGTTTGTATTGGGCAAAATAAACAGGAACTGCTCCAACAGGAGCAGAGTCAGGATCTGCTCCACAGAGTGTGACTGAGGCTTCAGCCACTGGAAACAAAGTCCCCAGAGTTTGCCGAAGGCCTCCTGAGGCCCATCTGCTTCATCATACTGGAACTGCCTGAAGCGCTGGAGGAAGGCTTCACAAGCTGCCATATTTCCAAGGCTGAGTAGAGGATCCCTGTGGGGCAGAGTTAACGGGTGCTTCCATTTTTCCCACTGGACGGCTCTTTCTTGGTCCTGGGGCCTCAGGTCTCAGTTGTTTCCTTGGGCCTTCAACAGGGATGCCACCTGCAGCAGAGAGGAGGCCTTCGTGAGAAAGGAGACCCGGGAGTGATAACTAACGTGTATATGGTTCCTGTCCTTTCAGCTTTCAGAACCTGATGCCAGACATGGTCTCTTCACCAAAACATAAGTGTGCACATCCAACTCTGCACAGAGATGTCAAAAGTTATACAAAGCATGCCCACAAACCCTTTTTGCAGACTCCTTGGAACTGGGCGTAATAGTAGGTTAGCCACTGGCCTGTGTGGCTACTGAACTTGGACTTAGTGGAACCTGGAAGCTTTTATTCCTACCCACAAGTATCCCTGCAGAATGTTCTCTGCTATTAGGTAGCCATGTTCTGAGCAGTCCCATGGACTGCAGCTGGGAACACCTATCGTTCTGCAGAGACACATGACTAGAACACTGCCTCTTAGGATAAGAGTACTGTCTGTTCTCACATAGGGCCCAGGTTTCATTCTCAACACCCACACGGTGCCCACAACCATTTGTAATCAAGTTCAAGGGGATCCAACAAACCCTTCTATCCTCTCCAGATTCCAGGCATGCATGTATGTATATAGTCAGTCATGCGTACAGGAACATAAAACATCCATACACAATTATAAGATACAAACATTAAAACTTTAAAAGAGGTGCAGGCATCTAATCCCACTCCTCACACAATAATGGTATCCAAGTGTTTCCAAATGAATGGAGGTCCACAAAAGGGGAACAGCTACAGTTTCCCTGAGAAAGCCCTCCAGCTTTGAGTGTCCATTAGTAACCTTTGCAGTCAACCCTTCCTCTCTTGATCTTGTCACACCCACTAAGTGGAAAGACCTCATGCCCACCTCTACCACGTTGTCTTTGCTATAACCTTCATAATAGTTTTTCTCGAAGGAAAAAAAAAAAACACTATATGAGGAGATGAATGTCATAAAAAATATCTCAGGAGTTCCTATTGTGAAATCAATACTCAGTTCACTCCATATCTGGAGACAGGGCCTATTCTAAATATCCCACACACATCTGTGTGCTTATCTCCCACAGGAACTTAGGAGAGAGAGAGTAGTATTGTTCTTTTCCTTTGGTATGATGAGGGTTGAGGTAAAAAAAAAATCTTAGAGTCACTGAATTCATTGAAAGTGCTCAAAGACTGGTCTCCCCAGCTTTCAGGGCTTGTGCCTACTGTGGCATTGGAGAGCTTCTTTCTCTGGCTGTATTTCAACTTCTGCCCTTGTACCCTTTTTCCCTCTCCCCTTCAGTGACTCTTTTCCTTCCTTCCTGTTTCTGTTCCCTTTCCTAAAGCAGTTTCTTTTCTTGACATCTTCTCTAAAAGACTGGCCATGAAAATGACCTCAACCCCATTTCCCCTGTAACATTTCCTTGCAAAAGTGAAGAGATACCTAGCCTGTGCATTGGTGACTCAGATACATCTATGAGCCTATCTACAAGGATCCTGAAAGGATTATAGTATCTAGGCACATGGAAGAAGAAAATCCTCTATGGAACCCTTAGAAGATTCTACTTTCCTTGATCTAGATATCTAGGCTTCCAAATGAAGCCCTCTGGGTTGGTATCTCCCAAGAGATGAGCATGTGATACATATCCATGATGTAATTTGAGAAACATATAAATGTTTACATATTAACACTTAAATGTAGACAACGCTGAAATCATCTACAAGCTTACTTAGTACAGTTATGGTTTACTTGGTAAGACTAAGCAAAGCATTACAAAGAGAAACTGGGGTTAAGTGTCTCAAAGCTCTGGGAGAACAGATTAGTAATTTTGTTGTTTTTAAAATAAGTACCTTATTAAATATTTATAAGATAGGTGTTAGACTCCATATTTCTGAGACCCTAAGCCAAGAAATCTGTTGGTAAGCTCTGTCCCAGCTCTTTAGTGGCCAGAAACCCTCCTCCCTGTGATCCTAGGTCAAAGGCTATGTGATTAATTAGATCACACATTAATAGGTACTCTCCTCTTATGTGGTCAACATGAACATTTCATATCAAGCTGCAAACCCTTATTTCTCATATCTTGTATCCCCAAAATAAGGATTTAATTATTATAATTATTACAATTACTATTATTAGAAAAAATTACTATTATTATGACTAATAATAAAAATAGTAATATTATTATTATTACATTGTATGTATGAGGAATATGTGAGAATATGGCTGTACAAGTGGGTTGTGGTGCATGGGATGACTAGAGGGTGGCTTTTGGGAGTCTGAGATTCCTTCCCACTACCAAGGCTTTTTAGGATGGAACTAGGTACTCAAGATTGCACAGTGAGTGCTTTTACCTCCTACCACACACATTTGAAACCTAGTGCTCATTATAATTCACACCATTGTTTTTACCATGACACTGCCTGACTTCAAGTCCTATGAGCCCTCTCATTATAACACACAGCAAACAATGCTTCCCCGGGCAGGTTGCAACCTGTCCCTGGCTCCTAGGTCCCACCCACCTGAACTCCATCCTTCAAGTGAATATCCAAGCTTCAGTTATGCCAACTGGCAATCTCTATTGCACATCCTTTCTCCTGCCTCCCCCATTCACAGGAACTTTCAAAGACCTATTCAGAATCATTCACCTCACTTTATACTTAGGTACTTCATGAACTGGGGCTACCAAGAATGAATATCTTCTGTCCCTTGCTCCTAGACTTGACTGATCTGCTGTCTCCCTTTGTCAAATCTCTCCATGCATCAAACACCTCATGGTGCTGGCCTAACAGATCATCAGAAAAGAATTCCTTCTCAGAAAGCTGCCTCCTTTCCCCAACAGACCTATTTAGTAATGCAAAGAATCTAGCTACTTGTTGCCTATGGCAAGTATTACTGACACTTCATGGGTGGGGTTAGCCAGCATCTATCATTTGAGCCTGCAAGAGTCAGATGAGGGTCTGTCTAGCAGCTCATAGATAATCCCCCTCCGCCAGACCACCACCAATACACAGATTTCTCCACTTTGTTCTTACTTTGAGTAACTCTGGAAGGAACTAGATTTTTCTCTCTGGAATCTCTGTCCCTGACATTAGAGTCTAAGACTCATTGCTGTGTTCAAATGCTGAGAGATACAAAGGAGTTGCATTCTTCCTCACACTGGCTTCAATACAAGTTTCATTCTCCTTAGCCACATCTACCTTTTGAAGATCCAATTGACCATATGTCACCTTCAGGAGGCACCTTTTGTATACACAGCTTAAGAAAGCTGGGTTTTAAGGGTCAGTGTGGAAAGGTCCTAGGTCCCTGTCTCGTGATTAGGTCAGGGTTAGTGAGGTCAAGCAAAGGCAGGGAAACCACACAATACTGTATGGAGCATAAATGTCTTCCTTAAAATTTGAATAAGACATTGGAACCACAAAGACTGACAGTATAACCAGTAAAATGGTACTAAGACAGAATAATTTCAGCACTTAGGGGGCAGATGCAGGAAAGTCTCCATGACATGGAGAATAGCCTGATATGTATAGTGAGTCCCAGGCCTGCCAGGGCTCAATACTAACACCCTATCTGTCTCTGTTAGGTCTCTCAACTAATTAGGAGCAGTCATAGCCTCCTTGTAATTCTTTTTTATTTTTTTTTCATTCAGTCTCATAGAAAAAACAAAAAGACAGCAGCTTGTTGTAAGATAAAACTCAAAGGTAAAGCTTCCTGATAACTCTTCCCATGTAGACTTCAACAGTGCTCCTCAACTCCTCCCAAAATACTATATGATTAAACTGGCATTGAACATGTACTTGAATTATCTGCAAAGTTTTAAAGAAATTGGGAAAAAAATGTAAAAACCCTAATATCCAAATGAAAATGCAAGTACTTATGTTTCGAATCTAAGACATAAAAACAAGATGATCATTGGCAACTAGGAGTGCTTATGTTAAACAAAAAGAGTGTTCAAATATATGCATATACACACACATCCATATATATGCATATATAATGTTATATATTATATACATTTTGAATATTAAATATGTTAACAAATATATAATGATATATATTGAATATATGTTGTATATTATATATATAATATAAATTTGTGCGTTCATATGTGTAAGGTTTGTGTGTGTGTGTGTGTGTGTGTGTGTGTGTGTGTGTGTGTGAGAGAGAGAGAGAGTTAAAGTGTGTGTGTTTGGTTTTATGCATGTGTGTAAGCCCAAGGTCAGATTGATTCACTATCAATATCTTTAACCATTATGGAAAAAAGAGCAATAATTCTGAAACTATTTCCAATAACTAGGAAAAAAAAAAGAAGCACTACCAAATACATTTTATAAAGCTGGTATTACTATGATTCCAACAATCAGAGGATACAACAAAAACTAGACCATTTTTCCTGATAAACACAAAGGCAAAAATAATCTACAAAATACTTAATAATCAAATTTTAGAACATATTAAAAATACCCTACCCATGGTCAAGTTGACTTTAACTTAAGAATTCCAATCAACATACTTCTAGAGCAAATATAACAGGGACAGAAATCACATGATTATCTCAATAGCTGAGGTAAAGGACTTTTCGAAGTTCAACATCCCTTCTTGGTACGAACTCTGGAAAAAAATATGGATAGAAAAAAGAGATTTCCGTATAAACAACTCCATATAGGCTATATTCAGCAAACATAGAGCCAATTATAATCAATCATATAAATTATAATATATAATTTTATATTATATTAATATATTAATAATGGTTAATTAATAATTGTCTGAGAATATAATATTATATTAACAATATAATTAACAACATACTTATAATATAGGAATATGTTATGGTAAACCATATAAAAATCTCTATGTAGGCTATATATAGGAAAACGATATCCAACAATAATAATTAATATAAATTGTATTATATGTATATATTATATATTTATATATTTATATTATAAAATTAATAATGATGTACTGATCACATAATTATAATTTACGAATAATTGTATTATAATGTTAGAATAATATTATTAGAATATATTATATTAATAACATTAATAGTATAATTATAATAGAGAAATATGATAAACCATATAAAAATCTCCATGTAGGGTACATGTAACAAACCTATAGTCAATAATCATAAATCATATAAATCACAATATATTAATATATTAGTAATATATTCTTAATAATTAATCGATCATACCATAATAATGTGTGGTTATAATATATTATAGTAACCATATAGTAATATGATATAGTAATAATATAATTATAATATATGATTATGTTAAAAAATATATAAAAAATGTCCATTTAGGATATATGTAACAAACCTATAGCCAATTATATTAAATCATATAAATTACAATATATTTATATATTACACATTTATATATTAATAATATTTATTTAATAATTTACTGATAATATGATTACATGTGGTTTAAATATAGTAATAATATAATTAATTTAGTGATTGATAATGTAATTATAATATGTAAGTGTAACATAATAAACTATATAAAATTTCCTTACAGGGTATATGTAATTAACCTATAGCCAATTACAATAAACTGTGGAAAATTGAAAACATTCCTTCTAAAATCAAGAAACAAAGCCATGTACTTTTTCCAGTAGTATTTAATATATTGATTAGAATCTTGCCTAGAGAACAAGGAAAAAAAATAATAAAACTGATTCAAATAGAGAAATTTGAAGTCACATAATTTAATAATAAATAGCATAATCTGACATGAAAAACCCCTAGAGACCTTCTAGAAAGCTCTTAGATCAGATGTATAAATTCAACAAAATAATGTATAGTCAGGATATAAGAACTAGTTGTTTTTTCTATACCAATAATATAATTAAAAATATAATTATAACATAAAAATATATTATGATAAAGGACAAGTTAATCAGGAGGGGAGAACTCCATTCATTCCAGATTCTTAAAATTAAAGGAAGACCTGGGTTTGGGGTATTGTGCTGTGAAATTGCAGCATTCAGAAAACTAATACATGGAAAACTGCTGTGACTTGGAAGCCAAACTGGGCTGCATTGTGAATACCAAACCATACAGTCTTAAAAATAAAATACCTGAGAATAAATCTATCCAAGGTGATGAAAACTGAAAAACATTGTAAAAAGAAACCAAACACATGAAAATGGGAACATTTCCCACTTCTTAGATTAGAAGATTAAGATTGTGAAAATGGCACTTCTGCCAGAAAGTGTCTGCAAGGTTAATATAATCCTCATCAAAAATTCCAATGCCATTCTTCACAGAACTAGAAAAAGAAAAAATAAAAATTCATATTTAAATACAAAACATCTCTAATTTTCCAAAGCAATCCTAAACAGAAGGAAAATGCATAGATGGATCACAATACTCAATTTAAATTTCCACCAATATGATAGGCAGGGGTGGTGCATGTCTTCAATCCTGGCACTTGGATGTTAGATGCCAGTGGATTTCTGAGTCCAAGGCCAGCCTGGTCTACAGAGTGATTTCCAGGACAATCAAGGCTACACAGAGAAACCCTGTCTCCACAAAGAAAAAAACAACCACAACAACAACAACAAATCCAGTAGAGAGCTATAGTAACAGTCACATGCTGACACAATAAAGAAAATCCATGAACAAAATAAAGGATGCAGAGGTGAACCCACAGCTACAGCCATTTTGTTTTCACATTGCTGTTAAAAATATTCATTGATGAACAAGAAAATGTCTTCAAGAAATGGTAATAAAACCAGAAATGTTGATGTGGATAATCCCAGTACTTTGGGAGGTAGAGGAAAGGAAAAAAGGGATTCAAGATCATTCTTCACTACATAGCCTGTCCCCAAAACCCAAAACCCCCAAATAGGAAAGTAAACAAACTAAAGAGGAAAAATAAATGGGGCTGGCAAAAAATTGAGTGTTTATATGTCAAAGAACAAAATTAAAACTGTGTCCCTCACTCTGTCCAAAAGTGTTCAAAATGGATCCATCATCTTTTTGTTTGTTTGTTTGTTTGTTTGTTTGTTTGATTTTTGTTTTTTCGAGAAAGGACTTCTCTGTGTAGCCTTGGCTGTCCTGAAACTTTCTTTGTAGATCAGGCTGGCCTGGAACTCAGAAATCTGCCTGTCTCTGCCTCCCAAGTACTGGGATTAAAGACATGAGCCACCAAGCCTGGCTGGACCCATGATCTTAAGATGACACTTGAAACACAAACTGCTAAAGGAAAATAAAATTACAATATCCCACTTTAAGCACAATCAAGGAGTTTCTGAAAAGGACCCCAAATAGCAACTTATTTTATGTTTATTCAGCAATAAAGAATAAAAAATGTAGTAAACTAGATGGGGAGGGAGGTCAGGTTAAACGAAGTAAGCTTAGTTCTTTTCTGTCTAAGGTCTGAGGGAATTTAAATTAGTCACATATAGCTCAAAAAGTAGTACAAGAATTGACAAATGTCATTACATGACAATAAAATATTCCAGTCTACAAAGGAAGCAAGTGGCAAAGGAGAATGAAGAGGAAGCCTACAGGACAGGAAAAAGTTAAAAAATAAAAATAATAACTTTGCCAACCACATTTGTAAAAATATTAATCTGAACAAATCTAGAACCTCAAAACTTAAGGAAAATTATCTCATCACTGGATGGGTTAAAGAGTTAATAGATAATACTCAAAACAGCACATACAAGTCACCAATAAATACATGTAAAACATTCAACATCTTTAGCTATCAGAGGAAGACAAATTAAAGCTAAATTGAGATCTAACATCAGTCAGAACAATTACTATCAAACAAACAGCAATAAGTACTGGTGAGTGTGTGGGGAAAAACATTATATATTGCTGGATAAAACCTAACTACTTCTGGGCTGTGGTGGTGCATGCCTTTAACCTCCTACTAGGGGAGCAGAGGCCTTTTACTCTCTGTGAGTTCCATGACAGCCTGTCCTGAAGAGAAAGTTCTGGACAGCCAGTACTTCTAGGAGAAACCCTGCCTCAAGGATGAAGGGAAGAAAGGGAAAAAGACAACCAAAGGCAACCAAACTAGCACATTAGCTATAGAAATTGCTCTTTGGAAGTTAAATATTTTTAAAAGTAACTAAAAGGTAATAATATTTAAATTAAAACTGTTAGAACTACCATATGAAGAAGGCACACCAGTGAATTTATATATAATTTTCTTCACTATTTATACATGTACACCAAATGTATAAACTATGGAGTTTTATGCATCTATGAAGAAATAAAATTTTCATTAAACTGGATGGAACTGAGTCCTTTTGTCTGGTCACTGAGAAATTGACATTGCTCCAGTGTGAAAGTGCATAAGCAATGCAAACTGGACTTGTATTTTTTATCTTTTTCTTTTTTTTTGGAGGGGGTAGGGCAGATGGGTGGGAGCAGACGTAGGAGTACTAGGAAGAGACTTTGCTTGGGGTTCATGACATGAAATTACCAATAATCAATAAAAATATGAAAAAAAAATCTGGGCAGAAATATAAATCATAAGATTGTTAAGAGGGAACAATCAAGATCCTTCCCGCCTAGGATCTGAGGCAATCTAAAACACAGTCACCAAGTAACTGGCCCATCGTTATGAGGTTAGTCAGCTTGGCTACCTCGCAGCCAGGTCATGCCCCCTCCGTGTTCCCAATCAAGCCATTTGCTTTCATTTTAGTTCCCTTGTGTGTCCATACTGTCAAGGGCAAGCCATGTGCTTGTTGTCATCAGAGTACAACTTTACCTAAGACAGTTTGTTCTTTCCCTGTTATGGTGGGTTCCAGAGAGAGAGGTCAGCGTGTAAGTATTTCCTACCAGGGAACATCTGCTTACCAGGTGACCTCAACTTACCAAACCGTGCAATTTGCATCCTAAAGTTAGTAAAGTCACAGGCTCCATTGAGGTCAAAGTTTGCTTTATCCTTTATCCTTAATGCCACAGTACTGTCTGTCTGCTTGCAAGGCCCATTCTCTGAGTAATAAACGACCCCACATGCTAAACTCCACTCCACACATCACCGGCCCGACTCTGTCTCCTTCCCAATTCCCAGAAGTAACCTCATCTCCCTGTTGTCAACCATCCAGTAGCCACTCAGTCTTCAGCAAAGATAATGATGATGCAGGAACAGTGCGGCCTTCTTCCCAACTTCAGGTCTAACAGGGACTCTCCTGTCTCAGGCACCTCAGGAACTGATGCTACTGGGAGTGGGAGGTGGGGCGCTAAAAACTAGTTCCTTTCCTCCTAGACCTGACTGGTCCCTTGTGTCACGTTCTG
Organism: Mus caroli; assembly: GCF_978045245.1. Classification (NCBI taxonomy): domain Eukaryota; kingdom Metazoa; phylum Chordata; class Mammalia; order Rodentia; family Muridae; genus Mus; species Mus caroli. Next base: position 1,962,245 of record NW_028227277.1, on the reverse strand, counting down.
CTCTGGAACATCAGAGCTCCTCAGATCGGCCATATACTGGCTGGCCTCAGCTTACCCCGAGGCAAAGTCATTAAATAATTAGGTTTTGAAGACTGCTCCAGAAATATCTCCCCTTTGCCATCAGTAAAGGGTCTTGGAGCTAAGAAGGGTCTGGCCCAATAGTCACACAGACTTAACAGCTATCCTGTGCTGAATCTGAGCCTGCTCAGAAACTGGGGTACAGCAGTAAATATCACTGATCCTCTCCTGATAATTATCTACCACCTGAGGATAGAAAGAAGTTCCTTTCCCTGCCATCAACCATCCAGATCTCTGTTTTGCACTTACTTGTAGGTGACTGGCTCTCATCACAGTGGGCTTGGACTGAGTTCCATGTGGCCAGGGCCTAGCAAACACAGAAGTGGATGCTCACAATCATCTATGGAATGGATCACAGGTCCCCAATGGAGGAGCTAGAGAAAGCATCCAAGGAACTAATGGGAACTGCAACCGTATAGGTGGAACAATAATATGAACTAACCTTTACCGCGGAGCTCTTGTCTCTAGCTGCATATGTATCAAAAGATGTCCTAATAGGCCATAACTTTAATGAAAGGCCCATTGGACTTCCAAATTTTATATGCCCAAATACAGGGGAATGCCAGGGCCAAAAAGGGGGAGTGGGTGGGTAGGGGAGTGGGGGGTTATGGGGGATTTTTGGTATAGCATTGGAAATGTAAGTGAGCTAAATACCTAATACAAATGGAAAAAAATAAATAAATTGTATTTTCTTGCATGTCTTCAAGTGAATTTTTTTTTTCCTCTCTAAGGGCTTCTACCTGTTAGACTGTGGTTTTCTGTATTTCTTTAAAGGTGTTATTTTATCCTCATTTAAGGTATTTTTCATCTTCATGAAATGAAATTTTTAGTCAAAATCTTGCTATTCATGAATGTTTAAGTATCCAGCGTAGGAAAACTGGGTTATGATAATGTCAAATTATTTTGGCCTCTTTTGGTTATGTCCTTTCATTTTTCTTTCACCATCTGGTCATTTCTGTTGTTAAATTGTCTGGGTATCTGGGATTGGATCAGTACTCTTTGGAATCAAATAGTGTAGTGTGACCTCGATTCCAGAAGGCCTCCTGGGAGTCAGGAAGTGCTGTATCTGGTTAGGACATTCCTTCAGTGTCTTTGCTTGGTACAGCCATCATATATCACACTGTCTCTGGTTTTGGCAGATCTAATAGGAGCCAAGTTGGCTTTGGGGTCTAGGGAAAGCATATAGATCTTCAATATTTTCAGTTGGAGATTCAAACTGGAAAGACAATAGAACTCAGGAAGAGCTCGATATGTACCTCATGTGCTTATCACTTTGGAGGTCCAAAATGATATGGGTATTCAGCCAAAGGGTTCTCCTATGTTTCTAATTATGGAAGAGCTCCTGTTAGGCATGTAGGTTGGTAGGGCTGGGTGGTAAACCCTGCTTTCATAAGTTCAGACTGCAGAGGTCCTACAGGTCTAAAATTTTTATATAATATTGAAATTATAATTTTGGTATTCAATATTAGTATAGTTATGCATATGGGACAATGAAAGTTGGAAGGGAAATTGGACCCTGTATTGTAAGCCTAGTGTTATGGATTAAGGGTTTTAAGGGGAAACCTTGGAAGAATCACCATCAACAATCCTGCATGGATGTTGAGTATTAGTGAAGTAATATGTCGTGCCAATTATAATGCATTGGGTTAAAAATCCTGTGTGTAAACAAGCTATAACATGCCAGAATTAGTTTCATTAGAATAAGTTGAATTTTGTCGCAGGAACAGGTGTAACATTAAATTCACCTAAACCGTAGCATCTAGATTGGGCTTTTAAGGAAGTAGATATTCAACTTCTAGGAATTGGTGCTCCATTTTGGGAAAATAAACTGCAAGTTGATCTAAGATTATAGAGCCAGAAAGAAAAATAGAAAAATTAAAATCTCAAGTGATATAAGAGATGGGAATTTGGCAGGGATATGGAATGGAAAACAGGGATAAACATTTCTGCAATCTCAGAAGGATGCCATAAAATAAAAAATGCTTTGAAGTAAAATATTAAAATCTAATATCAAGAAAATTTACTGGCTGCCCAGAATGACCATTAAAATGCCACAATAGCTGTTGGCCTTCCCAAAAAATCTAATGGTGCTACCTTTAAAATGGTTAACTGAAAAATATCTGAGGGTAGAAAATTGCCATTTATATCATCAGGATGTCAGATACTAGAAGAGCTGTTACAGAATGAGGAAATGCTGAACACATTGAAGAATCTATGAGCCCATAGATAGTTTGTTTCTTACAAAAACAATTAAAGTAGAGGGAAAATGTTAACTGATTCAAGAACCGTAAAATATATATATATATATATTTCACCTATATAAATATTTTGTTCAAGAACTGTTATAATAAGTAATTTGTAAACAGTTTCTGCAGTCTGAAATTTACCATTATGTGGATGATATTTAGTGGTTGATTAGACAGAAATACCATAGAGATAAATTATTAAGTAGCTAGGATTTTACCAAATGGTAATAAGGAATTGCACATGATGATATATAAAGAGGGTATGCTGTCAGTCATCTAAGACATAAGATAGGTTTGCAGGAACTTTGCAGGCAGAAAGTAAAAATCCAGGAGATATCAGTTAAAAACTATTAAGCATTTTCAAACGTATTGGGGCATAGAACTGGCTTTGAACCATAATTGAGTAAACTATTAAAGAGCTAAGGAATTTCTTTCAAATGTTATGTGTTGATGAGGAATAAATTGTCTGAGAAAATTATCAGCTGAAGCTGAGAGAGATTTGGCTGTAATACAAAAGTAATTACAGTATCCAAATCTTGATTGCATTTTAATTATTCACCCTCTACTCACTCTCACTAATTTTGGATATCAGAATCATTGATAAATTGGCAGCTGGTGATTCTTCATAAAAAAAAAAAAAAGTCCACCAACATTTGTCTCTTGGCATCTACTGCAAATATCTTCCATTCCTGGAGCATATATATTCTCTACTTGAGAAACAAATCTGGACTTTTTTGATTTTTTTATTGGTTATTTTATTTATTTGCATTTTACATGTTATTCCCCTTCCTATAAAACAAGGAAAGCAAATACATTATCTCTATCACCTCCAACTCATGTCTCATATAATAAATTCTTCAAAACAGGAAAGTAGTAACTGCCACATAATTGGTAAAGATCACTGGTCACTGGAGGCATTAATGGAAATGGCACATCCTAGCAAAACTTAGCAACTACACCAAATTATACAAGCAAGAAAGACAAAATATCTAAACCAATTGAAAAGGGTGGGGGAATTGGCATCAAGCTTAAATTAGAAAAATTATTAAAATTTGCCATGGAAAATTTTCAAGAAACATCAACAAAAATGGTAAATTACACATTATTTTCTTTTTCTTTTATTGGATATTTTCTTTAGCGACATTTAAAATGTTTTCCACTTTTCAGGTCTCTCTGTCAGGAACCTCGTATCCCACTCCCTCCCCTGCCTCCAAGAGGGAGCTCCCCACCCACCCTCTCACCCACCCTCCCACCCACCCACCCGACTACTCCTGTCTTCCTACACTGGCATTCCATTACACTGGATCATCAATTTTTCACAGGATCAAGAGGCTCCACACCCATTGATAAATAACAAGGCCAAATTCTGCTACATATGCATCTGGAGCCATGGGTCCTACCATGTGAACACTTTGGTTGGTTGTTTAGTCCCTGAGAGTTCTGGGGGTACTGGTTGGTTCATATTGTTGTTCCTTATATGGGGCTTCAGACCCCTTCAGCTCCTTGGGTCCTTTCTCTAGCTTCTTCATTGGGGATCCTATGCTCAGTCCAATGGTTGTCTGTGAGCATCCACCTTTGTATTTGTGATTCTCTGGCAGAGCCTCTCAAGACATATATATCAGGCTCCTGTAAGCAAGCACTTTTTGGTAACCTCAGTAGAGTATGGGTTTGGTGACTGTATATGGGATAGATCCCTAGGTGGTGCTGTCTCTGTATGGTCTTCATTCCCTGCTCCACATTTTGTCTTAATATTTCTTCCATTGAATATTTAGTTCCCTCTTTTAAGAATTGCTTAAGCATCCATATTTTGGTCATCCTTCTTGAACTTCATCTGGTCTGTGAATTGCATCTTATCTATTCTGAACTTTGGGGCTAACATCCACCACCTATCAGTGAGTGCAAACTCTGTGTGTGTGTGTGTGTGTGTGTGTGTGTGTGTGTGTGTGTGTGTGACTGAGTTATCTCAAAACAGGATGCTATTTTCAAGTTCCATCTATTTGCGTATGAATTTCACGAAGTCACTGTTTTTAATAGCTGAGTGTAACTGTGTAATGTACCATATTTTCTGGGTATCCATTCCAATCTGTCACTTCTAGTATCTGTGATGCTAGGTGCTTCATTTCCCACTGAGGCCAGTCAAGGAAGCCCAGCTGGCAGAATATATCTGACATTCAGCAACAGCTTTTGGGATAGCCCCTTTTCTGTTGTTCAGGACCCACAGGAAAGTGAAGCTGCAAATCTGCTACATATGAGCAGAGAGTCCTAGAGTCATCCCTTGTATGTTCTTTGGTTGGTTCAATTCTGAGAGCACTGAGGATTTGGTTAGTTGACTCTCTCCACCTTCCTCTTTTGTTTCTATCCCCTTTGGGGCCTGCATTCCTTTCCCATTTACTTCCATAAGAGTCCCCATGCTCCATCCAAAATTTGGATGTGGATGTCTGTATCTTTCTGAGTCAAATAATGTGTGGAGACTTTCAGAGGTCAAAATTCTCCTGTATGAAAACATAACAGAGTATCATTTAAAGTGTTAGGGATTGGTGAGACCTTCAAGATCATTCTATTTAGCATAAGCAGGATTAAGTAAAGTCAACATTAGTTCAAGAGGTGGTGTAAGCAACCAGGTGTCAGGGAGTAAACTGAGAAAAAGAAGGATAATGGGGGACCTGGAGGACAAATAGAGAAATTCACAGGAAGTAGAAGGTAGGGACATTTAGTTTGTGCAGATTTTGAGGTGAGTTTGTGAAGGTTTTTGTGATGTTGTGGAAAGGAGATACTTTTGTGATGGTGGGTGAGGTAGTAGATCATCAGGGTGCTTTCTGCCTCTCTGAGTTTGCAGGCTTTCAACTGAGCATCTCTATCCTGAGACTCTACTGGTAAAATTAAACATTTGATGTTTTGTGGAAAACAGCAGATAGAGGTTATCACAACTTCATCAGACAACTATCCATCATTTCTGCTATCACATTAATGCCAATAAGGATCATGTAACTTTGCAGGAAATATTTACCATCATTCAGTAGAATTTATATCCATAAAAAACCCACAAAAGTTATTAATATTTTCCTTTGGTCATATCTGTAATCTAATTGATTTAATTTTCCTAAAACTTAATATTGTCAACATTATATGTAATGGTTTGAAAATTATTCAGGTCCATAAGACAGGCAAATCTGTGAATGATCTTTGCTAAGTGATCATTTCACTGAATTACTGTGTCTTTGGTTTTGTGACACATATATTTTAATCTTCAATATGTTCTAAACAATCAAGAGTTTATATAAATAAAATGCATTCTGATACAACTGAACATCAAAACATGACAAGGGTAGCCAAGAATTTGAGCATTTTTTTTCAAGCAATTAGTAGCACCTCTAGATAAATATCAGGGAAAAAAATAAGTACAAGGTTAACAAAGTTGTAGTTTGTTATTGCAGCCAGGGCAACAGATCATCAGTTTTTCTGCCTCTGTGAAGAGCGCCCAGTTGGAAGGCCCCACAGGTGGTCAGTTACAGTCAGGGCCACAGGCCTACCAGGGCACCTGAAGCAACCAGGTACAAAAAAGGCAGACTCCATACCCTCATCCAGACCAACAAACACCAGGGATAACCAGATGTTGAGCTCAAGACCATAAGCACCAGAAGCCAAAACACATTAGAATCATCAGAATCCAGTTCTCCCACCAAACAAGCCCTGAATACAACAACACACCTGAAAATCAAGGATCTGCTCTAAAATCCTGTCCAATGAAGGTAATAGGGTCCTTTAAGGAGAATCCCAATAACTCACTGAAAGAAATACAGGAAAACACAGGCAAACAGGTGAAGAAATTGAATAAAGCAATCTAAGACCTAAGGGTAGAAGTAGAAAAAATCAAGAAAACTCAAATGGAAGCAAACCTAGAAATGGAAAACCTAGAAAAGAGGTCAGGAATTACAGATCTAAGTATTACACACAGAAGACAAGAGATAGACGAGAGAATCTCAGGTGTAGAAGATACAGTAGAAGAGATTGGCACAACTGTCAAAGAAAATTCAAAACATAAAAAACTCCTAATCCAAAACATCAAGAAAATTCAGGACCGAATGAAAAGACCAAATCTAAAATTAATAGGAATAGAAAAAAACAAAGATTCCCAGCTCAAAGAACTAGGAGACAGAGTCGGGCCAGTGATGTGTGGAGTGGAGTTTAGCATGTGGGGTCGTTTATTACTCAGAGAATGGGCCTTGCAAGCAGACAGACAGTACTGTGGCATTAAGGATAAAGCAAACTTTGACCTCAATGGAGCCTGTGACTTTACTAACTTTAGGATGCAAATTGCACGGTTTGGTAAGTTGAGGTCACCTGGTAAGCAGATGTTCCCTGGTAGGAAATACTTACACGCTGACCTCTCTCTCTGGAACCCACCATAACAGGGAAAGAACAAACTGTCTTAGGTAAAGTTGTACTCTGATGACAACAAGCACATGGCTTGCCCTTGACAGTATGGACACACAAGGGAACTAAAATGAAAGCAAATGGCTTGATTGGGAACACGGAGGGGGCATGACCTGGCTGCGAGGTAGCCAAGCTGACTAACCTCATAACGATGGGCCAGTTACTTGGTGACTGTGTTTTAGATTGCCTCAGATCCTAGGCGGGAAGGATCTTGATTGTTCCCTCTTAACAATCTTATGATTTATATTTCTGCCCAGATTTTTTTTCATATTTTTATTGATTATTGGTAATTTCATGTCATGAACCCCAAGCAAAGTCTCTTCCTAGTACTCCTACGTCTGCTCCCACCCATCTGCCCTACCCCCTCCAAAAAAAAAAGAAAAAGATAAAAAATACAAGTCCAGTTTGCATTGCTTATGCACTTTCACACTGGAGCAATGTCAATTTCTCAGTGACCAGACAAAAGGACTCAGTTCCATCCAGTTTAATGAAAATTTTATTTCTTCATAGATGCATAAAACTCCATAGTTTATACATTTGGTGTACATGTATAAATAGTGAAGAAAATTATATATAAATTCACTGGTGTGCCTTCTTCATATGGTAGTTCTAACAGTTTTAATTTAAATATTATTACCTTTTAGTTACTTTTAAAAATATTTAACTTCCAAAGAGCAATTTCTATAGCTAATGTGCTAGTTTGGTTGCCTTTGGTTGTCTTTTTCCCTTTCTTCCCTTCATCCTTGAGGCAGGGTTTCTCCTAGAAGTACTGGCTGTCCAGAACTTTCTCTTCAGGACAGGCTGTCATGGAACTCACAGAGAGTAAAAGGCCTCTGCTCCCCTAGTAGGAGGTTAAAGGCATGCACCACCACAGCCCAGAAGTAGTTAGGTTTTATCCAGCAATATATAATGTTTTTCCCCACACACTCACCAGTACTTATTGCTGTTTGTTTGATAGTAATTGTTCTGACTGATGTTAGATCTCAATTTAGCTTTAATTTGTCTTCCTCTGATAGCTAAAGATGTTGAATGTTTTACATGTATTTATTGGTGACTTGTATGTGCTGTTTTGAGTATTATCTATTAACTCTTTAACCCATCCAGTGATGAGATAATTTTCCTTAAGTTTTGAGGTTCTAGATTTGTTCAGATTAATATTTTTACAAATGTGGTTGGCAAAGTTATTATTTTTATTGTTTAACTTTTTCCTGTCCTGTAGGCTCCCTCTTCATTCTCTTTTGCCACTTGCTTCCTTTGGAGACTGGAACTTTTACTGTCATGTAATGACATTTGTCAATTCTTGTACTATTTTTTGAGCTATATATGACTAATTTAAATTCCCTCAGACCTTAGACAGAAAAGAACTAAGCTTACTTCGTTTAACCTGACCTCCCTCCCCATCTAGTTTACTAAATTTTTTATTCTTTATTGCTGAATAAACATAAAATAAGTTGCTATTTGGGGTCCTTTTCAGAAACTCCTTGATTGTGCTTAAAGTGGGATATTGTAATTTTATTTTCCTTTAGCAGTTTGTGTTTCAAGTGTCATCTTAAGATCATGGGTCCAGCCAGGCTTGGTGGCTCATGCCTTTAATCCCAGTACTTGGGAGGCAGAAACAGGCAGATTTCTGAGTTCCAGGCCAGCCTGATCTACAAAGTAAGTTCCAGGATAGCCAAGGCTACACAGAGAAATCCTTTCTCGAAAAAACAAAAATCAAACAAACAAACAAACAAACAAACAAAAAGATGATGGATCCATTTTGAACACTTTTGGACAGAGTGAGGGACACAGTTTTAGTTTTGTTCTTTGACATACAAACACTCAATTTTTTGCCAGCCCCATTTATTTTTCCTCTTTAGTTTGTTTACTTTCTTTTGTGGGGTTTTGGGTTTTGGGGACAGGCTATGTAGTGAAGAATGATCTTGAATCCCTTTTTTTCTTACCTCTACCTCCCAAAGTACTGGGATTATCCACATCAACATTTCTGGTTTTATTACCATTTCTTGAAGACATTTTCTTGTTCATCAATGAATATTTTTAACAGCAATGTGAAAACAAAATGGCTGTAGCTGTGGGTTCACCTCTGCATCCTTTATTTTGTTCATGGATTTTCTTTATTGTGTCAGCATGTTACTGTTACTATAGCTCTTTACTGGATTTGTTGTAGTTGTTGTGGTTGTTTTTTTCTTTGTGGAGACAGGGTTTCTCTGTGTAGCCTTGATTGCCTGCACCTCTTTTAAAGTTTTAATGTTTGTATCTTATAATTGTGTATGGATGTTTTATGTTCCTGTACGCATGACTGAGTATATACATACATGCATGCCTGGTATCTGGAGAGGATAGAAGAGTTTGTTGGATCCCCTTGAACTTGATTTCAAATGGTTGTGGGCACCATGTGGGTGTTGAGAATGAAACCTGGGCCCTATGTGAGAACAGACAGTTCTTATCCTAAGAGGCAGTGTTCTAGTCATGTGTCTCTGCAGAAGGATAGGTGTTCCCAGCTGCAGTCCATGGGACTGCTCAGAACATGGCTACCTAATAGCAGAGAACATTCTGCAGGGATACTTGCGGGTAGGAATAAAAGCTTCCAGTTTCCACTAAGTCCAAGTTCAGTAGCCACACAGGCCAGTGGCTAACCTACTAGAACGCACAGTTCCAAGGAGTCTGCAAAAATGATTTGTGGGCATGCTTTGTATAACTTTTGACATCTCTGTGCAGAGTTGGATGTGTACACTTATGTTTTGGTGAAGAGACCATGTCTGGCATCAGGTTCTGAAAGCTGAAAGGACAGGAACCATATACACGTTAGTTATCACTCCCGGGTCTCCTTTCTAACGGAGGCCTCCTCTCTGCTGCAGGTGGCCCAAGGAAAGACCTGAGACCTGAGGCACCAGGACCAAGAAAGAGCCGTCCAGTGGGAAAAATGGAAGCAGCCATTAACTCTGCCCCACAGGGATCCTCTACTCAGCCTTGGAAATATGGCAGCCTGTGAAGCCTTCGTCCAGTGCTTCAGGCAGTTCCAGTATGATGAAGCAGATGGGCCTCACGAGGCCTTCTGCAAACTCTGGGGACTTTGTTTCCAGTGGCTGAAGCCTCAGTCACACTCTGTGGAGCAGATCCTGACTCTGCTCCTGTTGGAGCAGTTCCTGTTTATTTTGCCCAATACAAACACCAAGACCCAGAAGTTCAGCCTGGAAATTAGACAAAGATTTCTCACCCTGATAGAAGACCTCAAGAGAGATCACAAGAGGCCAGGATACAAGGTGAAGATTGGTTGTGGTTGTTTGTTCTCAGTCCAAAAATGGAGGCTGGCAGCTGGGTCGGGATGAGCCATTCTGTCTCTGTGTCATTCCACAGCCTCTAGCCTTCCACAGAGCCCTTTAAACATTCTCTTCTGCTAGATTCAGCAATGAGGTCACAGAGTCTCCACAGTTCCTGACTCCATGCCCACTCTACAACACCCAAATGGCAATGCCTCATTTATTATCAGTAAATGAATTTCTTGAGCAGCATCAGTTACTACAATTATCTCTGTAGTGACAGGATATGTATTGCTTGGATCTGTATGGAACAGTTTGAAAAGGCAATGCCAGATAGTCTAGAAAACATATAAAAGGAGGGAACGGGAACATAGTTTATTATAAACTGTTATTGCTTCTGTATAAATGTGCTTGGTCATTGTTTTACCTGAAGACACTTCAAATTGTCTTCCATGAAATGGTTCCATGCCTATATCTCTGATTACTCACTGTGGTAGGACAGTTAGAAGTTAACATTAAATTTCCTGTGCTATATACTCTTTCTGTTTGTCATATGTTATCCTTAAGTGGATAGATGCTTTACCTCCCTGTAACTACTAACCAGCAGCAAAGCTATGAGCTTTGGTTAGAGTAAATAAGGACAACAAATGCGATGCTCTCCCTCCTGTTAAGAATTCATAGAACATCTAAGTGACAGGAAAATATGTAACACTATCTGGTTCTTTCTAGGTTTTCCTGATCTGCATGATGAATATGGGGGGGGTGTAGATGTCCCAATTTGTGAGAGCTTAGGAAGAGCTTTCCATCATGAGTGATACACATCACTGGCCCATTAAATTCCAATAGCAGTTCACATTAGCATACCCAAAAGGTCTCAGAAGGAAGGTAGTATTGCTTTGTGCTCAGAACCACTTCTCAAAGCCTCTGTACAGGGACGGCCTGGATGTACACTGGACAGTGTCTGTGGTAGAGCAGCCAGCTGAGATTCGTCACTTCAGCATGGGACAGGTGATGCTTTGCAGTTGCTTCAGCTTCAGGGCAGTTGACTGAATGGACAGGACTCTGCCAAAGGACTCTGCCTCCTGAAGGTAGCATGACTGAATGCTTTTGCTTTCTTCCTGTCTTCCTGATTTGTTGAAAATAGAAGATGTCATCTTCAAGGGTCTAGACATGTCATGACCTGTCTAGGATCCACATGCCTCCCCCGGCTCTTGAGTAATTGAAATGTGGCCATTTAGGTATAAATCTGTTGTGAGAATGGAATGTATTTGACCCCACTGTCTCCTTTATGTGTGTTTTCTGTAGTGGTTACTGGAAAGGTAAAAGCCCCTCCCATTGCTCCTGGCCAATGATGAACTTCCTGTGAGGTAAAAGGAGCTGCATTTCAGTGGAATGATGGGTTCTGAAATTTTCTTCAGATCAACATGTGTGACATACTCCTGGAAGAACTGATGTAGATGAGTATGTTTGTCACACAATCCAAAACACCTGTGAGTCTACCCAAACTTCAGATAATAGAACCTGTCCAGGAGATCTCTGAGATCCCAGCACAAGGGCCACTGCAAAGCAGTTTCCATGGTCCTGGCCAAAGCCAGACCTTTCTGACTATTGGTAAGGCAATCTCCTTCCCCTCCTGCTCTTTACTTCTGTTTGAAAGCTCATGTTCTATGATAGAGTTGGGACAAGTTGGCATTATCAGTTCTCTAAACATAATAGACATGGTCAAATTTCCTCCCAAGTTACCTTCAAGCCTGTATTCTTCAGTCATAAATTATGCTGTGCTAGTTTTTGCTTCCCTCAGCAACTACTTTAGTTCTCCACAAACAGTTGGATGTCAGCCTTGTGACAACAGATCTGGCTGTCCACACTCCCTTGGTAGGCAGAAGAAGGAGGCAGTGTGACAATCCATGGAAAGGTATTCAATAACTACCAAGTTCTCTCAGCATCAAGTGATGGTTTTTCATTCAATGTGAAAAAGTAGAGGGTGGGAACAGAAGGCAAGGTTAGCATTGGTTAGTGGCTTTAGCTAGCATGGGCTGTGAGCAGAGAATCTGAACAGAAAAATGGAGGAGGATTTTAGGAATAGGACTCTGTTTACCCAGGATGTGAAGGTTATTTGTACATGTCACATGTTGTTGAATGTCACTGAAAATGATATTACTTTGTTTATTATGAATTTTAAATTTTTTTCTTGATTTTCGGTTCTTATTAGGGTTTAGTTAATTTTTTTAATGTTATACTGTTTTATTTGATTGTGTGTGTGTTTTTAAGTTTGTGCTTAAAATTTTTAGGGTTATATTTTGGGGGTCTAAGAGTTTTAGTGTTTCCAGGCAGTGGTGATCCATGCCTTCAGTCTCAGTCTTGGTAGGCAGAGGCAGGTGAATTTCTTAATTGAAGGCCAGTATAGTGTACAGAGTGATTTCCAGGACGTCAAGGGTATACACAGTGAAAACTAGTCTCAAAAATCCCATGCAAAAAAGAAAGAAAGAAAGAAAGAAATAAAGAAAGAAAGAAAGGAAGGAAGGAAGGAAGGAAGGAAGGAAGGAAGGAAGGATGGAAGGGAGGAAGGAAGGGAGAGTGAGAGAGAGGGATGGAGAGAGGGAGGGAGAGAGGGAGGGAGGAAGAAAGGAAGGAAGAAAGAAAGAAAGGAAGGAAGGAAGAGAGAAAAAGAGTGAGAGAGAGAGAGAAAGAAAAAAAGAAAGAAAGAAAGAAAGAAAGAAAGAAAGAAAGAAAGAAAGAAAGAAAGAAAGAAAGAAAGAAAGAAAGAAAGAAAGAAAGAAAGAAAGAAAGAAAGAAAGAAAGAGATAAATACAGTAAGTAAGAAATTTACTGTATGGAAATTTTTGGGTTCATTTATATTATTTTTTTATGAATATTAGGGTTTTTTAAAAAGTGTTTTTAGGGCGTTTGGGCGAGTGTTTTATAGTTTTTATTTTTGGATTTTTGGATTTTTTCAATTTTACTTTATATTTAGTGTCTTAAATATTTTAGATTTTTTTTCTTGGCTTTATGGTTATATTTTAGGGTATTCTAGTGTGTGTGTATGTGTGTGTGTGTGTGTGTGTGTGTTTGTGTGTGTGTCTGTTCTTCAGTATTTTTCAAAAAACTTTGATTTTATTTTTTAGTTTAAGTATTTAGGGTTGCCAGTCTGTAGTGACCCATACCTTTTATCCCAGCACTTTAGAGGCATAGGTCTTGGATTTCTGAGTTCATGGTCAGACTAATCTGCAGGGTGAGTACCAGGATAGCCAGGAAAACATAGAGAAATCTTGTCTCCAAAAACTCAAAAAAAAAGGGGGGGGATATTAGAGTCAGTTTTAGATTCTTGAATATATAAATATAAACATAAACGTAAACGTAAACATATGGGTAAACGTAAATGTAAAAAGAAATATAAATAAAACATAAATATAAATTAAATATAAATGTAAATGTAAATATACATACACCTACACCTACAACTACACATACACATACACATACACATATATATTGTTTTTTTAGAACAGCGTTTTAGAGATTTTAGGCGTTAAGTGTTTTAGTATATGTATAGTGTGTTTTTTTTTTTCTTTGTTTATTAAGAACCAGGCCAGCCTGGTTTACAGAGTGATTTGCATGACTGCCAGTGTATACACAGAGAAACCCAGTGACCAAAATCACACACAAATTAAAAAAAAAAAAAAAAAAAGAAAGAAGGATTTAAAGATAGAAGGAAATAGAGAAAGAAGAGAGACAGGAACATAGAAAGAGAAAGACAGAATTACATAGATAGATAGATAAACAGACAGACAGACAGACAGACAGACAGACAGACAGACAGACAGACAGATATATATATATATTCAAGGACATTTCGGTTACTTGTGTAATTATTTAGATTTCTAGAATTTTTAAAATGTTTGTATAAATTTTACAAGAGTGATTTAGAGGTTTTTTTTGTTGTTGTTTCGTTTTTGTATGTTTGTTTCTTTGTTTGTTTGTTTTGTTTTGTTTTCAGGCTTCTAGTGTATTTTTACAGTTTTTTCTTTTTTTTATTTTTTGTATTGTAATTTCGGATTTGGGGTTTAATTTAGGCTTTATTTTACTTCATGTTCTTTTGAACATTTTACTGTATTTCTTAGGGGTTGTTATTGTTTTTGTTCAAGTTTATAGTGTATTTTTAGTGTTTTTTTTTTTCATTTTAATGACTTTATTTTATTTTTGGGTTTGCGGTTTACTTGAATTTTTCTTTTACTTCATTTTTTTAGCACATTACTATATTGCTTAGGGTTCTGTTTTTGTTGTTCTTTTTATACTTGATTTTTTCTAAAAAATATTTAGGGTTTTATATTTGATGTTTCAACGTTTTGTGTTTGCCAGGCAATGTTTGACTATGTCTTTAACCCAAGCAATTGGGAGACAGAGGTAGGTATATTTTTACTTAAAGTTCAGCAAGGTGTCCACAGGGAGCTGGAAGACAACCAGAGATACACAGAGAAGTCCAATCTCTAAACCTCAAGAGAGAGAGACAGTAAGAGAGAGAGAGAGAGAGAGAGAGAGAGAGAGAGAGAGAGAGAGAGAGAGAGAGAGAGAGAGAGAGAGAGAAAGAAACAAAAAACGAAGAGAAAAAGAAAGAAGAAAGAAAGAAAGAAAGAAAGAAAGAAAGAAAGAAAGAAAGAAAGAAAGAACAAAGAAACAAAGATACACATAAGAAAGAAGGTAGGAAGGAAGAAAGGAAGGAAGGAAGGAAGGAAGGAAGGAAGGAAGGAAGGAAGGAAGGAAGGAAAGAAGGAAAGAAGGAAAGAAAGAAAGAAGACAGACAGAATGAAAGATAAAAATGAAAAAGAAAGAAAGAAAGAAAGAAAGAAAGAAAGAAAGAAAGAAAGAAAGAAAGAAAGACAGAGAGAGAGAGAGGGAGGGAGGGAGGGAGGGAGGGAGGGAGGGAGGGAGGGAGGGAGGGAGGGAGGAAGGAAGAAGGAAGGAAGGAAGGAAGGAAGGAAGGAAGGAAGGAAGGAAGGAAGGAAGGAAGGAAGGAAGGAAGGAAGGCAGGCAGGCAGTCAGGCAGGCAGGCAGGCAGGCAGGCAGGCAGGCAGGCAGGCAGACAGGCAGACAGGCAGATGGTAAGTCAGGCAGGCAGGCAGATAGTCAGACAGGTAGAAAGAGAGAGAGAGACAGTGAGAGAGACAGAGAGAGAGACAGAAAGAGACAGAGACAAAGAGACAGAGAGACAAATATCCAGAGAGAGACAGAGACACAGAGACAGAGAGAGCGAGAGAGGAGAGAGCGAGAGGAAAGAAAGGAGGGAGAGGAAGGAATGAAGGAAGGAAGCAAGAAAGGGAAGAAGGAAGGCTAGAAGAAAGGCAGGCAGGCAGATAGACTGACAGGTCAAAAAAGACAGAGAGAGAGAGAGAGAGAGAAAGGGAGAAAGAAAGAGACATGGAGAGAAAGAAAGTTAAAGAGAAAAAGAAAGAAAAACAGATAGAATGACAGAATTTATTAAATAATTGAATGAATGAATGAATGAATGAATATATAAATAAATAAATAATAAATAAATAAATAAATAAATAAATAAATAAATAAATAAATAAATATTTTAGGGATATTTCTACTTCTTACATATTCTTTTTAGATTTCTAGATTATTTTAAAGTTTTGGAGTGTTTTTAAAGAGTGATTTAGAGTTTTTGTTTATTTTTGTTTTCTTTTGTTTTGTTTTATTTTCAGGCTTACAGTGTATTTTTATTGTTCTTTTTCTTTGTTGAAATGATTTTAGCGTGTTTTTGTGTTTGGGATTTAATTTAGCCTTCATTTGAATTCAGTTTTTTAACATTTTACAGTATTTCTTACGGATTGTTTTTTTGTTGTGGTTGTTGTTGTTTATGCTTTTTACTAAAAAAACATTAGGGTTTTATATTTGGTGTTTTATTGTTTTGGTTTGCCAGGCATTGTTGGCCCCTGCCTTTAATCCCAGCAAATGGGAGCTATTTGAAGGCTTTTTTTGGTGTTGTTGTTGTTGTTATGTTTTTTGGGTTTTTTTGTTTTTTGTTTTTTGTTTTTTGTTTTTTGTTTTTTGTTTTTTGTTTTTTGTTTTTTGTTTTTTGTTTTTGTTTTTTGTTTTTGTTTGTTTGTTTGTTTGTTTTGTTTTGTTTTGTTTTTACATAGGATCTGCATGGTTTCCACAGAGAGATACAAGACAGCCAGAGATACACAGGAAAACACAACCTTCCAAACTCGAGAGAGAGAGAGAGAGAGAGAGAGAAAGAGAGAGAGAGAGAGGGAGGGAGGGAGGGAGGGAGGGAGGGAGGGAGGAAGGGAGGAAGGAAGGAAGGAAGGATGTATGTATGTCCCTGGCCATGTATAACCAAATAGCAGGATCCAGTCACCACACTGTGCAGAAGAGGAAAATTTAGTTTACCTTGGGTAGTGGGAGAACAGAATGGCAGTGCATCATTTGATTCCATCTCTTCTTGCCAGTTTCCAAATATCGTTTATACTATTGGAAGGAATACAAGATCAACATGCCCTTACAACAGGGTGAGTGGTTGTATGAACTCTAAGAATCCCTCATTGTTGTATTGGTCTGTAGATATCCATAAATAGAGATAAGAAAACAGCTGTTCTGACAACAACCTCTAGGAATATTACATGCAGGTTAGTTTTAGATTTCTATTTTCTGCCCACTCTCCTACACCCAGAAAGATGTGAGGTCCCACTGTGAGGTTGCAGTTGTGCTTGCCTGGCAATCCTGGTCACAGAGAATGGCACTAAAGTATTATGGCTTTAAATTCAAGTTTGAGGTGGCCTTGGAATGACAAGATGCTCTTGGGCATCCCAAAGCTGGAAGCTATATAGGAAAGCCCATGTCTGCAAATCAGACTGTGGGAACTTTGCCTTCCACTCCAGGACCTTTGGGGTCTACCCAAATCACTGCGGTGGTCTTAGAGTCTTTGTCATCTGATCAGAAGTCTCTGGGAATTTATCTTCACCAGGAACTCTAGGCTCTTCATCTTCTTTAGAGGCTTTTGGACATTCCCTTTTTTCTTTTCTTTTTTTTTTTTTTCTTTATTCAGCATAATTCTTGTTTATTCTCTTTTTTAATATATTTTAATACATATTTTCCTCAATTACATTTCCAATGCTATCCCAAAAGTCCCCTATACCCTCCCCCTTCTCCCCCATTTCCCTACCCACCCATTCCCATTCCCATTCCCATTTTTTTTTTTTTTTTTGGCCCCTGTACTTGGGCATATAACGTTTGTGTGTCCAATGTTCCTCTCTTTCCGGTGATGGACAACTAGGATATCTTTTGATACATACTCAGCTAGACTCAAGAACTCCGGGGTACTGGTTAGTTCATAATGTTGTTGCACCTACAGGGTTGCAGACCTCTTTAGCTCCTTGGGTACTTTCTCTAGCTTCTCTATTGGGGGCCCCGTGCTCCATCCAATAGCTAACTGTGAACATCCACTTCTGTGTTTGCTAGGCCGCGGCATAGTCTCACAAGTGACAGCTATATCAGAGTCTTTCAGCAAAATCTTGCAAGTGTATGCAATGGTGTCATCGTCTGGAGGCTAATTATGAGATGGATCCCTGGATATGGCAGTCTCTAGATGGTCCATCCTTTTGTCCCAGATCCAAACTTTATCTCTGTAACTCCTTCCATGGGGGTTTTGCTCCCAATTCTAAGAAGGGGCAAAGTGTCTACACTTTGATCTTCATTCTTCAGTTTCATGTGTTTTACAAATTGTCTCTTGTATCTTGGGTATGCTAAGTTTCTGGGCTAATATCCACTTATCAGTGAGTCCATATAATTTGAGTTCATTTGTGATTATGTTACCTCACTCAAGATGATGCCCTCCAGGTTCACCCATTTTCCTAGGAATTTCATAAATTCATTCTTTTTAATAGCTGAGTAGTACTCCATTGTGTAAATATATCACATTTTCTGTATCTATTCCTGTTTTGAGGGGCATCTGTTTTCTTTCCAGCTTCTGGCTATTTTAAATAAGGCTGTTATGAACATAATGGAGCATCTGTCCTTCTTACTGGTTTGCACACCTTCTGGATGTATGCCCAGGAGAGGTATTGCGGGATCCTCCGGTAGTACTATGGCCAATTTTCTGAGAAACCGCCAGACAGATTTCCAGAGTGGTTGTAAAGCTTGCAATCCCACCAACAATGAAGGAGTGTTCCTCTTTCTCCACATCCTCGCCAGCATCTGCTGTCACCTGAATTTTTGATCTTAGCCATTCTGACTCGTTTGAGATGGAATCTAAGGGTTGTTTTGATTTGCGTTTCTCTGATGATTAAGGATGTTGAACATTTTTTCAGGTGTGTACTGGCTAGTTTTGTGTCAGCTTCACACAGCTGGAGTTATCACAGAGAAAGGAGCTTCAGTTGGGAAATGCCTCCATGAGATACAACTGTAAGGCATTTTCTCAATTAGTGATCAAGGGGGGAGGCCCCTTGTGGGTGGTGTCATCTCTGTGCTGGTAGTCTTGGTTCTATAAGAGAGCAGGCTGAGCAAGCCAGGGAAAGCAAGCCAGTAAAAGAACATCCCTCCATGGCCTCTGCTCAGCTCCTGCTTCCTGACCTGCTTGAGATCCAGTCCTGATTTCCTTTGGTGATGAACAGCATCATGGAAGTGTAAGCCGAATAAACCCTGTCCTCCCCCAACTGGCTTCTTGGTCATGATGCTTGTGCAGGAATAGAAACCCTGACTAAGACAAGGTGCTTCTCTGACATTCAGTATTCCTCAGGTGAGAATTATTTGTTTAGCTCTGAGCCCCATTTTTTAATGGGGTTATTTGATTTTCTGGAGTCCACCTTCTTGAGTTCTTTATATATATTGGATATTAGTCCCCTATCTGATTTACGATAGGTATAGATTCTTTCTCAATTTGTTGGTGGCCTTTTTGTCTTATTGACAGTGTCTTTTGCATTGCAGAAGCTTTGCAGTTTCATGAGGTCCCTTTTGTTAATTCTCAATTTTACAGCACAAGCCATTGCTGTTCTATTCAGGAATTTTTCCCCTGTGCCCATATCTTCGAGGCTTTTCCCCACTTTCTCCTCTATAAGTTTCATTGTCTCTGGTTTTATGTGGAGTTCCTTGATCCACTTAGACTTGACCTTAGTACAAGGAGATAAGAATGGATATATTCACATTCTTCTACATGATAACCACCAGTTGTGCCAGCACCATTTGTTGAAAATGCTGTCTTTCTTTCACTGGATGGTTTTAGCTCTCTTGTCGAAGATCAAATGACCATAGGTGTGTGGGTTCATTTCTGGGTCTTCAATTCTGTTCCATTAGTCTACTTGTATGTCACTATACCAGTACCATGCAGTTATTATCACAATTGCTCTGTATTACAGCATTAGGTCAGGAATGGTGATCCAACCAGAGGTTCTTTTATTCTTGAGAAGAGTTTTTGCTATCCTAGGTTTTTTGTTATTCCAGATGAATTTGCAGATTGCTCTTTGTAATTCGTTAAAGAATTGAGATGGCATTTTGATGGGGATTGCATTGAATCTGTAGATTGCTTTTGGCAAGATAGCCATCTTTACAATGTTGATCCTGCCAATCCATGAGCATGGGAGATTTTTCCATCTTCTGAGATCTTCTTTAATTTCTTTCTTCAGAGACTTGAAGTTCTTATCATAGAGATCTTTCACTTCCTTAGTTAGAGTCATGCCAAGGTATTTTATATTATTTGTGACTATTGAGAAGGGTGTTTTTTTTTCCCTAAATTCTTTCTCAGCCTGTTTATCCTTTGTGTAGAGAAAGGCCATTGACTTGTTTCAGTTAATTTTATATCCAGCTTCTTTATCGAAGCTGTTTATCAGGTTTAGGAGTTCTCTGGTGGAATTTTTAGGGTCACTTATATATACTATCATATCATCCGCAAAAACTGATATTTTGACTTCATCTTTTCCAATTTGTATCCCCTTGATCTCCTTTTGTTGTCTAATTACTCTGGCTAGGACTTCAAGTACAATGTTGAAAAGGTAGGGAGAGAGTAGACAGCCTTGTTAAGTCCCTGATTTTAGTGGGATTGCTTCAAGCTTCTCACCATTTACTTTGATGTTAGCTTCGGGTTTGCTGTAGATTGCTTTTATCATGTTTAGGTATGGGCCTTGAATTAATGATCTTTCCCAGATTTTTTATCATAAATTGGTGTTAGATTTTGTCAAATGCTTTCTCCGCATCTAACGAGATGATCATGTGGTTTTTGTCTTTGAGTTTGTTTATATACCGGATTACATTGATGGATTTCCATATATTAAACCATCCCTGCATCCATGGAATAAAACCTCCTGGTCAGTATGGATGATTGCTTTAATGTGTTCTTGGATTTGTTTAGCGAAAATTTTATTGAGTATTTTTGCATCGATATTCATAAGGGAAATTGGTCTGAAGTTCTCTATCTTTTTTCAATCTTTTTGTGGTTTAGGAATCAGAGTAATTGTGGCTTCATTGAATGAGTTGGGTAGCGTACCTTCTACTTCTATTTTGTGGAACAGTTTGTGCAGAATTGAAATTAGATCTTTGCAGGTGTGATAGAACTCTGCAGTATACCCATCTGCTCCTGGGTTTTTTTTGGCTGGGTGACTATTAATGACTGATACTATTTCTTTAGGGGATATGGGAATGTTTAGATCCTTAACTTGATCTGGTATCTGTCTAGAAATTTGTCCATTTCAGCCGGGCGTGGTGGCGCACGCCTTTAATCCCAGCACTTGGGAGGCAGAGGCAGGCGGATTTCTGAGTTCGAGGCCAGCCTGGTCTATAGAGTGAGTTCCAGGACAGCCAGGAATATACAGAGAAACCCTGTCTCGAAAAACCAAAAAAAAAAAAAAAAAAAATTTGTCCATTTTGTTAAGGTTTTCCAGTTTTTTTTAGTGTAGCCTTTCGTAGAAGGATCTGATAGTGTTTGGATTTCTTCAGGATATGTTGATTATCTTCCTTTGCATTTCTGATTTTGTTAATTAGGATGCTGTCCCTGTGCCCTATAGTGAGTCTGGCTAAGGGTTTATCAATCTTGTTGATTTTCTCAAAGAACCAACTCTTCGTTTGGATAATTCTTTTAATAGTTCTTCTTGTTTCCAGTTTTTTTGATTTCGCCCCTGAGTTTGATTATTTCCAGTTGTCTAATCCTCTTGGGTGAATTTGCTTCCTTTTGTTCTAGAGCCTTTAGATGTTTTTTCATGCTGCTAGTGTGTGCTCTCTCTAGGTTTTTTTTTTTTTTTTTGAGGCACTCAGAGCTATGAGTTTCCCTCTTAGAAATGCTTTCTTTGTGTCCCATAGGTTTGGGTATGTTGTGGCTTCATTTTCATTAAACTCTAAAAAGTCTTTAATTTCTTTCTTTATTCCTTCCTTGACCAAGGTATCATTGAGAAGAGTGTTGTTCAGTTTCCTCATGAATGTTGGCTTTCTATTATTTATGTTGTTATTGAAGATCAGCCTTAGTCCATGGTGATCTGATAAGATGCATGGGACAATTTCAATATTTTTATATCTGTTGAGGCCTGTTTTGTAACCAATTATATGGTCAGTTTTGGAGAAGGTCCCATGAGGTGCTGAGAAGAAGGTATATCCTTTTGTTTTAAGATAAAATGTTCTGTAGATATCTGTTAGGTCCATTTGTTTCATAACTTCTCTTAGTTTCACTGTGTCCCTGTTTAGTTTCTGTTTTCATGATCTGTCCATTGATGAAAGTGGTGTGTTGAAGTCTCCCACTATTATTGTGTGAGGTGCAATGTGTGCTTTGAGCTTTACTAAAGTATCTTTAATGAATGCGGCTGTCCTTGCATTTGGAGCATAGATAATCAGAATTGAGTGTTCCTCTTGGAGGAGTT
The DNA here is from genome assembly GCF_978045245.1 of Mus caroli. NCBI lineage: Eukaryota > Metazoa > Chordata > Mammalia > Rodentia > Muridae > Mus > Mus caroli. Next base: position 1,940,387 of record NW_028227277.1, on the reverse strand, counting down.
TACCTTTGATGAGTATGAAGTTTCCGTCCTTGTCTTTTTTGATTACTTTAGGTTGGAAGTCGATTTTATTCGATATTAGAATGGCTACTCCAGCTTTTTCTTCAGACCATTTGCTTGGAAAATTGTTTTCCAGCCTTTCATTCTGAGGTAGTGTCTGCCTTTTTCCGTGAATTGTGTTTCTTATAAGGAGCAATATGTTGGATTCTGTTGGGGCAGCCAGTATATTAGTCTATGTGTTTTTATTGGGGAATTGAGTACATTGATGTTAAGAGAAATTACATAAAATTAACTGTTGCTTCCTGTTATTTTTGTTGTTTAAAGTTAGGATTCTGTTCCTGCAGCTGTCTTCTTTTACGTTCGTTGAAGTATTACTTTCTTGCTTTTGTTGGTATTAGTTTCCGTTCTTATATTGGTGTTTTCCCTTTATTATACTTTGAAGGGCTGGATTCATTGAAAGATATTTTGTGAAATAGGTTTTATCATAGAATACTTTGGTTTTTCCATCTACAGTAATTTAGAGTTTTGCTGGGTATAGTATCCTGAGCTGGCATTTGTTTCCTCTTAGGGTCTGCATGACATCTGTCCAGGATCTTCTGGCTTTCATAGTCTCTGATGAGAAGAATGTTGTAATTCTAATAGGCATGCCTTTATTTGTTACTTGACCTTTTTCCCTTACTGCTTTTAATATTCTATCTTTATTTAGTGCATTTGTTATTCTGATTATTGTGTCGGGAGTAATTTCTTTTCCGGTCCAGTCTATTTGGAGTTCTGTAGGCTTCTTGTATGTTCATGGGCATGTCATTTTTTTAGGTTTTGGAATTTTTCTTTTATAATTTTGTTGAAAATATTTGCTGGCACTTTAAGTTGAAAATCTTCATTTTCATCAACTCCTATTATCTGTAGGTTTGGTCTTCTCATTGTGTCCTGGATTTCCTGGATGTTTTGAGTTAGAATCCTTTTGCATTTTGTATTTTCTTTTTTTTTTTTTTTTTTTTCTTTTAGAATTTTTTTTATTTTTTATTTTTTTACCTGTCCTGAGCTTTGGAGCCTGTATGCACAATGTAACTTTTAACTAATCTCTAATATCTTGGCCAGTCCTTGATTTAAATGGGCAAGGAAGGCAGGTCCATTACCTCGGGAAGATTTCTTTTAGGATCTTTTGGCTATCACATTGGCCATCTCAGTTTTTAACTGTAAGGCTACTGCCATTCGTGTACCAGCTTGAACTCTCAGACCAAGAATGATCTGATCCTTCAGATCATTTTGAGTACCAGTTTTTTCTATCAGAATGTCAGCGCAGGGATGAGTATGTGAAGTCTTGGGCAGTAGGGTAGAGATTGAGGACAGCAGGTGGAGCGAAGTTCACTAGTTCAGTTAACAAAAAGCTCTGATAATGTGTCACAGGAGCATTGGTAGTCATCTATCAGTCAGGAGGGTTTTGGATAATGATTTTAAGTGTGTGGGGTGCCACTATAGTTATTTGCTGTCCCAAAGTGAGCTTATCAGCATCTTTGATAAGTAGAGCTATTGCAGCAGTAGCTTGTAGGCAAGAAAACCACCTGCTGGCAACAGGGTCTTACTTCTTGGATAGGTAAGCCACTGGCCTTTTTCAAAGTCCTAAAGTCTGAGTAAGGATTCTTTTGGTGACCCGTGATCTCTCTTTTACATAAAGAGTGAAAGGCTTGGTTAGGTCAGGCAAAAGCTGGCCATCATTAGGGCCTTTTTTATTTCACTAAAGGCTTTCTGGTGATCTGGGGTCTACACAGACACTTCCCCTTCCTTGGTTAGGGGGTACAACGGGCAGCTAAGGTAGCCAACCCAGGTATCCCGAGCCTGCAGAAACCTGCGGTGCCCAAGAATTTTCTTACTTGCCTTGGTGTAATTATAGACTTTTTTTGATTTTTTGTTTTTTTTTTTTTTGGCTTTATTTAGCCACTGCTTCCCATCTAGAAAGGTGTATTTTAATAAGTAACTTTAATCTGACACAGCTGAGCCTTTTTAGCTGAGTCTCGGTCTTCTGTTGCCCAGATTTCTTGTCTAGATCTTGTCTTTTTCTTTTTCTCTTATCACTGTGGCCAAGATTCTAGTCAAATTTCTCTCTTGTTTATGATCCCTCTTATCTTCTCTTTTTTTTCCTCTCGCCTCTCTCTTTCTCTCTCTCTCTCTCTCTCTCTCTCTCTCTCTCTCTCTCCAATTGTAATATGCCTTTTCTGCCTCTTACTTACTGGTTTTACTCTAAATATTTTTCATTTGGGGTATCTCTCTCATCTCTGACCTCTCTAATCTCTTTTATCTCTATTTTTACTATTATCTATTTCTCCTCAGTCTGCCGAAGCTTTGATTTTTCTTACAGTCTAAGCTCACCTTTTTCTAGACCTCTATATGCATTTGTCAGAGCCTGGTGATTAGACTTGTAGGTGCTCTTTACCTGGGACAGAAGTTTTAAGTGGGCAGATGTCTCCCTCGCAGTTAGCAGCTTAGGGTGAGACCACCCTAGAAGAGAAAACATGTGAGGCAGGGAAGGGAAGGCAGCTCTCACAGATGGCTGCACCAGGCCAACTCGGGGATGCAGGGGAAGGCGGCAGAAGAGGTGATTCTAGTTGGCCCTAGGAAGCCAGGAGAGGTCAGAGCTGCAGGAACCCCCGCAGGCCTCACCCCTCTTTCTTACCTTGCCCGTCCCGCAGGTGGTGAAATGTGTGGTGGTGGTGGGGCAGATATCCCGGGGAAACCTCCATATCGGTGTTCCTGGGCCACAGTTTCCCAGGTAGCGCCTTGTCTCGGCCAGTGCATGCCACTGTTGCTGAAGTTCTCAGTCCGGCCCTGTAGCTGCATGCAGCTCCAAGGGGTCTTTCGGGTTTCCTGGGTCTAGCAGATCTCCGTGGAACCTCCAAATGAAAGAACCTAGTGGGGAAACACCCACTCAATTCCTGTTCGGTGTGCATCCAAGAATCACGAACAGACGACCATCTTAATGTAAAAGCATGAGGTAATTTAATAACAGAGCTCCGGGCCGACACATATCTCCCACAGGAGACAGAGGTGAAGACCACATGGTGGAGCCATAATAGAGGAGCTCCAGGTCGAAATTATCTCTCGCAGAAGACAGTGGTATCGACCTGTATTATCTTTGATTGTTGTGCCGATGTTCTCTATGGAATCTTCTTCACCTGAGATTCTCTCTTCAATCTCTTGCACTCTGTTGCTGATGCTTGCATCTATGGTTCCAGATTTCTTTCCTAGGGTTTCTATCTCCAGCGTTGCCTCACTTTGGATTTTCTTTATTGTGTCTACTTCTCTTTTTATGTCTTGCATGACTTTATTCAATTCCATCACCTGTTTGGTCATGTTTTCCTGCAATTCTTTTAGGAATTTTTCTGTTTCCTCTTTAAGGTCTTCTACCTGTTTAGCTGTGTTCTCCTGTATTTCTTTAATGAGTTATTAAAGTCCTTCTTGATGTCCTCTACCATCACCATGAGTTATGCTTTTAAGTCTGGGTCTTGCTTTTTGGATGTTTTGGGGTGCCCAGGACTAGGTGATTGGGAGTGCTCTTTTCTGATGATGGTTAGTGGAATTGATTTCTGTTAGTAGGATTCTTATGTTTGCCTTTCACCATCTGGTAATTTCTGAAGCTAGTTGTTATAGTTGTCTGTGATAGGAGCTTGTTCCTCAGGTGACTCTGTTAGCCTCTATTAGAACACTAGCTCTATCCTTAACTTCAGTGGTCAGAGTACTTTCTCCAGGCAAGCTCTCTTCTTGCACAGAAGGTGGCCAGATATCAGTTGTTCGAACCTGCCTGGCAGAGGTTGTGTTCCACTCACCAGAGGTCTTAAGATCCCGTGGGGAGGGTCCTGTGAGGAACTTGGGGGTGTCCGGAAACTCCACGTGAAAGAAACCCCAGTGCTAGGGTAGACTGGAAGGGACTTTTGCCCCTGTTTAGGCTGGGTATCTGCCTCCCTAGTTAATGCAATCTCAGGTCCTGCGCAAATGGATTGGTGCAGACGCTGTGTTCCACGCACCAGAGATCTTAGGATCCCATAGGGGATCCTGTGTGCGTCCTTGCAGGTGTCAGCAGACTCCCCGGGCAATGCACCACAACGCTGGAGTGGACCCGAAGGCTTATTTTATTTCTTAATTTCTTTATATTTCTTTTCTTTTCTTTCTTTCTTTCTTTCTTTTTTTTTTTTTTTTTTTTTTTTTTGAGTTTTTTGGAGACTGTTTTTCTCTGTGTATCCCTGGCTGTCCTGGAGCTCCCTCTGTAGACCAGACTGGCCTTGAACTCAAAAATCCCCTACCTTTTCCTCCCAATTGCTGGGTTTAAAGGCATGGGCCGCCATTGCTTGGCAACACTAAAACTATGAAACACCAAAATTAAAAACACTCAAATTTTAAATAAGTATTCAAGAACAAGAACAGCAAAATAACCTAAGAAAACCACTAAAATGAAAAAAAAAAAAACAATAAACAAAAAATAAAAAAAAAAACTGAAGGATAAATAAAACCTCAAAACCCTAAAACACACTAAAATCATTTAAAGAAAGAGAAAAAAATACTAAAAATACACTAGAAGCCTGAAAAAAAAGACAAATAAACACTCTAAAACACTCTTCTACAAACCCTACAAACACTAAAAAAAAATCCTAAAAATCTTAAAAAAACACACAAGAAGCCAAAAATATCACTAAACTTATTTTTTCTTCTTTTCTTTCTTTCTTTCTTTCTTTCTTTCTTTCTTTCTTTCTTTCTTTCTTTCTTTCTCTCTCTCTCTCTCTGTCTGTCTGTCTGTCTCTCTCTCTCTCTCTCTCTCTCTCTCTCTCTTTTCTTTCTTTCTTTCTTTCTTCTTCTTTTTTTTTTTTTTTGAGTTTTGGAGACGGGGTTTCTCTGTGTAAACCTGGCTGTCCTGGAGCGTCCTCTGTAGACCATGATAACCTTGAACTCTTAAATCTATCTACCTCTGCCTCCCAAGTGTAGGATTAAAAGCAAGGTCACCACTTCCTGCTAACACTAAAACTCTTAAACCCCAAAAATATAATTCTTAAATTAAAAAAAGAAAAAAACTCAAGAAAACAAAAAATAGAAACAGTAAAATGCTAAAAATACCCTAAAGCCTAATCAGAACTGAAAATCACTAAAACACCTTACCAATTAGCACTCTGAACCCAAAAGAAGGGGCTCCTCAGCATCCCTCCTCATTCAGAAAGCTTGGATGATTGCATTGCTACCTCAAGCAGAACTGCAAAGTGAGGAAGATCAGAACTGGCCAGTGCAGGCACAAGGACAGCTTCTCCATGGGCTCTGGACTGGCCCGTGCAGGCTTGATGACAGCCACTTTCCAGCTGAGGACTGACACATGCAGGCGCAAGGACACTCACTTTAAAGGCTCAGGACTGGCCCATTCAGGCATGAGGACAGCCTCCCTCCAGGCTCGGGACTGGCCCGTGCAGGCATGAGGACAGCGGTTCTCGAGGTTTGCTTGATTCCTGAGGCCAATGGCCACTCTAGTTCTGTGTGCTTGGCCTTCAGGACACATTCACAGTTCTAGGGAGAGAGAGACTCTCTCAGAGGAAGCTTCTTAAGCGTTTATTTTATTTATTTATTTATTTATTTAGCCTCGAGTAACCATTTGCAAGTACATTCGCTGCCCCTTTCATGGGCAGTGGCCCATTTCATGTTTCTTGAACAATGTCCTTCACAATTAAATGGCCAGACGTGTGGAGAGGGGGCAGCAAGCCTCAGCCTGGACTTTACCCTCTGACCACAGACCGTTGGTTTCCCAGCCTCCACAGCCTGGGACCCCCTTCACTGTCTCCCAACCAGATGGTAACACCTTACCCCAACAGGGTCAGCACTTGACCAGCAGAGACCCGAGGGACTTTGCTACTCCGGGGCCCCTTAGACCAACTGGGTAAAAGTTCAGGTGCCCAAATCCCTATGGAGACCAGAGATTCAAAACACCTGATGCGCATGTGACAGAAAAGCTAGTGAAACTCAAAGCTCTTGTCAAGGCTTCGGCCAAGAAGAGAAAGAACAAAAAAATGGACACTTACACTTCCTCTGAGGGTTCCTGAGAGCACAAGTCACCCACTGACCAGGGATACCAGACCATCTGTTTTACAGCCTGCCACCAGAAAAAGAGTAGCCTCCTCTTCTGTGCCCATCCCTGGGAAGGTGACAAGAAGCCAGTCTATATCCACTGTGTTTGAAGAACCTATGGATTTTGACCAGTTGGGTACCAGAGTGCCTGCAACATCTTTTAAACATGGGGCAGGAGATGCCAGTCAAAAGTTCAAAGAAGATCACACAGTGCATGGGCCATCTTCTGCTGGACAACATGGACAGGTAATTTCCCTGCACATTCAAGGTTCCCCACACCCTTCCCGATTTAGCCAGGAAGATCTGGGATCATCCACTTCTCCCCAAGATGCTCAGGGACTGTCGCTATCCACCCAACATGCTCAGGGACTGTCCCTATCAACCCAAGATGTTCTGAAACTAACCAGATGTTTCCAAGAGTCTATGGGACATTCCACTTCTGCCCAAGCATCCCAAAGAATTCCCACTTGTGCTGAAAGGAAAATCATACATGCCTCCTCTTCCAGAAGGAGTTCTAAAAGGATGTCCCCTACCCTAAATAACTCTCATCTTTCCAATTCTCCTCCGAAGCATGTTGGACAAGACTCCTCTGTTCAAGGGGACCTACCACAGGCCCCATCAGATAAGGAGGGATCCAAAACTCCTTCTCCCAAAGGTAACATCAGAGATTTCTCCTTTGTCCCAAATGCACCGAGTTCCATCTCCTTTCCCCAAGAGAGTTCAACATGTTTGACAGCTGCCAAAGCAGAGCATGGAGATAAGTCCTGTCACAAAGACAGCCAAAGATGTTCCCCTTCTCCCCCAAAGTGCTCTATGCAATCTGCTTCTAGTAAAGTTAGTGTGAGACCTGACCCTGCTGACCAAGGGTATTTCAGAACTTCCCCTTTAAACCAAGAGGGCTTCCAAAGTCCTCTACCATTAAAAAACGGGCTCGGATCATCTTTTACAGTCCAAAGGGAAAGAAATGCAAACATGATTCCCCAAGTGAGCCTCAAACCGCTCATATCTGCCCAATCAGAGACAAAAATTCCCACAGTTATACCAGGAGCTCAAGGACCTTTGCCATCCTTAGAAGGGGCTCTTGAGAGTTTCACACATAGGCTAGATGTGATAGAAACTCCCGAGTCTTCCAAGGGGACTCTTGTGCCTTCTGCACAAACACAAAGTGAACTAGAACCATCAACATCTTCGCCAGGGGTTCTGTAACCTTCTCTATCTGTAAGGGGGCCATTAGGATTATCCCCCTCTATGGAAGAGCATCAAAGACATGTTCTTAAATCTGCTCTCCCACAGAAATTAAGATTAAATCATTCTCCTGCTATGAAAAGTGACCCTGAACATTCTCATTCTAGCAGAGGACTGAAAGATGCTCTCTCCAAACAATGGGTCCTCAAAAAGTCTCTATCTGATCAAGAATTATTCAAATATCCCCCACCAGCCAAAAGGGCCCTCCTGACTTGTCATCAGGTCCCAAACAGCCGAGATTCTGCCAAAATGCTTCCAGGGAGCCAAACAAGCTCCATCTTTGTACAGTGTGCTGAGACCATACAAACCTCCATGCAGCCCTTGGGGGCGCTGGTACATTATGTATCTGTAGGAGAGGCTGTAAAGAATTCCCCATATACACCAAAGATGCTAGGATTTCCAAAACCTGTACAGGATTATCTGAGTATTACCCTATCACAAAAAGGGATTGTAGGACAGGATACCTCTACAAAAGGAATTATAGCCACAGTCCCATCTTTAGAAAGGACTCGTGGTTGTGACACATCTACAAAAGATGTTCTAGGACAGATTCCATCTGTACAGAAGGTTCTGGATCCAATCCAATGTGAACAAGGTGCTATGGGACGTGATTTGCACACACAAGAGTCTGTAGCATCCTGTACAGCTAAAGAAGGGAATTCCTTGGATTCTACCTGTGCACAAGAATCCATAGGACCTCCCCAAATTTCACAGGAGACTATGAGAACTACCCTATCTCCTCAAGAGGATCAGCCATCGTCCCCAAATACACAAGATGCTATAGACTCTTATCCACATGGACAAAGGGCCGTTGGTCCTTCTCCATGCCAACACATGTCTCCAGAATATCTTCCAAATGCCCAGAAAGCTCTGGGTTCTACTTCATCTTCAAAAAACCCGTGGAACCTGTTTTGCCCATCAAGTTGGCTAAGACACCTAATACTTCTAGACAGAAGTTGTTATCCCCTTCTCCAGCTGAAGAAAGTTTTCTTGGAAATTCCATGAGTACACAAGTAGGGCTAGAAATCTCCCTACCTGCCCAAGAGTCTCTTAGATCTCTCAAATATGTCCATGATGCTCTAGGAGAGGCCACATCTACAGAGGTATCTCTAGGCCCTTCCCCTCATTCTGAAGCCACAGTCAAGTTTTGCACAGGTACACAAGACACATTAAGACCTTCCCCATCTGTGCAGATGGGCATAGGATCTACCATATCTGAACAGGGCACTTTACAATTATGCAAGTCCCATTTTAGCAGAAGTTCTGGAGTCTCCTTTGTCAAAGTGTTGTTGAATGTAATATGATTATTAGGATGTTTGGACTCACATACAAGTAATGCTACTCCTCTTCCAGAACTGCTGTTAAGAACAGTAAGATTATACTATACATGTCATGTATTATTCCTTTTAGAATTAGACTATTCCTGACAAGTCTGAAATTCCTAGAACACAGTTTTACCTGTTTGCACAGTACATCTATGAACTGATTATATATATATATATATATATATATATATATATATATATATATATATATATATATATATATATATATATATTGTGTGTGTGTGTGTGTGTGTGTGTGTTTGTAGCAGTGGTGGCCCATGACTTAAATCCCAGCAACTGGGAGAAACAGAAGGATTTTTGAGTTCAAGACTAGCTTGGTCTACAGAGGGAGTTCTTGATCAGCCAGAGAAATCCAGTCTCTAAAATCTCAAACAACTAAAATCAATAAACAAGGTCATGTACTCTTTCCAATAGTATTTAATAAAGTGAATAGAACAGCAATGGCATGTGCTGTAAGATCGAGGATTGACAAATGGGACCTCATGAAACTGAAAAGCTTCTGCAAGGCAAAAGACACCGTCAATAAGACATAAAGGTCACCAACAGATTGGGAAAGAATCTTTACCTATCTTAAATCAGATAGGGGACTATTATCCAATATATATAAAGAACTCAAGAGGGTAGACTCCAGAAAATCAAAGGACCCCATTAAAAAATGGGGCTCAGAGCTAAACAAAGAATTCTCACCTGAGGAACACTGAATGGCTGAGAAACACCTATGTTGAATAGAATTGTAGTTTTTTTTTTTTTAAAGGAATTTATTATGAATCTTGCCTAGAGAGCAAGGCAAAAAAAAAATAATAATAATAAAAGTGATTCAAATAGAGAAATTTGAAGTCAAATAATTTTAGTAATAAATAGCATAACCTGACACGAAAAACCCCTAGAGACCTTCTAGAAAGCTCTTAGATCAGATGTATAAATTCAACAAAATAATAGAATAGTCAGGATATAAGAACTAGTGGACAGCATCATTGGTTGAATTGGAGAAAGACTGAAGGAGGCTGACGTCACAGGCCTCTCCCATGACATGCATTTCCTGCCCTGGGCCTGAGTGACTGAAAAGCCTTGACCCCCTGGCCCCGCCCCCTGCAGCTCACTTCTTGCCCCTGGACCTCGCCTCTCTGGCCTCCATCAGAGGCTTCATCATTGACTTCAGGGCACTGGGACTCCCCCTGCACCTGCTTGTCATATTTAAATAAAAAATATCCCATGAGTTCCTGAACAGAAGGGATTTTTATTTTTTTTTTATTTTTATTTTATTTTTATGAGAGCCCATTGGGTCAAAGGGGTACATTTTATGACCTCGATCATCACTTTATGAGTCTTCAAATACTATAGCACATTGTTTCACAAAATGGTTTTATAATTTTTGGGGTCTTTTTAGGGTTCTTGAGGTTTTGATGAATTTTAGGGCAATTTTTAGGGGTTGTACCTCTACCTCCCAAAGTACTGGAATTATTCACATCAACATTTCTGGTTTTTTAGACTTAAGGTTTTTTCATGTCTTTTTAGGGTTCTACAGATTTTTTATTATTATTTTAGGTTGTTTAATGCTTTTTAAAAAACATACCTAAACCACATGATCATCTCGTTAGATGCTGAGAAAGCATTTGACAAAATCCAACACCCATTTATGATAAAAGCTGTTTATCAGGTTTAGTTTCTCTCTGGTGGAATTTTTTTTGCTTCAGTTTGTTTCTTCTTAGATTAGCAGACTAAGATTGTGAAAATGGCTCTTTTGGAAAATCAGAGGTCTTTTGTATTTAAAGAACCCATATAATGGCATAATCTATCTGTCCCTGTCTCTGTATCTGTCTCTGTCTCTCTGTCTAAGTCTCTGTCTTTGTCTCTCTGTCTCTCTGTCTCTCTGTGTCTCTCTGTGTCTCTCTCTGTCTCTCTGTCTCTCTGTCTATCTCTGTCTTTCTCTCTGTCTCTTTCTCTGTCTCTCAATCTCTCTGTCTTTCAATCACTCTGTCTCTCTGTCTCTCTCTGCCACTCTCTGCCTCTCTCGGTCTCTGTCTCTCTGTCTGTCTCTGTCTCTCTGTCAGTCTCTGTCTCTGTCTCTGTCTCTGTCTCTGTCTCTGTCTCTGTCTCTGTCTCTGTCTCTGTCTCTGTCTCTGTCTCTGTCTCTGTCTCTCTCTCTCTCTCTCTCTCTCTCTCTCTCTCTCTGGCTGCCTAAGAATCAATATTACTCTATTGCTTCATTTCTGTGCTCCCTGCCATGATGATTGACCAAAGTTCTGACGCTGTATCCCATCGTCCATATAAATGCTTTATTTTCTAATAATAGTCTTAACCATGGTGTCACTTCACTGCAATAGAACAGTGACTAAGACAGGGTCAAGCCAATAAACAGTGTTTCCTGTTATCACTTCAAGTTCCTATTTTTGGCTTCCTAGGAGATAGTCTGTAACCTGTAAGCAACTAACCCTTTTATTCCCAAGTTATTATTGATTGTAGTATTCTTTATGGTGAGAAAGAAGCAAACTAGAACAATTACCTGTCATATAGGTACATGAGTACATCTTACCTTTAAATTAAAATGAAATGTCTATACATTATTGTGTGTGGTTATAGGATAAGTGACAGTGATACTATTGGACATTTTGCTTCTGTAAGAATCTATCCCACTTACTGTTTCTATTGTTGTAAGGATACACCAGGTCAATAGAGGAAACTACATAGAAAAGGTTTTATATAATTTATACTTCCATTGCTGTTTATCACCAAAGAAGTTGGGACAGACCCTGAAAGAACACAGGATCATGGAGCCAGGAGCTCATGCATAGGCTATGGAGTGGTGATGCTTATTAACTTGCTCCTCAAATCTTGCTTTCGTAAAGAGCACAGGACTACCAATACACGGATTTCACCATGCACAATGGACTGGGCAGTCTCCCACCAATTAAGTAAATGCTTGGGAGTTAGATCATATGGAGGCATTTTCTCAACTGAGGCTTCTCCTCTTTAAAGAATTTAGATCTTGTCAAGTTGCTATGAAACCAGTGTGGCAGACTGAATGTAGTTGGCCTTGAGGAGGTGTGGACTTGATGGAGTAGGTGTGTCCTTGATGGAGGAAGCATATCATTCTGGGTCTTTAAAGCTCTGTCCAGTGTGGAAGAGACTCTCCTCCTCCCTGCATGCAAAACAAATCTTTTTTCCTGGCTGCAATTGGATCAAGATGCATAACTCTCAGATTCCACTCCACCACCATGCCTGACAAGACACAACCCTGTTTCCTGACTTGATGATGGTGGATTGAACCTCTGAAAATGTAATGAAATGTTGAAAAGCCCTCATGAAATGTTGTCCCTTATGAGAGGCCTTGGTCATGGTGGCTTTTCAAATTAATGAAACCCTAACTAAGACAACAAGCTAGTACAGAAACTCTCCCGGATATCAAAATTAATCAACAATAGAGAGTATTTTCAAGTCATGCAGCATACAAACATATTCAAGAGAGAAAAACAGCAATGAATGAGTACATGATAAGCCTCCCTCAAAGAGACACTCTTAGAGTGCAGATTTGGACAAGGCAGACGCCCATGAAGCTCAGGGGCTCCTCAGGAGAAGTGACCTACCAAGTGGGCAACCTCAAAGCATTTGAAACCCATGACAAACAGCAGAGGAAAGATGTCAGCACAAATGCATTAGATACACCTTCTATGTTTTCTGAGAAGGAGGTCACAGACAAGTAAAAGACTGGAATTTCAAGGGCATAGACAGGTTGAAGTAGCACACAGATATGTAGATAGTCATAAGTTTGGTGGAGAGCCAGGTGGAACAGACCAGTGTGGGAGATTTTGATGGTCATCTGGGTCATTTATCACAGATATCCAAAAGATCACAGGATTCATCAGAGGCAAAGAGTGCTCAGGGAAGGAACACAGGATCTATTCAACACCTGAAATTACCTAACAGCATACTCATATTATTTTCTGAATTACTTATTTGAACTGATCATAAAAAAATCATGGTGTTTATGATGTTTTAGGGAGACTCATATATATATACTCTTAGATTTGGATTCACTATTTATTCTGGTAAAATGTACTCTAAGAAACACACACACACCACATCCTTCTGTAATGACTGGCTGGCTATTTGTTAAGAAACAAAAGAAGCCAATGTGGCACAAGTTTGACTATGTAAATGAACTTTCTATTCTTCGTGAGTCTCCTGCTTCATTTTGTGAGAATTCATTCTTTGAATTTATTTATGCCTCAGTGTCCTCTACTCCTTTGTGTGTCCATTGTTCTTTTTAAAGGTCACTATCAATTTGATCTTTCTTACCTTCATCGTGGTTTCTTTTCTGCATGTAAATAATGTATTTCTTAAAATAGATATCTTTATGGGATTAGAGAGATGACTCTAAATCCAGAAGACTAGATTTGGTTTCTTGAATTCATATCCAAGGCTCAAAATCACCATTAATGGCAGCTCCAGGGGACCCAACAACTCATATCTCTGTGGTCACCTGCACTCACAAGCACATGTCCTACCCTCACACATATAAGAAAAGATAAAAATATTAAAAAGAGAGACAAGTTTCACTAGACTTCATTATTCAAATGAAACCTGATACTCTCTAATTGCTGAATCTGTTTGGATCATTTTTATGGGTTACTCCTTATGTTTCAAGGCCAAATTCCTTTTATGTGTCACTCTTTCACCAACTTTGTTTCTTCCTCAGACATCATACCAGAGATTCTACTGATGTTATATCCTTCTCCCCTACTTAATAAACATCCTTTTTTTGCTGTGATCCCTGCTCCACCACATCCCATCTCCAATTCCAGTCCTCCATACAGAGCAGAGATACTAAGTCCTATTAATTTTACCATGTGTGATATCAGATGTATGTACTGTTCTTCCACCATAGCCCATCTCTTCCACCAAAGTCTTCACTCACAGCATGTCATATCACACGTTTTAAATTTTAGAGCAAAACAAATTTTATTGGCAATCATACTGGGTTTGTCAAAGACACTTAAGTAGACAACACAGGAAAACAAACATTTTTTTTTCCTATTCTACAAGTTTATGGGCCTGTACTTTTGTGATTTTTTTCACCTTAAGGAGTCTTTGACACCAGATTATAGACATAGATCTGGAGATCACCATGAAACTTGATAAAGTACACAGAAGGATTGGCAAGAATTTGGTAAACAACCTTTCCAAGATTTTTGGAACCATCCTCTCTGGTGTATTGCACCCAGTTTCCTATTAAGAAGTCACTGTTATCATGTGATGTCAACTCAGCATGAGGAGTCTCTGGAATGATGACAAGGTTACCTTCATCGTAGTCATCCAGGAGCTGATAAATGTAGAGGACCGGATCCTTCTTGTAGCTAATGTAAAACCAGTCCTTCATGACTGGCACCTGGGCTAGCACCATCCCATTCCAGTTTTCCTCAGAGCCATGCTTTCCCTCAAATTTGTGCTGCACCGCTCTGCCAACCAGGCTTCTGGCGAGGTAGGCATCCCTTATCTGAGGAAATACTACATTGTGAGGCAAGACCTTAAGATTTAAAATCCTCTCATCACTGTGGAGCTCCTGTCCATAGACGCTGTCAATACCGTCATACTTCAGCAAATAAAGAGAAGGGTTTGTTGGCAGTTGATCTAGAACTATGGCTTTCCAATGGCTGACAGGTTCATTACCTTCCTTCCAACTGTGAGAAATTCTGCAGCCGACAATAATTCTCAGGGCCTGGGATGAAGGCATCCTCCTCCTCTTCTTTTTGAGGGATGTCATGCTCAGCCTCTTCAGAGGTATTGTCTTCTAAATGGTTGTAGAACTGGTGTAGTAGGCCACAGCAACCCTGGTCCACTGTCTTGTGACTATCATTCTTTGTTCAATCATCCTACTTGGCCATTATCTGGGTTTGAAGATCTTGCCTGTTTAAACCAGAAACAATGCTGTTGCTTCTGTCATACATATGACATCTTAAAGAGCAATGGGTGTGGGGTGCGAGAGAATGCTGGACCAATGCTCTTCTTTAAGAGAACTTCTGGGTAGGTGAAGAAGGCTATGCTAGTCAGGTGTGTACTTCTAAAGTCAAGTTTATCAAAATAAGAAGTTCATAAGCCATTATGGTGCATGCATTTATTCCCAGCACTCACGAGGCAGGTTCTGGCATTTTTCTGAGTTAGAGGCCAACCTGGTCTACAAAGTTAGATGCAGGGCAGCCAGTGATATACAGAGTATTCCTGTTTCAAAAAGAACAAATACAACAAAACAAAACAAACAAACAAACAAAACAAAGAACAAAATAACAAAAAATGAACAAAGAAAACAAACAAATAAAAAGAGAATTTAATAGGAGATGGTCGTGACCTAAGTCTTTAATCCGAGATTTCAAGGGGCAGTGGGAGGCTGACCTTTGTGACATCAAGGTTAGCCTGGTCTGACAGCCATAGCTACACACAGAGAAACTCAAAATAAAATTAAACAAACAAATAAACCAACGAACAAGGGATTCCAGGAAATGAACATAGGGAAATTAACAAGTAATTCTCTAGAGCTCAGAATAACATACTCAGATAAAAATTTCTTCAGCCCTGAGCTAATTTTCCTCTGCTGAGGAAACTTTCCTTAAATGGGTAGGTCAGTGTGGAAGTTGGTATGTCTGTTGCCCTCAAGGATCAAGCAGAATAGAATTAAAAAATGAGCCAGAGTTGTCACCATACCTCTCTTGTATTTGCATGTTCTGAGCTAGGTGGCTACTTTCACAAATATCTACCTAGGGACAAAGCACACAACTGGCCTTCTGTATTGTGTCTCCAGACCCAGTCCCAGGCATATTATTGAAGGCATTGCATCTCCGACTTCAACAAGATCTCAACAAGTCCATGCCATATCAGCCATTTATAAATAATATCTTCTAAAATGCACATGGACAAAGGGGAGTTTTGGCATATTATTGGAATTCTGAAGGAGATATTGTTAGCAAGGTTAATAAACTCAGGAGATCAAATAACCTAAACCATCCACCCTCCTAGATCCCAAACATGAGAGAAATTAGAATGTACAGTTACTCACTGTAGGAGGGAAAACATATAGCCTTAAGGAGCCATGAGAGTCCAAGATACTCCATAAATATACATACCCCAAACAAATGTCCTAGTTTTCAAGATTCTGTCTTCTGAACCAGGCCAGGCACCAAAAGCCTCTGGAACAACTTTATGGGTCAGGAGCTGACCTGGCATTCACACACCACTGTGAAGATACTGAACCCAGCTTCAAGGAATTCTAGTGTCTCCAAGTGGAATAGATGTACAAACTCTGACCTGTGCTCTGTGACATCACCCTATCTCAGCTTACATCATAGAACCTCTATCAGGCTGGTTCCGTCTGGAGTTACACTCAGAAACATTAAGCATCTAGAATTTACATTTTCATATGGCCTCCTAGAAATCCAAAATAAATCCCTACAAAAATGGCCTGATTACCTGATTCACATTCTGCCCAAGTAGATTCACTCTTGTATCATTTTTATTGTGTATTTGTTTGTTTGTTTGTTTATTTGGGTTTTTTTTTGGTGGGGGGTTTCTATTTTCCTTCTGTGAAAGTCTTCAGTGTCTGACACACCAGCATTCTTGGTGGTTATTTTCCCTGTAACAATCTTCCCCTTGGTTATCTTTAAGCTGTTCTTGGAATCAGAAATGTTGCCAGACTCTTGAGGCAACACACTGGATAGCACACTATTCATTTTATCAAAACCCACAGTTAGAGGAAAACAATTTTTTATTCAAAGAAAGCTGGAATTTGACAGGATTGAATACCTTGTATTGAAGCCAATGGCAATCATGAATTATGGATTCTTTGCAAAGTGCAAGGAAATCATAGTCCTTGGGCCTGCTTACAAATTTGAGATAACCTTAAAACAACCCGATATCTAACAGTCACATTTTAAAGCTCTTTAAAATTTACCATCATTTCTGGTTACTAAGAATTTCATAGATTGAATGCAGTAAAACAGGATGAAATAGATAATGTAATTTTACTTTTGAAATATGGGTTGACAGAATACTGGACACAGGTAAGTATGGAATTTACTTACAAATTAGAGGGCACTTTAATTGTTCATGCCACATAGATCTTTACTTCTTCAAAAAAAACATCTTTTTCAGTCTCCACCACTGTCCCTACCACACTGTACATCCTCTTCATAGTGGATGACACTAACTAATTATTTAGACTCTTCCAGCTCAGCCATCAACAAAAGATCATTCCTTACAGATGTGGCCATATGTCAGTGTGATGGAGGCAGTCTTCATCTGAGGTACTATCTTCCCAGTTTGATTTTCGTTCCAATAATAATCTAAGAAGGACCACTAAAAAGCCATATTATCAATGTTGATTGTTATACTGTGTGAAATAGACAAGCTATGGAGGAAATATAGATGTCAACCACACGATGAATTTCTTAAAATGAGAGAGAGTGAGTGAGAGAGAGAGAGAGAGAAAGAGAGAGAGACAGAGAGAAACAGAGACAGAGAGAGTGTGAGACAGAGACAGAGACAGAGAGACAGAGAGACAGAGACAGAGAGACAGAGAGACAGAGAGACAGAGAGACAGAGAGAGAGAGACAAAGGTATTTCTCATCTAAGTTTACTAGCTAAGGGTTTTGTTTTCAGAAAGAATAGATGGGAATGGGAATTATGTTAGGTGAGACAAGCCAAACTCAAAATGACAATTGTCAAATTATAATTTTAATAAGGTACATTGAATAAAAGGAGATATTTTGAAAGAGTATGGGCAGCAGAAGGGGGGCTGAGCAGGTAGAAATGGAGAATAGTGGGGAGGATGAAGATGGTTAAAGGACAGTATAAACCTGTGAAAAGAGACACAACAAAGTCCAGTGACTTGTACACTTAAAGCACATTGGTATTAAGTAGAAGATTCTAAATGATGGTTTGATTAAATTGGGAATTTTACCTTCAAGATACTATAAAATTTATTTTTATGTTTCTACTCTCATTTGGATATTGCATTTTGGGCTAGATATGGTTGACAGGATATGGCAAGGTGTTTACATCTTTGTATAACATTATTCACCCTAAACACATGTCACTCAGTGGGCTGCCATGCTTTCATAGGGAAGGATGTAGCTAGAGATTTTAAGTGTACATGAGGTAGTAAGAAAAATGCCCACACATGACTATAGATTTTCAAATATTCACCTTCATATGTTGTTTGAATGTGTTTCCCCAAATGTAATTTTCTGTAGACTAATCCTCAGGTTTTAATATATTAGGAAAAATTGGACTGGGTCAGGAGGGATAGGACCTACAAATAAAAATCAATGAATAATGCTGTCATAGAAAAGGATTAATTATGACAGGGAGTTTGGTTCCTTCTTTGTCTTTCTAGCCCATTGGATCCCTTATGTGATTTCAACATCTCACTAGAATTTCTTTATCTACTGATAGTGTCTTCTTCTTGAATTTCCTGACTCCTGAAAAGAAGTCATGCAAAATAGGCTTTATTATATACTAGAAATCAGTGTCATTCTTTTTGTCAATACAACTTGTATGATTATGTCTCAGAATCATGATCAACTGAGCCATAGGGGAAAATAATTAGGCTATTTGTGCTGACTAAAGACGAGATGATTTCAGTGTTTTCATGCGTTCTCTTCATGAAAGAAAGCTGCATACTGGGTGAGAATAGATCAGAGAGGTACAGCCCAGGAGGGACTCAGCCATCTGCTGTTGGCCTTGGAGATATAAAGGGACACTACATAAGGGATCCCTAGGAAGAGTGCCAGCCACTGCTTTTAGCTAGTAGAACTATTTTTAGAATCACCATTTTCTAGATTTTAAGAGATAACTGGATTACTTTAATTTACTAAGTAAGGCCATTTGATACATCAGTGATCATCAACAAGCTGTACAGGTGTGGAAAGAAGTTTGGGGACTCAGAAGAAGCCTGTTCTTGAAAAACCCTCTGCGTTCAAGGGAGGGAGACATCTACCCAGCAGCACTAGATAAACAATATACATTGGTAATGGTACCCCCATCGTGTCCATTCTAATGGTTTTCAAACCATTGGTTGAGACTCCTCTCAGTGCTCAAACAACGCTGATACAAGTGTCCCATATCGTATATCTTGTTTATAAGATATATACATTACAATCAATGACTATAACAAAATTATAATTTGAATTTGCAATGAAATAACATTACGATTTGGGAGCTGTGTTTTAAAGGGCCACAATATTGGGAAAATTGAGTACCACTAGTCCTGACTCTTCAAAAGCATGTGATTCAGGATCATCTGGAGGAATAATCCTCTTTACTTAATCTGATACTCCCGGAATACATCACCAAAAATTGTGAAAGTTAAACAGCTGCCTTACCATAGACTATAAGCAGGGCATGCTCTCATCTTAGATTTCTTGTAATTTATTTTATTTTATTTTTAGAATTTAAAGGGTTTTTTTTTTTTTTTTTTTTTTTTTAGAACTTTAGCATTCTCTTTAGGGTTTCAGGTTTTTATTTAGGGCTTTAAAGTTTTGTTGGTATGTTGTACATCGTTAAAGGGTTTTTTTTTGGATTTCAGTGTTTTGATGGGTTTTCAGCTTTTTCTTTTTAAAGGATTTTAGGTATTTTATGGTTTTAGTGTTTTTTGTGTCTTTTTAGTGTTCTTCAGTTTTTCAGAATTATAGGAATTTTCTTAGTGATTTAAGATTTTTTTGAAGTTTTTTTTTAAAAAGAAATTTCATGGTGTTTTCTTGTTTGTATATGTTTTTTAAAGAATTTTATTGTGTTTTTAAATTTTTGGGATTTTTTTTTGGAGCCTTAGGGTTTTTTCTTATAGTTTTACATTTTTTTTTTTAGGGTTCTTGAGGTTTTGTAGAATTTTAGGTCTTTTTTAGGTTTTTAGAATGTTTTAGGATTTCTTAAGAGTTCTTGTTTTTTTTTTGTTTTTATGTTTTATATGTTTTTTTTGTTGTTGTATTTTTGTTTGTTTGTTGTTTTTTCTTTTTTTTTTTTTTACAGCTTTAAGTTATTTGAGGGATTTTTGGTTTTTGTTTTAGTGTCTGTAGGGTTCATGGGTTTATTTTGGTATTATAGATTTTTTTTTTTTTTGAATTTAGGATTCTTTTTAGGATTTCAGTTTTTATATTTAGGTTATTAGGATTTTATACGTTTTTAAAAGTGTGTTTCAGAGATTTGGGGAGATTCATGGTTTTGATGTATTTTAAGTGCTTTTAATATATTTTAGGAGGTTTTTTTTTAGTATTTTAGGGTTTTTTGAGGGGGTCTTTTTATCATTCTTGAGTTTTAAAAAAGAATTTTGGATTTTTGGTGATTTTTTTTAAAGCTTCATTTTTGTTTTTGTTTTTGTCTTTGTTTTTGTTTTTAATTTTATGGTTATTAGGGATTTTTCAGGTTTTTAAAAAAAGATTTAAATGGTTTTTTTTTGCTGTTGTTTAATTCTTTAATTTTTTTTTAGGGTGTCAGGGTTTTTTTTTTTTTTTGATTTTTAAATAATTTTAGGGTTTGGGGAGCTTATGGTCTTTTTTTTTTAATAGTTATTTTTAGGGCTTCTTTTTAGGCTTTTATAATTTTTTCACGGTTTAATTTTTTAGTTTTTTTCTGATTTTAGGGATTTTTATGTGTATTTTAAAAATGAGTTTAATTTTTAATTTTTTAGCTTTATAAGGATTTAGGAATTTTTTTAGGATTTTCATAAAAATCTTTAGGGTTATTTTGGGGTTTTGGGGGTCTTATGTATTTTGGAAGGTTGTTTTTTGATTTCTAGAGATTTTTTTTTTTTGTTTTTAGTTTTTAGAAGTTTAAAGTTGCTTTGTTTGTTTGTTTGTTTGTTTGTTTTATTGTGTTTCACGGTTTATTTTACAGCTTTAGGGTGTTAGGTTTATATTGTTATTTAAGATTTTTGGGTGTCTATGTGTGTGTGTTAGGGTTTTTTTTTGGAATTTTAGGGATTTTTGGGGGGGTTAGGTTTTTCGGAATTAAAGAATTTTTTTTTAGAATTAGTGTTTTTTAGCATTATAGGTATTTAGGTTTCTTTTTTTAATATTTCAAGATTTGGGGGGGAAAATTCAGGGTTTTTTGAAAAATGTTTTAAGGAATTTTTTTAGGGTTCTAGAATTTTTTTTTAGAAATTTAGGGTTTTTCAGGGTTATAATTGTGTGTTTTTATTTTGTGTTTCTCTTGTTTTTGTCGTTTGTTTCATTTTAGGGATTAGGGTTTCCTGGTTTATTTTAGGGTTTAATGAACATTGTAATGTTTTATATATATATATATATATATATATGTTTATTTAAAGGTTATAGATTATTGTTTTTGAGTATTGGTTTTGCGTTTCTGGTTCCGAAGATTTTATTTTATTTTATTTATTTATTTATTTATTTTATTTTATTTTTTTTTTTTAGAAATGTAGTTTTTTTTTTTTTTTTTAGGGATTAGGGTTTACTTGTTTATTTTAGGGTTTTAGGTTCATTGTAATGTTTATATATGTATATATATAACATAAATATATGTTTATTTGAAGGTTATAGTGTTTTGTTTTTGAGTATTGTTTTTGGGTTTTTGGGTCCTAAGTTTTTATTTTACTTTATTTTAGAAATTTAAGGTTTTTTTGTTTGTTTGTTTGTTTGTTTTTTTTTTTTTAGTGTTTTAAAATCTCCTGCAAGTTTTTGTTTTGGTTTTTGTTTTGTTCTTTGTTTGTTTGTTTGTTTGGTTTTTTAGGAATTTTTTTAGGACTTTAAAAAAAATTAGGGTTTTTTAATGTTTTTGAATTTTTAAAAAAAGACTTTAGGGTTATTTTTAGGGTTTTACGGATTTTTTAGAGTTTCAGGTTTTTTTCTTTTAGATTTTTAGGGTTTTTTTTAGATTTTTGAAAGTTTAAAAGAAATAATTTAGGGTTTTTTGGCTTCTCATAGGGTATTTCTTTGTTCTTTGTTAAATTCCCCCTCAACCCCTTCCTATTCCCTGGGATGTATGCTTTAAAACCAGACACATCAGCCTAATAAATGGAGACTTAATAGGACCCTCTGCTTGGTTTCTAGCTTTTCTTCCCCTTCCAATTCCATTTCCTCCCAGGTTTGCAGTACCACTCGCACCTATGTATAACTGAACCCTATGGGACTGGATAAGGGGCACCCAATGTGAGGGCGAGTTTTGGATCTTATTTCCTTCCAGTGCAGGTTCCAGAGAAGTTTGTCCTGACCCCAAGAATTTAGAAGTAGTGAAGGACCCCTTCCACTGCTCATAGAAGAGAGAAAAGTCCTTGAATAGTTGATTCATCTCCGCTCCAGAAACTGGGAAACAAACTATCAAAGGAAGCAGCCTTTATAATTTGCTTAAAGATAGCTCTCATGGAAAGAGGATTTAGAGTTAAAAAGTAAGATTTGATAAACTTTTTTGTTTGTTTTCATAGACCAGGCATGTACATGTTTATTATAGTTGGAGCAGAGATACATTGTAAGAAATGGAGAAGAGTAGGTAGAGGACTAAATGAAATTTTGGCAAAGCAGGGCCCTGATGTGATGCTGTCCCTGAGAATTTATTTACTTATTGGTGTTTATTCCGTGATTTGGTATAAAATGCAGCTGATGATCCAGAGAAACAGCACCTTTTGTCAGTTGCAGAATATTGCCTCTATCCCTTGTCTCAGGAAGCTTTAGAGGGCTCCCTCCCTACTACAAAGCCTCCAAAAGCTGCAGACAGGTCTGAAGTCCCACAGGCTGCTCTTTATACACATGTCCAGGTAACCACTTTGTCTGAGCAGCCCGCCCTGGGCAATCCACCACTGATCAATCCAGTCTTTAAGAAATATTTGGCTTAAAGCCCTTTAATTTCAGAGGACTCAGACACGTTAGAGAAAGAGGTAGTTCGCCCAGTAAACTTGAGCTGCTGTCTTGCTTCAGACCCTCCCTGCAGTGCCCCTCCCTATCTGCTGCCTATTAGTGCTTCTGCACCATGGTGTCAGGTTTACAGGTTTCTATTCTCATTGCTGCTAAGGATAAGCTGGTGTCTCAGGTAGCAGGATTACAAGAAGGACTAAAGCTACAGCAGCAGTATGCTCGCCATTCTAAAGAGCTAGCTTCACTCTAAAATTGCTTAAAACAGACTATCCTGGTTCCTCCTCCACCCGCAGTCTCAGGAGGCATAAAAAAGAAAGCTCAGTGAGCCATAAAAAACAAAACATTGGCTTTCCTTGTAATCACTCTCTCCAAGAGAACTGCTAGCTGTGACCTGCCCACTTCTATGGTGGAGGAGCAGCCCCCAGCCACCAGTGCCAAATCTCCTTCTGCAGAAATAGGGCCTTTAGAAGTGCCCAATGCCGATTTCTCTGTAGACACTAACAGCGAGGGTGGAGAAGATTATGAGAGTGATAATGAAGTAGAAATCAAGAAGAATTAACTGTCCCTATTCAACAGACAGAGCTTTGTAGGCTAAGTTTTAAAGACTTAAAAGAGTGTAACTCTGCCGTTAGAACTTTTGGTCCATCTGCCCCTTGTATGCTTTCGCTACTAGAAGCCCTCCCAGTAGTGATTGGATCAAAGAGATTTAAACTGTGTTAACTCGAGGATAGTTTTTCTCATGGAGGGTTGATTTCCTCAATAGGTGCCAGACCATTGCAGTAGCTAATCAGAAAAACCCTCTAGTGCCTGGACTGGCTGGACCTTGGAAAAGCTTTCTGGTCAAGAAAAATATTTGGCTAAGGCCAGGCAGAAATTGCCCAGTGGGTCTCTTGGCTCAAACTGCTAACACAGCATTGGGAACTTGGAATGCTATTCCTATGAAAGGTTCCATTATTTCCCCTTTAACTAAAATCATTCAAGGAACCCAAGAAGACTTTAGTGAATGTGTTAGTCATTTGCTTGAGGCTGCAAAAAGGACCTTAGGTCATGAGGATGTGAAAGAACCTAGTGGGGAAACCCCCACTCAACTCCTGATTCAGCGTGCACCCAAGAATCACAAATAGAACACAAAGACTTGATGTAACAACACGAGGTATTTTAATGGCGGAGCTCCGGGTCGAAACGCATCTCACACAGGAGACAGTGAATTAGACCACGAGGCTTGGAAGCTAGGGGTTTTTATAGAAAAAGAGTGGGGCTGGGGGAGGAATTGGCGCGGTTTCACATGATTGGTCCATTTAAACATCAGCAGCCTGAGGTCAGAGGGGTGGGAGATAGGGAGGCAATGGGCCTGCCCAGGCATGTCCTGGTCTGTTCTGCTATGTTCTCAGCCCCAGGTTTCAAAGCTCACAAACAACTCTTTGGGCTATTTGACATACATTACATGAATCACATGTCTCAAGTTTTATTTCCTTTCATTCCCCTTTTCCTCTGTTTAGACTAATTCTCATCATAGAATTTTAGAGATTGGTGTCCCCTAACTCTTCATTTACCTGAACTATATGTTGATATTGTCTCTGAAGAACCATGAGTTTTACTGTATCAATTCTACTCTGGATGAAAGCCATTCCTCTATTTATTATACAGGGGCCGAAAACTAAAGGTAAGCATATCATAAGGATTGGTCCAGCTACAGCGGAAATCAAAGAAGTTATCCAAGATGGTCATAATTCAAACCACATCTCAAACCACCCACTTTGAGCATTCCATTCCCGTTTCCTTCACTCTAATCTTTCAGTTTCTGCATAGAGTCTCTAACTCTTCCTGTATGATCTGCATAGAAGCAACACTCTTCTTTAAGGGCGGCACACAGTCCTCCTTCTTTTAGGAACAACAAATCAAGGCCTCTCCTGTTCTACAAAACTACCTCAGACAGGGAGGTCAAAGATTTTTCTAAAGCATCAATGGACTTCTCTATTGCCATTAGGTCTTCATTGACAGCATCCCTCAAAGACTGAATTCCCTGTCTTCCTTCTATCAAAGCTGACACTTCTGTCCCCACTCCTACTGCCATACCTATTCCTAGGAATGCAGCCAGGGTTAAAGTAATTGGTTCTCTTTTCGACCACGGGCCAGCATAGCTTTCTGCTAAACTGGATGCAGGGTGATAATATATGCGGGGTAACAGCTAGATCATGACACAAAAATCATGAGTTGAATTAAAAACCTTAGTTGATACACAGTGAGTAAGTCCTGTATTGCAAGCCCACCATCCAACCGGGGAAGATACAAGATAGTAATTAGCTTCCATTCTGGACACAGACTGAATTTGTCTGCATATGTGTTTGTGAGTGGAAGGTGGGGTGCCTATACAAAGACCTGGACTCCTCAGAGATACATCAGTCAGGGTCAGTTTTTGTCCTGTTCCCCAAGAGCAGGAAGTATGGCTGCTGATTCTGTTGAAATCTCCATTGAAGGCAATTTCTTCATAATAAGGCGGACCCGAGGACAGGGATAGCCAGCAGTCCTCAGTAGCCCTTGGATCAGTTCTATTAAGGGCATAAACAGCTCCTCTCACTAGGTTAAACATCCTCTGTCTTGTTGAAGGAATCTCAGTGGTAATAGTTAGAGGTACCTGAGGAGTGGGAGGTTGGGTGATAGTAGCCATACTAAGGGGGTCTGCAATCAATGGAGTATTCTGAGTAATAGTATGGGTGAAGGGTGTGGACTTGGTTGGGGGGCCTAAAGGATTGTACGGGGTCTCTATTTTTAATCTGATAGTGAACAATAATCCCGCATCATATTTTTCCTTGTAAATCCTAAGACCCCAGGTATACCCTTTTGTCCATCCCAGAGCTCTTTTCCCTGGTTCAGTAAAGGTGACATGGCTCGGATGGCACCAGTCAGTACACTCGTCTAGGTAAAATCCTCCAGGTACATAAGACGCTAGGGAATAGTTGGATGTTACTCTAATATAGTCCCATCTTGAGGAGGGCTTCCAGTGGGCTGTACCTGAAGTCTCCCAACCCCAGCTCTTGCAAAAGAAGTCAGCCTTACCTCCACATGTTGGATTAAGGGATTGACTTTGGTGGGGCCCGGGACAGACAAAGAAGGGATGGGTTCGAAGCATACTTCTATCCCTTTGGTTAGAGCAACCACCCCATGGGTCTCTCGAATGTTTTTCTACGTATGGACAGGGTGTTAAAGGTGCCCTCTGAATGTCAGAGTACCCCTCCAAGTCCCATCCAGTAGGGGCTCCTATAGCCAACTTACAGATGTCAGGGAAAAGATCAGGCCACCAAGTCCACAGAGGGTGTACCTTGGCGATTGTCCATACAGCCCTACCCCCCTCATTGAGTACCTCCCACGTTTGTTGAACAGGACTGTGGGGGTTGAAGTCCATTGGGATCACTCCTACAAAGCAGGCACAACTTAAAAGGGTTAGTAGTCTTCTCCAAAGTCCACTCATCATGGCTGACTCCAGGGGGTGCTCTCTTGACGTGGGATGCATGGACCCAAGTGGGGATTCTATCCAATTTGATCAAGGTGGGCGTTGTCAGTAGCACCAAGTAGGGTCCCTTCCACCTCGGATCTAGGTTTCCCGCTTGGTGTCTCCTCACCAGGACTGCATTTCCTACTTCAAACTGGTGCAGCACCTGTGTGTCACCAGCAATATTGGTTTCTTTTAGCTGTTCCCAGACCTCATTTCTTACTATTTCGAGAGCTTTTAATCGAGCCAAAATACTAGAAGAAGGAGAGAAAGACACATCCGGGCGATTCCTATCCCCTACAGTCATAAAAATGGGTGGCGACGCCCCGTACATTAACTTAAATGGAGTTAGGTCAAGGGGTCCAGGTGTATTCCGAACCCTGAACAAGGCATAAGGGAGAACGGCTGTCCAATCACTTCCGCTGGATTCTAAGGCTATTTTATTCAGAGTCTTCTTTAGCGTTCTGTTCATCCTCTCTACCTGTCCTGAACTCTGGAGTCTGTATGCACAATGTAATTTCCAATTTGTCCCCAGTTGCCTGGCCAATCCCTGACTTGCCTGGGAGACGAAGGCAGGTCCGTTGTCTGACCCCATTACCTTAGGTATCCCAAAGCGGGGAAGGATTTCTTCAAGTATCTTCTTGACCACTACATTAGCCATTTCTTTCTTGGTGGGGAACGCTTCGACTCATCCCGAGAAGGTGTCTATAAAAACTAGGAGATATTTATTTCCATACATAGTTGGTTTCACCTCAGTGAAGTCAGTTTCCCAGTAGGCTCCAGGCCTGTCTACTCGCAGTTGTTTTCTTTCCTGGAGCTTGCTAGACTCAGCATTGGTAAGTGCACAAGCAAGGAAGTTTTTTATTATCTCCTCCACAATTCTCTTTAATCCAGGAATGTAATAGGGGAACTTACTAACCAATTTTAGTATTTTTTTAATTCCTAAATGAGTCAGATGATCTATGTTAGCTAAGTAATCTCGCCCCTCTTCTTCTGTGAGGGTTCTTTTATTTATTTCCTCAGCAGCGGGCTGTTGGGTTCTCATAACCAGTCATTGGCCCTTGGGCTGCTTTTTTAGCTTCTTGGTCTGCCATTTGATTTCCCTTTTCAACGGGCCCAGTTCCCTTCTGGTGTCCTGGGCAATGGATAATTGCCACCCAATGGGGCAGATGAACAGCTTCTAATAAGCTGAGAATTTCTTCTTTATTTTTGATATCTTTGCTGGCAGACGTCAGCAGTCCACGGTGTAGGTATATTTCTCCGTGACTATGAGCCGTGGCAAAAGCATACCGGCTGTCGGTATAGAGATTAAGAGTCCTTCCTTCTGCCACCTTAAGGCTTGAATTAGTGCAATTAGTTCCCCTTTTTGAGCTGATGTACCATCCGGTAGGCTGCTGGCCCATATGACAGACTTTCCATTCACTACTGCTGCCCCAGCCCTCTGTTTACCTTCTACTACAAAGCGGCTTCCATCTGTGAACCAAGTCATCACCCCTGGCCAAGGTTGGTCTGTGAGGTCTGGCCAGATTCCAGTCTCTTCTGCCAGTATTTCTTCACACTTATATGCAGGGGTCTCGTCAGCCTCAGGTAGTAAGGAGGCAGTGTTGAGAATGGCTGGGGGTGCAAAACTTACTTGCTCTGTTAGCAATAGGCTCTGGTAAAGCGTCACTCGGGCATTGGTCATCCAGCGGTCCGGTGGTTGCCTGACAATGCTCTCAAGAGAGTGTGGGGCCACTATGGTAACATTCTGGCCCATAGTCAGTTTGTCAGCATCTCTTAATAGCACAGCCGTGGCTGCTATGGCTCCCAGGCAGGAGGGCCATCCACTGGCCACAGAGTCCAGTTTCTTTGATAAGTAGGCTACCGGGCACTTTCATGGTCCCAAAACCCGGGTAAGGACTCCCCTTGCCACTCCATTTCTTTCATCAATATATAGGGTGAAAGGTTTGTTTAAATCTGGCAGGGCCAATGCTGGAGCCTGCAGCAGTGCCTTTTTGAGAGTTTCAAAGGCTAGCTGATGTTCCCTGGTCCAGGTGAATTCCCCTTTCTCTTTGGTTAGTGGATACAAGGGAGCTGCCAGTGAGGCAAATCTGGAATCCAGAGTCTGCAAAACCCGGCAGTCCCCAGAAACTATCTTACCTGGCAAGCAGTGGTTGGGGCCGGGATCTGCATAACAGCTTGATTTCTGGCTTCTGTGAGCCACCGTTGTCCATCTCTCAGGATATATCCTAGGTAGGTCACTTCTATCTGGCATAACTGAGCCTTTTTAGCAGAGGCCCAATAGCCCAGTTTACCTAACTCACCCAGGACGTTATGGGTTCCAATTTCACAGTCCTTGGGTGTTTCTCCAGCTAGGAGCAGGTCATCTACATATTGCAGAAGAGTCACCTGTGGGTTATTGGCTCGGAAAAGAGCAAGATCTCGGTGTAGGGCTTCATCGAACAAAGTGGGTGAGTTCTTGAATCCCTGAGGCAGCCTCCTCCATGTGAGCTGTCCGGCGTGTCCACTCTCAGAGTCTCACCATTCGAAAGCGAAAAAGGGCTGGTTGTTGGTGTGTAACCTCAAACAGAAAAAAGCTTCTTTAAGATGCAGGACTGTGTACCATGTCCGACCAGGTGGCAAGGTGCTGAGGAGGTTATACGGATTTGGCACCGTGGGGTGTATGTCCTGAACTCTCTTATTGACTTCTCTAAGGTCCTTGACTGGACGGTAGTCACTGGTCCCTGTTTTTTTTACTGAAAGTAAAGGGGTGTTCCAAGGGGATTTGCATGGGACCAAAATGCCTTGTTGCAGCAGTTTGTTGATTTGGGGGCATATACCCTCTTGAGCTTCTCTGAACATGGGATATTGTCGGACCCCTATAGGGATGGCCCTGGACTTAAGTTCAATCACCACAGGGGGGGGGACCAGTTTTGCCATCCCCACTCCTTCCCTCTCTGCCCATGCCTGAGGGTATCGATTCAACCAGTCCTGTAATCTCTCATGGGGCTTTACTTTATTTTGGTAAAGTCGATATTCCTCTCCTAGTTGTAAAGACAGCTCTAGAGTCTGGTGCACTTTTATTCCCCAGAAAACCTCCGGTCGATGAGAGGTGAAAGTTATTTGTGCTTTTAACTTGGTTAGTAAGTCTCTCCCCAATAAAGGCATAGGACACTCTGGAATGACTAGAAACAAGTGAGTTACTCGAGTTCGCCCTATGTCTACTACTTGGGATGTGGTCCATGGATACATTTTTTGTCCCGTGGCCCCAATCACCGAGGTTTTTTCATTTTTCTTCACTTTTCCTAGAGGAGTTTTGAGTACTGAAAATTCGGCTCCCATGTCGACTAGAAAATACTCAGGGGTCCCCTCCACTTCTAAGTTTACCCTAGGCTAGGGGAGGGGTTCCAAGCCCCTTTCCCCCTAGTCTTCACCTTCTCCAAGAGAAAGCACCTTTACCTCATGTTTTGTTATTTTTGTTTTTTGTTTTCGGACAGTCGCTCTTCCAGTGGCCCATTTCCTTGCAATATGTGCATTCATTCCTCTCCAGGTGCTGCCTGCCTTCTCAGGGTCTCCTTGGTCCCTGCTGTCTTTTGTCTCCCAGGTTTCCTGAATGTCTACCTCTTCTTCCTTTATCTCTTTCTCCTACTGCGGCCAGGATCCTAGTCAAAACCTTTTCTTGCATCCTGTCTCTCCTATCCTCATCCTCTCTTTTCTCTCTTTTCTCTCTCTCTAACTTTTCATCTTCTGTTTCTCTCCTATGATATACTTTCTCTGCCTCTCTAACTACATCCCTTATGTTGTAATCCTGCAAGCCCCCAATTCGCTGTAACTTCTTCATAATGTCAGAAGCCAACTGGCCAATGAAGGCCATAAGTACTGAGGCCCTTTGACCCTTACGTGGGGTCGAATGGGGTATATCTCCTATAAGCATCCATGAGCCTTTCGAGGAAGACTGAGGGGGGCTTAGTCGCTCCCTGCATAACCTCTCTTACCTTGGCCAGATTCGTGGGCTGCCAGAGAACACCTTAGAGACCCGCCACTAGGACCCAGCGATAATTGGACAGTGGTTCCCTACCTGGTGCCATATTATAATCCCATCGTGGCCGGGTTATCGGGAATCCTTCATCTATTTCAGCTGGAGTTTGGACAGGGCGCCCAGCCTCATCTCGGACGTTTTTCCGAGCCTCGAGGAGAATTCTCTCTCTCTCCTCGGTTGTGAATAGAGTCTGCAGAAGCTGCTGGCAGTAATCCCACTTCGGCTGGTGTGAATAGATTAATGATTCAACCAACCCAGTGAGTCTTGCAGGGTTCTCTGAAAAAGGGGGGTGATTAGCTTTCCAGTTATAGAGGTCAGAAGAGGAAAAAGGCCAGTACTGTAGGGGCTGTAGACTGTTCAGATCAGCAGGGGGAGCTCCAATAGCCCTGAGGGGGAGCGCCAAGGTTGAATCCTCAGGCCCCTAAGGGGTGACTCCTTTCCGGCTCCTTGTTCCTGTGGAGGGACCCCCTCCAGCTGGGGCCTGAGGCAGAGGTCCCGAGGGAGCTGAAGGTTGGGGCTGGGGAGCATATGGTGGGGGTTGAGGGGTGTCAGGCCACTCAGGGGGTTCTTCAATCTCTGGATAGATCTTGGGGGGTTTCATCACTGGTGTGCTACGATCAAAAATCTCCCCTGCGCAGTGGTTTTGGTTTCTTTTTCTCACCATTTTCTCAGATGGCTAGAATCTTGGTGCCAGGGCGGAGAGGTCGGAGGAATGGGCGAACCCATGGGGATGGGTAGCAAGCCAAGTCCTCCCATACTGTGATGTATGGTTGCTGCTCTGGATACGACCCTGGCCCCTCCTGAAAAACAATGGCCTTCACAGCCCTTATGGTGGGTAAGTAAAAAGTTCCTTCTGCTGGCCAACCTACTCCAAAAACAGGCCATTCTGAGGAATAGAAAGTCATCCATGGCTTTTTCTTCACTGTTACTGACAAATTTCGTCCTCTAGCCCTAACGTCCGTTCAATGGTCCTTAGTCAAAGATAAAGAAGTAGACACAGTCTGTCCCATAGTGAAGAATAAGAATAAACACAACACAATGACAGAGACAGAAAACACTAAGAAATCCAAACACACCCGTCCGCGTCTGGACTTATACAACCAGCCAAATGCTACCTCTGACGGAGTGGGATTCTGCATCCACTCCTCTGGCAGGAGGAGCACTCACTCTTTTTCACTCTGCCAGGCAACAGCCAGGTCCTCCTGACTGTTCCGTACCCTGGGCACTCCATGGTCTCCCTCGGAATGTCTTCCAGGGGTGCAGCCTGTGGGGAAATAGACCGTCCTCTTCCCACAGCCACTAGGGTCCTTATGGTCCTCAGTGGCAGCTGCCAGAATACAGAATACCAGAACTGGTAACACAGGTGGGGCTCAAACCCACAATCTCAGAACTGAAAAACTAAGACACAAATTCAGCAGTGCCACACTTAGACACTTAGACAACAGACAACATAACAAGACTCACACAAACAAACGTACCTCCAAGGGGTCCTTTGGGGTTCCTGGGTGTCAAGCAGATCTCTTTGGTACCTCCAAATGAAAGCACCTAGTGGGGAAACCCCCACTCAACTCCCGATTCGGCATGCACCCAAGAATCCCGAATAGAACACAACGCCTTGATGTAACAACACGAGGTATTTTAATGGTGGAGCTCCGGGTCGAAACGCATCTAACACAGGAGACAGTTGATTCGACCATGAGGCTTGGAAGCTAGGGGTTTTTATAGAAAAGGAGTGGGGCTGGGGGAGGAATTGGCACGGTTTCACATGACTGGTCCATTTAAACATCAGCAGCCTGAGTTCAGAGAGGGGGGAGGGAGATAGGGTGGTAATGGGCCTGCCTTGGCATGTCCTGGTCTGTTCTGCTATGTTCTCAGCCCCAGGTTTCAAAACTCACAAACAACACTTTGGGCTATTTGACATACATTACATGAATCACAGGTCTCAAGTTTTATTTCCTTTCAGATGCAGACAATAATCTTGTAAAACATCTGGCTTTTGAGAATGCTAATTCGGCTTGTAAGGCAGTCCTGCCTGGTAAGATTATGGACAAAGATCTTAATGAGATGATTCATCTTTGTCGTGTTCCCTTACAAGATGTCTAAGACAGTCAATCTTGCAATGGGTGCAGCTCTTCAACCTCTTATGGCAATAGGCAAGGCTCTTCAGCAAGCTGGCCTACAAACTAGTTGTTTTAAGTGTAGCCAGACTGGACAATTTGCATGAAAGTGTCCCATTGTGCCCTCGCTTAACGGTGCTCCAGCACAACCTACTGACCATTCTTTTCGGCCTACATGGCCTTATTTTCTTTGTCCACACTGCAAAAACGGCCAGCATTGGGTAAACACTTGCAGAGCTCAGACAGATGCATCTGGGAATCCCCTGCCTCCCGTTCAGGGAAATGGATATGGGGGACAGACCAAGTCTCAAAAACCATCGCATTTCTCCCATACACGGGGTACAGCCAGCAGACAAATCAGCCACTGGTCTCTCCAGAGCCATCATGGGCAGAGCAGGACTGAACTTGTGTTCTGCCACCAGTGCAAACTTAACACCTGAGCATGGCGTTTATATCCTCCCTATAGGGTCTATGGCCCTCCTTCACCTGATACATTATTATTATTATTATTATTATTATTATTATTATTATTATTATTATTATTATTATTATTATTATATATTAGGGCGTGCTTCTGCCACTTTGAAAGGACTTACTGTCCATCCCTCAGTAGTAGATAATTACTACACTCGAGAAATTAAAATTTTAGTTAGTGCCTCTCAAAGACCAATTTCTGTATCAAAGGGCAACGTTTAGCACAAGCCTTGCCTCTACCTTTAGATACTTCCGATCCAGCAATGGGCACACATCGTGGTTCTTCACAACCAGGGTCATCAGATCTGTATTGGGTACAAGCAATTACCAAAGATTGCCCTACACTCTGCCTTAAGATAAATGGCAAGAGCATTGAGGACCTTTTAGACTCAGGTGCAGATTCTCCTATGATTTTACAAAGTGCCTGGCCTGCTACTTGGCCAATAAAGACCTCTTTAACTCATTTACAGGGAATTGGACAATCAAAGAATACTCTCCAGAGTTCAGAGTTATTGACATGGGAAGATGATGAAGGAGATTCTGGTTCTATTCAGCCTTATGTTGTCCCTGGTCTGCCCATTAATTTATGGAGAAGAGACATTCTTTCTCAAATGAGAGTCATTATGTGCAGTACCAATGGAGTCATTACTCAACAAATGCATACTCCGTGTTAACTCCATGGACACAGACTGGGTAAAAATAGCCAAGGGATGCCTGCACCAATAAAGGCCACCCCCAATAGTTCAACCAGGTTTAGGTTATGACTCCTATTTTTCATAAGGAACATTGCTCTCCCTGCGCCTCAGGCAGATAAGATTACATGGAAAGATGATACCCCTGTCTGGCTTGACCATTGGCCCCTTCCTGCAGATAAATTGTCAGCAGCCATAGAGTTAGTGTAGGAAATATTGATAGCTGTACACATTGAATCATCCTCTTCGCCTTGGAACACTCCTTTGTTATAAGAATGTGAAATGGTAAATGGAGGATGTTACAAGATTTTAGAGAAGTTAATAAGACTATGGTCCCCATGGGGGTCTTAAAACCTAGTATTCCCTATCCAGTGGATATTCCCAGGGGATATGTAAAATTAGTGATTGATATAAAAGTTTGGTTCTTTTCCATTCCTCCTCATCCTAAAGATTGTAAATGCTTTGCATTTACCCTTCCAGTAGTTAATTGAATAGGGCCTTTGCCTCACTTCCAATGGATGGTCCTTCCTCAAGGCATGGCTGTCACATACTGAGGTCGAGTCAGCCTGACAGGCCTAGAGGCCTAGAAGCCACTAACGCGGCTGAGAGTTTCATGGAAACTCTCCTCCAGGAATCTAGTGTTCTCTCTAACCCATATATTAATATTCCATTCCCGAGTTAGTCTGGTGTATGGATCCATGTGCTCTGTTTTAGTATTATCCTATTATAAGTGCCTTTTAAGACTCTCTCTCTCTCTTTTGAGTTTGGAAGGTTGGGTTTTCCTATTTATCTCTGGTTGTCTTGCATCTCTCTGTGGAAACCATGCAGATCCTAAGTAAAAAAAAAAACAAAACAAAACAAAAAAAACAAAAAAACAAAAAAACATAACAACAACAACAACAACAAAAAAAAAACCTTCAAATGGCTCCCAATTGCTGGGATTAAAGGCAGGAGCCAACAATGCCTGGCAAACCAAAACAATAAAACACCAAATATAAAACCCTAATTTTCTTTTAGTACATATCAAAAACAAAAACAACAACAACAACAACAACAAAAACAACAATCCATAAGAAATACTGTAAATGCTAAAAAACTGAAGTCAAATGAAGGCTAAATTAAATCCCAAACACTAAAATACACTAAAATCATTTAAACAAAGAAAAAAACAATAAAAATACAAGGAAGCCTGAAAACAAAACAAAGCAAAACAAAAACTCTAAATCACTCTTTAAAAACACTCTAAAACTTTAAAATAATCTAGCAATCTAAAAAGAATACGTAAGTAGCCGAAATATCTCTAAAACATTTATTTATTTATATATATATATTTATTTATTTATTTATTCATTCATTCATTCATTCATTCATTCATTTAATAAATTCTGTCATTCTATCTTTCTGTTTTTCTATCTTTCTCTTTTTCTCTTTTTGTTTCTTTCTCTCCATGTCTCTTTCTTTCTCCCTTTTTTTTTCTCTCTCTCTGTCTGTCTCTCTCTCTTACCCCCTCTTTGTCTTTCTCCCTCTCCCTCTCCCTCTCCCTCTCCCTCTCCCTCTCTCTCTCTCTCTCTCTCTCTCTCTCTCTCTCTCTCTCTCTCTCTCTCTCTCTCTCTCTCTTTTGACCTGTCATTCTATCTGCCTGCCTGCCTTTCTCTTTGCCTTCCTTATTCCCTTCCTTGCTTCCTTCCTTCATTCCTTCCTCTTCCTCCTCTCTCTCCTCTCTCTCTCTCTCCTCTCTTTCTCTTTCTATCTCTGTCTCTCTGTCTCTCTTGCTATTTGTCTCTCTGTCTCTTTCTGTCTCAAGCTCTCTGTCTCTCTCACTGTCTCTCTCTCTCTTTCTTTCTATTTGCTTGCCTGCCTCACTTACCATCTGCCTGTCTGCCTGTCTGCCTGCCTGCCTATATTCCTTCCTTCCTTCCTTCCTTCCTTCCTTCCTTCCTTCCTTCCTTCCTTCCTTCCTTCCTTCCTTCCTTCCTTCCTTCCTTCATTCCTTCCCACCTTCTTTCTTATGTGTTTCTTTGTTTCATTGTTTCTTTGTTTGTTTGTTTCTTTCTTTCTTTCTTCTTTCTTTTTGTCTTTGTTTTTTTTTCTTTCTATTTCTCTCTCTCTGTCTCTCTGTCTCTCTGTCTTTCTGTCTCTCTGTCTCTCTCACTCTCTCTCTCTCTCTCTCTCTCTCTTTCTCTCTCTCTCTCTCTCTTGAGTTTTGGAAATTAAATTTCTCTGTGTATCTCTGGTTGTCTTTCAGCTCCCTGTGGAGACTTGCTGAACTTTAAGTAAAAAAAAATACCTACCTCTCTCTCCCAATTTCTTGGGTTAAAGACATAGTCAAACATTGCCTGGGAAACCCAAAACGTTGAAACCTCAAATATAAAAACCTAAATATTTTTTAGAAAAAATCAAGTAGAAAAACAACAACAGAACCCTAAGCAATACAGTAATGTGCTAAAAAAATGAAGTAAAAGAAAAACTCAATTAAACCGCAAATCCAAAAATACAATAAAGTGATTAAAATGAAAAAAAAAACACTAAAAATACACTAGACACTTGAACAAAAACAATAACAACCCCTAAGAAATACAGTAAAATGTTCAAAAGAACATGAATTAAAGTAAAGTCTAAATTAAACCCCAAATCCTAAATTACACTACAAAAAAAGATAAAACTGTAAAAATACACTAGAAGCCTGAAAACAAAACAAATACAAACAAACAAACAAACAAAAATGAAACAACAAAAACTCTAAATCACTCTTGTAAAAACTATACAAACATTTTAAAAATTCTAGAAATCTAAAATAAATACACACATAGCCGAAATGTCCTTGAATATATATATTTGTCTGTCTGTCTGTCTGTCTGTCTGTCTGTCTGTCTGTCTGTCTGTCTATCTATCTATCTATCTATCTATCTATCTATCTATCTATCTATCTATCTATCTATGTAATTCTGTCTTTCTTTTTCTATGTTTCTGTCTCTCTTTCCTTCTTTCTCAATTTCCTTCTTTCTTTAAATCCTCTTTTCTTACTTTTTTTTTTTTTTTTTAATTTGTGTGTGATTTTGGTGACTGGGCTTCTCTGTGTATACCCTGGCATTCATGGATATCAGTCTGAACACCAGGCTGGCCTGGTTCTTAATAAACAAAGGAAAAAACAAAACAAAACAAAACAAAACAACACTATACATATACTAAAACACTTAATGCCTAAAATCTCTAAAAAACTGTTCAAAAAAACTAATATATGTGTATGTGTATGTGTAGGTGTAGGTGTAGGTGTAGATGTAGGTGTAGGTGTATGTATATTTACATTTATATGATTTTTTAAAGCTTCGAGGTTTTCTTTGTATGCTTTTATGTTTTTAGTGTCTTTTTAGGTTTTTTACAAAGGATTTTTTATTTTTTACTTATTTTTTTGTTTGTTTGTTTGGTTGTTTTTTTTTTTTTTTTTTTTTAATGGTTTCAGGTTCTATTTCCGTTTTAGAGTTTTAGGGTTTTTAGGTTCTTTAAAGTTTTTTTTTTAACAATACTTTTAAGGTTTTTGTTTTTTGTTTTTTTTTTTTTTTTCTTTTAGGGATTTAGGATTCTTTTTAGGTTTTCAAGATTTCATTTAGAATTTTAAGGTTCTATAGTTTTGTTTTGTTTTTTTTTTTTTAAATAGGAATTTAGGGTTTTTCTAGAGTTTCAGGTTTTTGATGTATTTTTAGGTTTTTTTGTTTTAAATTTGGGATTTTTATGGTTTTAGGAATTCTGGCACAATCTTTTTAGAGTTCTTGATTTTTTTCAGAGTTGATTTTTTCTTGTTGTTGTAGTTGTTGTTTTTAGTGTTTTAGGGCTTTTTTAAGTTTTTTATAAAGGATTTTAGGGTGTTTTAGTAATTTAGGGTTCTTTTATGTTGTTTTCTAAAATTTTTTTTTTTTTTTTTAGATTTTTGATCTTTAGTTTTACAGCTTTATAGTTTTCTAGAAGGATCGTTTTTTAACATTATATGTTTTTTTTAGGGTTAAGGGTTTTTCATGTCTTTTAGGGTTCTAGAGGTGTTTTATTATTATTTTAGGTTTTTTAAAGGTTTTTTAAAAAATTAGAATTTTTGAGGGTTTTTTTACGTTTTTAAAATGTTTTTATTAAGGATTTTATTTTTATTTCATTTTATGCTTTTATTTTATTTTCTTAAGGATTCTTTCCTATAAAAGATGATTTTAGGATTTTTCTCAGTGTTTTGGGCAATTTTTTTAATGGCATAAAGGTTTTTTTTATGGTTTTATAATTTTTGAGGTCTTTTTAGGGTTCTTGAGTTTTTGTTGAATTTTAGGGCAATTTTTAGTGTTTTAGAATTTTTGGGGTCTTATTAGAATTCTTGCTTTTTTTTTTTTTTTTTTTTTTTTTTTTTTTTTTTAATTGTAGTTTTTGTTTTTAAAGGTGTTTATTAAGTATTTTAGGGTCGCTGGGCAGTGATGGCCCTTGCATTTAATCCCAGCACTGGGGAGGCAGAAGCAGTCAGATTTCTGAGTTTGAGGCCAGCCTATTATTGAGAGTGAGTTCCAGGAATGCTAGAGCTACAAAAAGAAACAGTCTCAAAAAACCAAAAAAAAATTATTTTAGGGTTTTTTGGTATTTTTTTGTTTTTTGTTTTGTTTTGCTTTGTTTTATTTTGATTCTTTTTGTTTTTGTTTTTAGCTTTTTGGGGATCATTTAGTGTTTGTTTAAAGAACCTAAGGTTTTTCTGGGTTTTCTTTTCTTTTTCTTTTTTTTTTAATGTTTCTTGATTTGTTCTACATTTTTAAGGTATTTTAGGGTTCTTTAGTGTTTTTAAAGGATTTTAGGAATGTTTTAGGTTTTATTATTATTATTTTTTAAAGTATTTATGTTTTTTTGTTGTTTTTTGCTGATGTTTTTTGTTTTTTAGGGTTTTAGGTTTTCTGGTTATTTGTATGGTTTTTTGGTGTATTGGAATTTTGGGATATTTTATTGGGGTTTTAGTTTCTTTTAGTTTTTTTTATATAATTTTATAGTTTTTTTTAAGGGTTTTTGTTGATTTTTTAAAAACATCAAGGTTTTCTTTTTTAGGTTTTTATTGTCTTTTCAGGTTTTTTAAAAGGTCTTTCTTATTTTATTTTATTTTATTTTTTAAGTCTTGAAGGATTTTTTTAATGGTTTCAGGACCTTTTTTAAGGCTTTATGGGTTTTTTTGGTCTTTTTTTTTTTAGGATTTTTGAGTATTTTGAAAGAATTTTGAGGGTTTTTTAAGGGGCTTATTTTTCTTTTTAGGGTTTCATGTTCTTATTTAGGGATTTAAGATTTTTTTTCAAATATTTAGGGTTCTTATTGAGGGGAGTTCAGGGTTTGGGTATAGCCAAGGATACACAGAGAAACCCAATCTCAAAAAAAAAAAAAATATATATATATATATATGAATAAAGTAAGGAAGAAAGAATGAAAAGAATTTGAGGGACATTTTTTCGCTTTTGGTGTATTTTCTTTAGAATTTTAGGTTTTTTGTTTTGTTTTGTTTTTTTAAGGAATTGTAGGGTTTTTAGAAGAGTTTTTGATGTTTTGATTGAATCTATATATATATATTTTAATTTTAGGGTTTTAATATTGGTGTTTCATTGTTTTATGGTTGCCAGGAAATCGTGGCAGAGTGACTTCCAGGACAGCCAGGGATAAACAGAGAAACCCAGTCTCATAAATGAAAAAACGAAAAAAAAAAAAAAAAAAAAAAAAAAAAAGAAGAAGAAGAAGAAAGAAAGAAAAGACTTTTAGAGTACTTTTTTTAAGATGAGTGTTTTAGAGTTTGTTTTATTTTTTGTTTGTTTTTTGTTTTTTGTTTTGTTTTCACAGTTTTCATGTGTTTTGTTTTCACAGTTTTCATGTATATTTAGTGTTTTATCTGTTTTTATTTTTATTTTTTCCTTTTAATGGATTGTAAGGTGTTTTGGGTTAGGGATTTTTTTTTTTAGGCCTTAGGGGTTCCTTTTTATGGTTTTTCAAAATTTTTTTAGGGTTTTTTTTTTTTTTTTGTCTTGTTTTTGTTTTTGTTTTTGTTTTTTTTGTTTTTGTCTTTGATAAGATTATTTGAAAATTTTAGAGTTTTATTTTTCAGTTTATGAGTTTTACTCTTGCCAGACAGTGTCGGCAAATGCTTTTAATCCCACACTTGAGAGGCAGAGGTAGTGGATTTCTGAATTTGAGGTCAGCCTGGTATACAAAGTGAGTTCCAGGACAGCCACAATGAAACGCTGTCTCAAAAAACCAAAAAAAAAAAAAAAAAAAAAGAAAAAAGAAAAAAGAAAAATGAAAAAAAAATAGTTGTATGATTATTTTTGGGTTCATGTTTTTTTAAAATTTCAGGGGTTTTTAAAAGGTTTTGTAGGGTTTTTAGAAGAATGTTTTTGAGGTACTTTGGTATTCAGGGTTTTAGTACATTTTTAGAGTTTATTCTATATTTTTAAAAGGATATTAGGGTCTTTCTTTTAGTGATTTTTGGTTCTTAATAGGTTTAAGAGATTTTTTTTTTTTAGCATTTTACTGTTTTATTTAGGGTTTATGTGTGTGT
Organism: Mus caroli; assembly: GCF_978045245.1. Taxonomy (NCBI): domain Eukaryota; kingdom Metazoa; phylum Chordata; class Mammalia; order Rodentia; family Muridae; genus Mus; species Mus caroli. Next base: position 1,900,518 of record NW_028227277.1, on the reverse strand, counting down.
AATTGAGTTTTGTTTTATTTTTTTAATTTTAGGTTTGTATCTTTTGAGTTTAAGAGCTTTAGTGTTGCCAGCCAGTTTTTTTTTTGTTTGTTTGTTTGTTTGTTTGTTTTTTGTTTTTTTGTTTTTTGTTTTAGTGTTTTGGGGTTTTATTTAGGCTTTATTTATTTATTTATTTATTTATTTATTTACTTATCTATTATTTTTGTATTTTACTGTTCTTCTTAGGAGTTTTTTGTTGTTGTTGTGGTGGTGGTGGTGGTGCTTGTTCTTCTTCTTCTATTTTTAATTTTAGGGTTTTAAATTTGGAGTTTAAAAGTTTTAGATTTGCCAGGCAGTGGTGGCCCATGCCTTAAATCCCAATACTTGGGAGGCAGAGGCGGGTGGATTTCCGAGTTTGAGGCCACCCTCGTCTACAGAGGCAGCTCCAGGACAGGTAGGGATACAAAGAGTAAACCCAGTCACGAAGGAAAAAAAAAGTAATAAAGAAAGAAAGAAAGAAAGAAAGAAAGAAAGAAAGAAAGAAAGAAAGAAAGAAAGAAAGAAAGAAAAAACAAAGAAAGGAAAGACAGAAAGAAAAGTACTTTATGGATATTTTTGGCTTATTGTGTGGTTCTTTTTTTTAATATTACAGTTTTTTTAAGGTGATTATAGGGTTTTAGAAGAGTATTTTAGAATATTGTTTGGTTTTAAGAGTTATAGTGTATGTTTAGAGGTTTTTCTATAATTTTTAAAGGACTTTAGGGTGTTTTAGTGATATCTGGTTCTTACAAGGTTTAAGGGACTTATTTTTTAGCACTTTACTGTTTTATTTAGTTTTTGTGTGTGTGTTCTTGAGTTTTTCTTTTTAATTTGAGGGTTGTATATTGTGAGTTTAAGAGTTTTAGTGTTGCCAGCCCCTTTATTTAGAATTTTTAAAATTTAGGGGTTTTATTTAGGGTTTGAAGGATTTTTAGAAGAGTGTTTTAGAGTTTTTTTGGTTGTCAGGCTTTTAGAATATTTTTAGTGATTTTCCTCGTTTTTAAAGGATTTTAATGTATTTTAGGGTTTAGGGGTTTAATTTAGGCTTTATTTAATTTATTTATTGTTTAGCATTTTACTCTATTTCTTAGGGGTATTTTGTTGTCATTGTTGTTGTCCTCGATTTTTTTTTTTTATTTAGGGTTTTATATTTGCGGATTGTTTTACGGTTGCCAGACAGTGGTGGCACATGCTTTAAATCCCACCAATTAGGAGGCAGATGTAGGTGGACTTATAAGTTCGAGGCCAGCATAGTATACAAAGGGAGCTCCCGGACAGCCAGAGGTACATAACTAAACACAGTCTCCCAAAACTCAAAAAGAGAAAGCTCAAAAAAATTTTTTTTTGAGTTTTTTTGGGGTTCTTGTGTATTTTTTTTTCTTTTTTAGAATGTTAGTGTTTTTCTTAAGGTTATTTGGAAGATTGTTTTAGAGTTTTGATGTTTTTTGTTTTTGTTTTTGTTTTGTTTCATGTCTTTCAGGATTCTAGTATATTTGTTTGTTTGTTTGTTTTTCTTTTTTTTTTTAATATTTTAGAGTGTTTTAGGTTTTTTTTGTTTTTTGTTTTTAAGGCTCTACAGGTTTTTTTCTTTTAGGGATTTTTTTTTTGCCTTTTTTTGTTAGTTTTGTTTTGATTTTTGTATTATTTTTTTATTTTTAATGTTTTTGAGTATTATTATTTTTTTAATATAAGGTTTTATTTTTGGATTTTAAGACATGTTTTGGCTCAAAGTGGTGGCCCTTGCCTAGATTCTCATCAACTGGGAGACAGAAGTAGTGGAATTCTTAGTGCATGGCAGCCTGGTTCAAAGAGGGAGCTCCAGGACATACAGAGATACACAGAGAAAGCCAGTCTCCAAAAACCTAATAAATAAAAATAAATATAAATATAAAAATAAATATAAAAAATAAAAATAAGGAAAGGAAGTAAGGCAGGAAGGAAAGAAGGAAAAAATAAAAAAAGAAAGAAAGAAAGAAAGAAAGAAAGAAAGAAAGAAAGAAAGAAAGAAAGAAAGAAAGAAAGAAAGAAAGAAAGAGCTCTTCCGGTCAGAAAAGCACCGGGGCAGCTGGGGCGCAGGGTCTGCTGACACTCGCCAGCTACCCACAACACCCGCCACAGGATCTTAAGACTTCTGGTGAGTGGAGCACAGCTTCTGCTCCAATCCAATTGCGCGGGACCTGAGACTGCATTAGTTAGGGAAGCAGAAACCGGCCTGAGTAGGGCCACAGGCCTCATCCGGCCGGATCAGCGCCGGGGTAGCGGGAGCGCACCCGCCAGCTACCCACAACCCCCGCCGCAGGATTTTGGGACTGCTGGTGAGTGGAACACAGCTTCTGCTCCAGTCCAATCACACGGGACCTGAGACTGCTCTGGTTGGGGAGAGAGAAATCCGGCCTACATAGGGCCACAACCCTCTTCCAGTCAGAAAAGCACCTGGGCAGCTGGGGCGCAGGGTCGGCTGACACTCACCAGCTACCCACAACACCCACCACAGGATCTTAAGACTTCTGGAGAGTGGAACACAGCTTCTGCTCCAATCCAATTGCACGCGGGACCAGAGACTGCATTAGTTAGGGAAGCAGAAAAACGGCCTGAGTAGGACCACAGGCCTCTTCCGGCTGGACCAGCACCGGGGTACCGTCAGCTACCCACGACCCCTGCCGCAGGATTTAGAGACTGCTGGTGAGTGGAACACAGCTCCTGCTCCAATCTTTAAACAGTGACAACGATAACAACTAACCCCAGAGATTACCAGATGGCGAAAGGTAAACGTAATAATCTTACTAACAGAAACCAAGACCACTCACCATCATCAGAACCCAGCACCCCCACTTCGCCCAGTCCAGGGCACCCCAACACACCGGAAAAGCTAGACACGGATTTAAAAGCATATCTCCTGATGATGATAGAGGACTTCAAGAAGGACTTTAATAACACACTTAAAGAAATGCAGGAGAACACTGCTAAACAGGCAGAAGACAATAAAGAGGAAGCACAAAAATCCCTTAAAGAATTGCAGGAGAACACTGCTAAAGAGTTACAAATCCTTAAAGAAAAACAGGATAACATAATCAAACAGGTAGAAGTCCTTACAGAAAAACAGGAAAACACATCCAAACAGATGATGGAAATGAACAAAACCATACTAGACCTAAAAAGGGAAGTAGACACAATAAAGAAAACCCAAAATGAGGCAACACTGGAGATAGAAACCCTAGGAAAGAAATCTGGAACCATAGATACGAGCATCAGCAACAGAATACAAGAGATGGAAGAGAGAATCTCAGGTGTAGAAGATTCCATAGAGAACATCGGCACAACAATCAAGGAAAATGTAAAATGCAAAAAGATCCTAACTCAAAACATCCAAGAAATACAGGACGCAATGAGAAGACCAAACCTACGGATAATAGGAGTGGATGAGAATGAAGATTTTCAACTCAAAGGACCAGCAAACATCTTCAACAAAATGTAAAAAAACAAAAACATGTAAAACCCCCAAAGTTGGGCATCTGATCAAGTCTAGTATCAGCTGGCCAGCACTCCAAACACTCGAGAGAAAACCAAACCTGATGCCAAATACAGAGGTTTTATTATCAGCTATCTGAGGACTAACTCCTTCCACTGTGCAGGGAAGGGGAGTTTGACCCTAAGCAGTAACTGTAGGGGATTTTAACAGATAGCTGAGGAGTTGGGAGGAGTTGGGAGGAGAGTTGGCTATAGCTCTTTTCTGGTGAGGTTGGGGCTGGGGTTTGGTGGAGTGAGCTGCAGCTCATCTCTATCTCCATATCCTTTTAGGTCTTCCTACAATTATTGCATCTCTGGCTGTAAGGCACAGAATCAAAAAGGCTTTTAGCTGGCTATACATAACAAAAAGCTTCTTTCTGGCTGTATTTTTAGAGCTCAGGGAAAAAAAAAAAAAAAAAAAAAACAGGTTGGGGATCTTCCAGGGGCATTATTTTAAAGGGGGAAATGCTATAAGTCAGGATCTCACAACTCCTCTTTTGTAGCTCAGCTTTCTGCATCTGAGAGGTACTCTCAGCTTTTATTCCTTTCTTTTGCACAGAGGAGCCTAGTGACTTTTGTCAGTTTGGGGGACTCCTTGAAGCTCTTTGGAGGTGTTTGACTTCCTGCTTAAAGAGCTTCCTGAAGCTGTTTTGAGTTGTTTATCTCGATGCTTAAGGAGCTTCCTGCAGGATGGAAGTTTTCAATCCTCTGAGGACACCATTATACAACTGTATATTAAGAACATTTGGAGCTATAATAGTTATAATTTCAATATTTCCTGTACTGTATAATTAGCAATTTTATGTCACAATATAATATTATAATAATAATTATTTCAACTGTGTCTTACACTGCTAACATGGTTTCACATATACATGGGAGTATGGTAGCAGGTGGATCATGATAATGGATTTTACACTCAGATGGCCATTCATTTTATTTCTAGTTTCCAATTTGAAGCATAAACCATTTACATTGAAACTCCCAGTACTTTAGATTTCTTTTTTTCTTTCTTTCTTTCTTTTTTTTTTTTTTTTTCTGTATAGCCCCTGCTGTCCTGGAACTCATTTTGTAGAGCAGTCTGGCCTTGAACTAAAAAATCTGCCTGCCTCTGCCTCCCAAGTGTTGGGATTAAAGGTGTGTGCCACCACCGCCTGGCTAGTACTTTAGATTTCTCAACTGTCCGCTCTGGTAAGTTGGAATATGAAGAAAATTGTACACCCTGTTCCCAACACACACAATCCTGATTAGGTGAGAGAAAGTAAAATCTAGGCTGTGTCCCCCACAGGGCTATCCAGAATATCCCACAAAGGGCATGGTACCTGATATCTGCATTGACATTTTTTCAGTCCTGTCAGAGATGAGAGAAACTAGACACGAGATAGATGTTTTGTTCAAAGTTGATTGGGGATCCACATCATTGGATTTCCTAAGTGACTGCATTATAGAATCTTTGGCTCAGGCATTTGGGGCTTCGAGCAGAAGTTTAAATCACACTTCCACTAGGTAAGTCAGTTTTCCCCAGAACTGAAGTATTATTTCAAGTTTGGTTTTAGTTTTGGATAGGGTCTTATTATGTAGCTCAGAGTAACCTGGAACAGACTGTGTAGACAGGCCTAGCCTCAAACTCACAGAGGATTCTGACTCTGGCATGCTAGGTTTAAAGGCATGTGCTATTACAACTCCTAGCCCCAATAATTGAAGTTTTAGGGAGTCAAACTTTTGTAGAAGGACTAGGGAGTCTTGTCTTATTCAAAGGATTACCTGAATCCAGTTCTTTTTTGTCTCTCCAGGCCATTGACCTTCTATATTAGTTTCTTCACATGCATGGCAAAAATAGACCCTTAGCTTCTGGGCTCTAGTGTCAACCAGGATGTCACGAATGCATACTCCAGTGAAGTCAGCTTGGCAGGCCGAGAGACTTGGGAGCACTCATGAGGCCAAGAATTTCAAAAGGAACTCACCTCCTGGAGCTTTGGCATTCTCATCACCCATATATTCATACCCTATTCGCGTGTTAGTCTGGTGTATGGATCCACTTGCTCTCTTTTAGATTTATCTTATTATAAGTGCCTTTAAAGATTGAATTCTGATATAGCTAAGACATCGCCAGTGTTCCAACATACTAGAAAGTCCTTGAGCTGACCAAGGGCTTGGAATGCAATGTTGCCTATTCAGTGACATTCAGAATTGCCTCTGGTATTACACTATCACTTAGAATAAAAGCCATGTCGTTCCATATACAGGAATTTACAATGGTTTAGGAAGAAGATTGGGCTGTGGATTTTGGGTAATGCATTATTAATGAGATGGTTACCTAGAGCCCCCAATTAGAAATATGACTGGGTGTGAAAGCAATTGCCCTAGGACTGTAAAGACCTAACACCTGACTTTTAAGGCTGTAGCTGAACTTAGATAGGGCTGAGTTGCCTCAGTTGTTATATTGCCCAGTTCCTGCCAGTCTTTCTGTTTCCAGTCCTCTGATTTGTGTAAGAGCCATTAAGCATCCAGTAATCTCATTTGTGCCTTGCCAATGTGTCACATAATTTCCCTCTTTTCTTCTGTATAAAATGTTTTATCCTCAACTTGACAAATTACATTCAGATGCTACAAAATGTCATGTGTTTGTCTGTCTGTCATTTTCGGACTCTTTGCCCATCTGTGACCAGTGACCCGTTCCACGCAGACATAGGGACCCAGAGGGTCTGCGGCACCAGGACCAAAAACAGATTTCTTGAAATGGGAGCAATGAGAAGTGGGCTAATTTTATTTCCTCAAAAAACAAAGGAAGTTCTGGATGTGGCTTAATGCATGATAGAAACTCTTTTGAAATATAACACAGTCCCTGTGTTCATGCCCTTTCCAATCTGCCACCCAGTTTTCTGTCAGGGGTTTCTTAAGTTAGCGATATTGAAATTAGAATGTTACCATGTCCCTACTTGACAGTCTGATGCAGCAGGCTCCTTTTGAAGGAGCACCCTTTTTGCACTTTTCCTTCCAGGTGGTTCATAAGATGTGTTCCTCGTAGGAACAGTAAAAATAGGCTTTAGGGGTACATCTGGTCAGAGTTGAAGGATGTTCACATCTGTACTTATCATTTAGCCTGTATTTCCACTCCAAGTCCTGCCAAAGAGTCAATGAAGTTGATCAGCCATAATCAATGTTTGCAGAGACACATAAAAATATTGACACTGGTTGTCCTAGGTTAGAGAATAGTGTCTTTTGGATCATTTGTCCCTGTCCTAAGGGACAGCTCTGGATTTCTTGTAATTCCACTGTTGGGGAAACTGTGTATCAAAACACAGAGTCTCCTATATTGGTAATTGGAGTAGGCAATTTTGTTATACTTGAAAAGTGTATGTGGTAAATAAAGCTGGGTTCCAATAACTCCTTGGCCTAATTGAGTCATACAAATACATTAGATAACAGAATAAGCAAGCTGGGCCCACAAAGCAAGAGCAGGTCATTCCTAGCAAGTAGTGGCTATGTATTCTTTCCATAGAAGGTAAAAAAAAAAAAAAAATCTATTGAACCCAGTCATTGTGTTTTTCTTTTCTACCTTTTGAGAGGCCTCAGCAAACCTTAAAACTTTCTGAGCTTCCTAAATCTTGGAAGTTTTGTTTGCTTCTGAGTTGTAGGATCCTCCATCCTTATAGGAAAAATATGTGTGAGAATTTTGCTTTCTATAAAAACCCAGTAATGTTATATGAGTATGTTTTTTTTGTTGTTTTGCTTTGTTTTGTTTTAATCTCATGTGTGTCCCCTACTGCACATGGTTTATGTTTGAAATTCTAGTGATTCTTGAGAGAGTATTAATGAAAGAGCTCCTGAGAGGACCTGGGGCAGCTGCTGCTCCTTCTGCATCTGCTTTTATTGTCATTGGATTAAATGAACAATGTTCTAGCCAATGGAGCAAGTTTGTGGGTTTATTAGGGTCTAAGGGCACTGATAGACATACATTGTTGAAAGGAGAAAAACAAGTGCATAGTTGAGCGCACAAGTAGGGAGTTATTTTAATTTAAAAAATGTTAATGCTAATTAAAAAATAGTTGGATAGGGGCTAGGTATTTGGCTAACTGGGTAATTTACTTGCACTAACAGTAAATTCTAATATGCCAGCACTTGTCTGTAACCGAGCCCTGGAGGAGTAAAGAGAGATAGATGCCATGGCTTGCTGACATACCTGTGTAGCTGAAATGGTCAGCTCCAAGTTCAACGATAACAACTATCTCAAAATAAGATAGACAGCAGTAGAGGAAGTTGCTCTTATCTTTCCAGATTATCTGGAATGATTAATTCATTTAAGAAAGTTTAGAAAAACAGTATAATTGATTTGTAAAAATGTTTAAACATTGAATAATTTATAAAAGAAATATTTCAATTCTTTCTATCTATAAATGTATATTTGACATTATGGGGAATGAAGATTAACAGCTTAAGAATGAATCTAAATACATTGAATAGGCCACTGACACAGTGTGTGCATAATTGTGAGTTTTAATTATGATATATTTTCAATTATCATAACAGTATGTTGGATAATATGTATGTTGAATGTGTATGAATAAATAAAATACTAATCCAAAAAAAAAAGAATGAATTTAAAAACCAAATTTCTATATGTTTGCTGAACATCGAAATAGAAGACATCCTTGATCATATATGTTTGAAGACCCATGTGAAGTATCCTTAATGATTAGGTAAGTTTAGGTGTAATATATCTGAAGGCCAAACCAAATGAAATGATGTTTTGATGCTTTTATGAGAATACAAAAATCCATGTCTCAAACAAAAATTTATAGATTTTGTCAGTTGCATTTAATGTGTCAGTGTTATGAACTATAACATGGCAAAGGAATACCTTTGGTGGGCTTATGCAAGTGTTGCCCTTGAGAAATTACACCATGCAACAGACCTACTATGAAGGGATTTATTGGGAGACGGTAGAGGAGTGAGGAACTGGGAGAGGTACAAAGGCATACAGACAGAAGCAAAATCATTAGGTCAGAAAAAAGTGGAGCAGAGAATAGATAGAGGGGAAGCTGGGAACAAAGAGAGAGCCAGAGAGCTACAGAAACAAGAAAAATGGGCATAGAGAGGCTGGGCCTGGAACAGAGAGAGGGGGCTAATCAGTTCTTTTATTCTGCCCCACAGTTAGTATTTTAGTTTGTTTCAAGAAAGAAATATAATTTCTTTCAATGAATTTTGTAAGTAATCAGAAAATATTTTCATCTCTCAGAGCTGGTGGTGTTAATTTTATAGTTTTTATAAGTTTTTGTTGTTGTTTTGTTTTGTTTTTTTTGTTTTGTTTTGTTTTGTTTTTTGTGGGACTAATTTCTTAAGAACAATATAAGCCAGGTATGTTGTCACATACCTGTAATAACACCTACATGCAATGCTGAGATCACCTTGATCCTAAATATTCTAGACCTCCCTGGACAATACACAACATACTAAGTGCCTATCTCAAAAATGAAATAAATCAATCCAATTTACCTTCTATATTTGTATCTTGTACATTTGGAAACTAATAAGATAATGAATCAAAAACAAATTTCAAATATCTGTATGAATAAAAACAATAAGAAATGTTAAGAAGTTTTAAAAAAAACCACGACAGTGATGGGGAGGGAGGAGCCTGGTTGGGAAAGGGGACAAGAAGGTGAAGAAAGGAACATGATCAGGTATTGCGGTGTTGAACAGGACTGAAGCACTGAGGACAAGCAAAAAGAATGTAAACAGGCAACTTTGTCAGATAGGAGGTGAAAAAACCCTCTAGAATATATCAGAGACCTGGGAGGTGAGAGACCCTAAGGACCTGGAGTAGGGACCTAAGAGGAAATGCCCTACAAGGGGGAGAGGGAACTTGTAGAGTCCTCCTCCAGTGGAGGTACAGGACATCAAGTTGAAAGATGGGATTATCATCCCAAAGTTAAAAGCTCTAACACAGAATTGTTTCTGTCTGAAAGAACTGTAGGGAAAAAAATGGAGAAAAGCTTAAAGAAAAGGAGATCCAGTGAATGGACCAAATTGAAATCCAGCTCAAGGAGAGGCATCAAGGCCTGACACTATTACTTATGCTATTATATGCTTACAAAAAATGAGCTTATCATGACTGCCCTCTGAAAGACCAAACCAACAGGTGAAAGAGTCAGATGCTGAAATTTATATGCAACCAATGGACAGAAGCTGTGAACCCCTGTGGATGAATTGGGGAAAAAAGCTGGAAGAATCTGAGGAAGAGGGCTACCCAGTAGTAGGACCAACAGTCTCAGATTTCCCAGGATCACTCAGACAGTGAGCCAGCACCTAGGCATCATACACCAGCTGATATGAAGCCCACAATAAATATACAGCATAGGACTGCCGGGTCTGGACTCAGTCAGATAAGGTACATCCAATCCTCAAGGGACTTGAGGCCCCAGGGAGCAGGGAGGTCTGGTGGGGTAGAGGCAGGATGGTGGGGACATACTCTTGGAGATGTGGAGTGGGGCTTGGAGGCATGGGGGTATGGGGGCTTATGGGAAGGGGGTATGGAATTTGTAACAGTCAGAGGGTGGACTAGGGGGGCGATAAAGTCTGGACTTAGAAGAAAGATTAAAGAATAAATTATAAATAATTGACTACAATAGTGTGGGAAAGTTTGGTCCAACGGGCTATTTTCCATTCACATATTCTTTTAGATTTTATTTGGAAGTTAATATAAATATGCTCTTATAATTAAACAAGAAAATGATTAGAGATGTTAAAAATAAAGGAGTTGTATTTTGACTCTAAAGGTATACCTCCTAGTTAACTTTGTAATCACATCATTGAGATTTAACTTCCTTCAGAGAAGCATCAGAATACCAAGGATTAAAGAACCTTTCAAACTCTGTTTTATAGGAGACAAAAAATTAGCATTTTTTTTATTTGGTTACAAATGTACAAGCAAGTGAAAAATGTGCATGCTTCATTAGTCTGAAGATTGGAAATTAGAAAAGTACTTCAGAGTATTCTCCATGATGTCTCTTTTAAACACAGTCATTTTTTCTTCGTTCACCATCTGTATCAAAAAGCATATCTTAGTTGTTGGTCCCCAAGTTCATCAAACCCTAAAACAGAAAAGAACTTCATTAAATAAACTCCCAAGAATACAAATATGAAAGATTCTGTGAAAATGATTTATAGGGTAAGGGTTAGGTAGGGTTGGGATTAGGGTTAGTGTTAGTGTTAGGATTAGGATTAGGGTTACTTTCAATGCTTGTTGTTCTTTTTGATAATTGTTCTACAAAGGTAAAAGGAAAACATTACTATAACAATTCTGTTTATTTTTTAGTTACTGCCATGCAGCATGAATGCTAGGCTAACAATCAAGCAGTTATGTATCTCCAATACTAAAATATTTACATGAGCAAAAATAATTCCATATGAAACATAAAAGGAATAATCTTCCAACTGACTTAAATTTTTAACAACGATTATGTCTAAATATACTTATATTTTTAAAATAACACGAAATAAAATTATGCTACCAATTGTGGCGTAAGAAAACTTTTTTTAATGAAAAAGAATTTTCCATAATGCACAGAAAGACCTTAGCCTCCCAAATACTTATATTTATATGCATGAACCATGCAAACATGGACTTGGAAATATCCTAGACTGGGAAGCTTAACTGTAGCTAGCGTTAATGCTTTTACCATATAATGTCATCATTTTGCTAAATAGCATAAGCAATCCAAGGAGGTAGTTCACTACATCATCTACGTATCTACCTCCCCCCCCCCACACACACACATGTGTATGTGCCATGTCTTCTACCTTCTCTTCCATTCTTAAGGATGACATATACTTGTTTTTTTACTAAGTCCAAGGTTTTCCTTTGTCTCAACTATTGTCAAAAGTTACAGCAATTGTAATTTTGATTTTACATTTATGACTCTAGCTGGCCGTCAATGCAATGCCTATAGAACTAAGTTTTATAAAGTTTGATTTAGAATGATCACAAGGTCATGAATACTCATGATCAATAAAGATACACTGCCTCAAAATAAAGTATAAAAATATGTCTGAGGACAAATTTTAGTTGCTGATTGGTTTTCTCTAGGTTCCAATCTCAAGTAACACAGGGAAGTAGTAACATAAAGTTCTCTTTGTATTCTTTATGTTGGCACACAACCATGGTAATTTTCATTTAAAAAAATATTAAGACAATATTTTACACCTTTTCTCCTTGGGCTACTACATACCTATTTTGTCCTTTATTCACTGTGATCAGTTTTGTACCTCACATTTCCACTCAAACCATCTTTATTAAGTAAATTGACCTCCAAATTGTTAAGTTTATCTTTAAAAAAAAATGCACCTGCATACATATGGAGACAAAGGGTTAATATTGGGTGTCTTCTTTGGTTGCACGCTACTCTTTTGGAGACAGAATCTCACTGAACCTAGAATTCATCCATTACACTACACCTGGTTGCTACGAAGATCTGGGAATCTTCTTATCTCTGAATTAAATCTGAGTTTGGTCTTTGTAAAATGCTCACCAACACACCAACTTTTTTTTGTTATTGTTGTTGTGTTGGTGGTGGCTTTTTTTAGTTTTGCTAGTTTGTTGTTGTTTTTGGTGATGGTGGTGGTGGTGGTGGTGGTGTAGGTGGTGGTGGTGTTGGTGGTGGTGGTGGTGGTGTGTGCATGCATGCTGATCAGGGAATATAAGCTCGGGTCTCCATGCCTACACAGGAGAAAGATTACCAACTAAACCATCTTCCAGCACTGAAAATCAATCTTATTTGGCCCATTTGCAGAACATGACACAGTTAGTGATCTTTTCTTCCTCAAAAATTTCCTTCACTCATGTTAGTTTTCTTTCTACCAATTGTTCTCTTCCATTAATGACTCCCACTCACCAGCTGCCTCATGCAGAGTTACAAATATTGAAGTACTCTGAGGGGCTGTGTTTAGACTCCTCATTTACATGGATGATCACTCATCCTTGAAAATTCATCCCGAGTTCAATGTTTAAAAATTGCCTTCAATTGGAGTATTTATTTATTTATGTATTTATGTATTTATTTATGTATTTATGTATTTATTTATGTATTTATTTATGTATTTATGTATGTATTTATGTATGTATTTATGTATTTATGTGTTTATGTATTTATTTATTTATGTATTTATGTATTTATGTATTTATGTATTTATTTATGTATTTATGTATTTATGTATTATTTATGTATTATTTATGTATTATTTATGTATTATTTATGTATTTATGTATTTATGTATTATTTATGTATTTATGTATTTATGTATTTTGTCTTTAGTTCCCATCTCTTTCCTGGACTGACTCATAATGGTACCTTCATCATTGCCTTCGGAGGAAATAATTGTTTTACTGTTCATTTCCAATTGAATACTTTCCAAACTATTAACCAATCAAGTAAAAAATAAAATTAGTTAATAAGATCATCGTTGTCTCAGATCTTACTTGGAAACCATGTGATGACTGCAGTGATTGGTACAGTAATGGAGAGATGATATAAAATGTTTTGGTGATATTCTTCCAAAGGAATATTCTGCCAGGACTGTTGAGAAAGGTTGTTTCCATATACTGTTGTTACTAAATTTGTACTAATTTTAAGATTGAAAATAAGTATTTGCCAATTTGAGTTGGTTTTCTTATATTAACAACAGAGTCCAGATGACAACAGTAAATAAGCTTTCTCTCTCCTTTCAGCTCTGGTGTATTGTGCTTCATTTTGTAGACACTGGTAATCCTCTCTTCATCTTTCTGCAAATGTCTGCCTCTTGAAAATTTATGATCTGGTCTACCATAAAACGCCTAGTGTTTTTCATTGATATAGTATGTGATCAGTGGTTTACATCTCAGTAGGACTACAACAGAGCCAAGGATAGATAGATAGTGAAACTTAATTTAGTTTCATGTGCCCAAATCAAGGCTTGTTTCTCCATTCCTACTTGATACTTAGTTATACTAGGTTAAATATAAAGTTAGTTATGGTACCAACCGCTGATTTTCTTTTTCTTCACTGAATTTCTATAAATCCTTATCAGACTTCTGAAATGTAGTTATATACTGATCACATAATTTTTTATTGATGTTATTCCTGTAAAGCACAGTAATGAAAGCAGTCACATTTCATACCAATATGAAAAAGAACACTCAAAACAAATTAAATTGATCATTTCATATTATAAAGAGAAAAATAGCAGTATAAAATTATCTAATGGAAAATCATTATAGATTTTTTCCAATAACATGTTATGAGAGAAGTATTCTTTTATATTTTAGCTTTTCAAAATTAAATTAGTTTGTGTGTTTATATATAAATATAAATATATGTATAAATAAAAATAAATATAAATGTAAAAATATGAATATGAATACGAATATAACTATAAATATAACTATGAATATAATGATAAATAAAAATGAATATAAATATAAATAATATATATATATATATAAGAAATAATTATATTTCAAAGTGTTTTTTCATTATTTCCTACCAAATATAAGGTCTAATTTATTTTTCATATATTGCCTCAGTTAAGACTTAGTGTAAAACATAAGTCAATTAAAATATAGAAAATGCCCACATATGTAACTGTAGTTGTTGTTTTTCCATATTGTTAAGCATAATAATCCATAAATTACATTTCTAAGACTATGTGCAGGACTTCTGTATTTCCACCATGAATGTAAATTAAATTTAAAATCTCATTAACAGTTACTTAAAGAAGAAAATAAAATTTTCACAGATTTCTAAGAATTTGATTTAGTTTCCTTGAAGGCATTAAGTTATAGGGTTAACTGTTTAGACAAAATCAAAGCCACATATTTTTACTAAAGGATCAGACGTGATATATTTTTTTAAACTTCAGCCATATATAATTTTTCAAATGATACACATGTGGTCCTACAAATCTATCAACTGTACCTCTTTCGATTTTTCTTTTTGCAAAGCCTTTCTAATTTCTGGTTGCTGCCATTGAAAGAATCTTTCATATATATTTCCATCCATTTTTTCTTTATGTGAAGCTTCTTATAAATGTCACCTATTTTAAAAATTAGGGATCATTTTGAAGAAACTTTAGGTGATTCCATGTATTCATAAAAATAGATATAGATAATAGATAAAATCCATTCAATAATGCCAAGAAAACTTAAAATTAAATGAAAGATATCACCAACATACTTCATACTTTAGAATACTTTAGGGTTTTGTATGTTCAGATGAAGGATGTTCAACCAGTAAAGTCTACAGAAATGTTCCACAACACAGAAAAAAAAAAAAAACACTCCATGTATTTTAGACAAGAAATATCTAATCTTATCTGAATTTTAATTTCTGTAAGTAAAATAATTTTAAGCTTCAAGAACAGTTTCCAAAGAACAAATGCACGAAACAAAGGATCAAAGGTGGGATTTAATTCTTCATAGGGAAACACTTTTAATACAGGCTAATTCTTTTCTAAATCTACAAAAGATGATGCAACTGAAAGAACAAACTTGACTGTGGAATTGTTAGACTCATTATTTAAAATATTCAATTTCAAATAAGATGGCAGCCAGGCATATTGGTTCCATTTTAATCCTAGTACTCTGGAGGCAAAAGCAGGCAGATCTTTGTGAGTTCCAGGTTAACCTGGTCGACATAATGAGTTCCAGGACAGCCTGAGCTACAAAATGAGACCCTGTCACAATCAAACCTGAGTTTGAATCCTAGCACCTACATGATGTGCACAAATATCTCCAACTCCAGTTCCAGAGGATGTGATGCCCTGTTCTAAATTCTGCATGCACCATAAAAACCAATGAGAGTATTGGAAAGATAATTCAGCAGTTAAGAACACTGGATCCCTTCCAGAGATCTGAGATTGGATTCCCTGCACCCACAAGGTGGCTCACAGCATATAACTTCAGATGCAGGGGATTCAATGGTTTCATCAAGACTCCACAGGTACCAGACACACATGTTGTACACATACACACGTGAAAGCAAAACAACCATACCTATAAAATAAAATGTAAAACAAAGTAATAAGGGTTACTTTAAATAAATCAGTTTTCCACTGTGCCATATAAAGAAAGAAGCACAGAGGCGTCCTAAAAAAGGAACTGACTAAATATAAAATTAAAACTGGGTCAATGAAAATATGTTTCATGTACAGAATTTTGTATACATATCACTTAGGTTTAAGTACATGGAACTTTAAAAGTGTTTACATCAATTTTTTCCTCTTAAAATCCCTTCAAAGAAGTTATGAAGATGCCTCAATACTTGAGGGCCTACTGTGAAAAGAGGAAGTTCACAAATTAGAATCTAGTACCCATCTACAAAACCAACCATGGATGGTTGTTTCTACAAGAACAGCACTGTGGTTGACAGAGTGAGAATTGCTAGGTCTTGCTGGATGCTTGTCTACCTGCATGTTTGGTGAAAGACCTGTCTTAAGGAAATAAGATGAAAAGTAATAGAGCATCACCCAACATCCTCCTCTGCCCTCCACATGTGTATATATGTACCACAGACAAAAACATACAAAACATAAAAATTAAGTTTCATTAATGTCACACCAAAGCACCATTTTCATTTTCTGTATCACAGGAAAAAAATATTCCACGATGCTAAATCAAAAATATTTGCAAGAGTCTGTGTCATGAGTAGACCTTGGGATCTGACTCTGCACCTAATCCCACAAGAGCCAGAGGAAACTCAACTTCCAGGTGCTCTACCACTCGCAGGATCATAGGAAAGGCCCCCACATCAGGAGTAACTGAGTCCTAAAAGATCTAGGGACAGAGGAAATCCTGCCTGGCCAGTGGCCTGGATTTCTTCCTGACTGAACCTGTACATAGGGCAGACCTGAGGTCCTGGCTCAGAAACCACTCTTAAGACATCCAGAGGGAGTCCCACTCCAAGGTACTCTGAAGTGCCCAAGATCACATGATCACAAAGGAAGCTTGACTCTCAAGAGATGTGAAAACACACCCAGGAACACTGGAGTTCTGACAGAAGATCACAGCTGAGAACTCAACATCTTTTGCAGCACCCTGTGTAACTAGGACCACCACAAGATCCAGGGCAACAAAAACAACCTCCCAGGCAGAGGCACAGGTTCCTTGTGGCTTGCATCTCTGTCCAGAGAAAACCTCGGGATCTGGCACCCCACCAAACCTTGCAACACACAGAGAAAGCTTAACTCCCAGGAGCTCTGACACAGCAGGATCTCAGGAGATTTTTCACACCAGGATTTCAGGATTCAAGAGGCAACTTGAGGCCAGCACCTGGGCACTTAGGCATGGAATCTGCAGACACCAACAAGGTCCCCACAGGACTCTCCACAGAATCTTAGAACCTCTGGTGAATTGAACACAACTTCTGCTCCAATCCAATCTCGAAGGAACTGAGACAGCATTAAGGAGGGAAGCAGAAAACCCGGCCTGACCAGAGTCACAAATCCCTTCCAGTTGGCACTAGCACTGGGGCAACATGGGCTCAGAGTCTACGGACACCCCCAAGGTCCCCAGAGAACTTTCCATGGGATCTTAGGCCCTCTGGTGAGTGGAACACAACTTCTGCTAGGAGGCAGATTTGAACACCACATATCTGGGCACCTTCCCTGCAAGAGGAGAGCTTGCCTGCAGAGAGTACTCTGACGACTAAAACTCAGGAGAGAGCTAGACACACAGGTTTTCTAATAGAGGCTAACATAATAACTTGAGGAACAAGCTCTAACCAGAGACAGCTATAACAACTCACTCCAGAGATTACCAGATCGAAAAAGGCAAACATAAGAATTTTTTAACAGAAACCAAGACCACTCACCATCATCAGCATGCAGTACTCCCACCCTATCCAATCCTGGGCACCCCAACAAACCCAAAAAGATAGACCGGGATTTAAAAGCATATCTCATGATGATGGTAGAGGACATCAGGAAGGACTTTAATAACTCACTTAAAGATATTTAGAAGAACACTGCTAAACAGGTTGAAGACCAAAAAAAAAAAAAAAATCCCTTAAAAAATTGCAGGAAAACACAACCAAACAGGTGATGGAATAAATAGCATCATCCAAGACCTTAAAAGAGAAGTAGACACAATTAAAAAAAAACCCAAAGTGAGGCAACGCTGAAGATAGAAACCCTAGGAAAGAAATCTGGAACCATAACCTCGAGCATCAGCAACGTAATACAAGAGATGGAAGAGAGAATCTCAGGTGCAGAAGATTCCATAGAGAACATTGGCACAACAATCAAAGAAAATACAAAATGCAAAAAGATACTAACTCAAAACATCCAGGAAATCCAGGACACAATGAGAAGACAAAAACTATGGATAATAGGAGTAGATGATAATGAAGATTTTCAACTTAAAGGGCCAGCAAATATCTTCAACAAAATTATAGAAGAAAACTTACCAAACCTAAAGAAAGACATGCCCATGAACATACAAGAAGCCTACAGAACTACAAATAGACTGGACCAGAAAAGAAATTGCTCTTGACACATAATAATCAAAACAAAAAATAAAGAGAGAATATTAAAAGCAGTAAGGCAAAAAGGTCAAGTAACATATAAAGGCAGGCCTATCAGAAAAACACCAGACTTTTCACCAGAGACTATGAAAGCCAGACGATCCTGTACAGATGTTATACAGACACTAAGAGAACACAAATGCCAGCCTAGGATACTATAACCAGCCAAACACTCAATTACCATCGATGGAGAAACCAAAGTATTCCATGACAAAACTAAATTCACACATTATCTTTCCACCAGTCCAGCCCTTCAAAGGATAATAACAGGAAAAAACAAAACTAACAAACAAACAAAACAAAACAAAACAAAACAAAACAATACAAGAACAGAAACCAAACCCTAGAAAAAGCAACAAAGTAATTCTTCAACTAACCAAAAAGAAGGCAGACACAAGAACAGAATGCCAACTCTAACAACAAAAATAATAGGAAGCAACAATTACTTTTCCTTAAAGTCTCTTAATATAACTGGACTCAATTCCCCAATAAAGAGACATAGACTAACAGACTGGCTATAAAAACAGGACGCAATATTTTGCTGTTTAGAGGAAACCCATCTCAGGGAAAAAGACAAACACTACCTCAGAGTGAAAGGCTGAAAAACAATTTTCAAGCAAATGGTCTGAATAAACAAGTTGGAGTAACCATTCTAATATCGAATAAAATCAACTTCCAACCCAAAGTTATCATAAATGAGAAGGTGGGACACTTCATACTCATCAAAGGTAAAATTCTCCTAGAGGAACCCTCAATTCTGAATATCTATGTTCAAATACAAGGGCAGTCAAATTCATTAAATAAACATTAGTAAAGCTCAAAGCACACATTGTATAGTGTGAGACTTCAACACACTTTCATCAATAGACAGATTGTGGAAACATAAAATAAACAGGGACACAATGAAAATTACAGAAGTTATGAAACAAATAAACTTAACAGATAGCTACAGAAGATTGTATCCTAAGACAGAAGGATATAACTTCTTCTCAGCACCTCATGGTATCTTCTCCAAAACTGACCATATAATTTGTCACAAAACAGTATTCAATAGATACAAAAATATTGCAATTGCCACATTGCCTTCTATCAGACCACCATGGACTATGGATGATCTTCAATAACAACATTAATAAAGGAAAGCCAACATTCATGTGGAAACTGAACAACATTCTTCTCAATGATACCTTGGTCAAGGAAGGAATAGAGAAAGAAATACAAGACTTTTTAGAGTTTAATGAAAATGAAGCCACAACATACCCAAACTTCTGGGACACAATGAAAGCATATCTAAGAGGGAAACTCATAGCTCTGAGTGCCTCAAAAAGAAAGTAGAGAGGGCACACACTAGTAGTTTACAACACACCTAAAAGTTCCAGGACAAAAGGAAGCAAATTCACCCAAGAGGAGCAGAAGGCAGGAAATAATTGAACTCAGGAGTGAAATCAACCAAGTGGAAAAAAGAACTATTCAAAAAATCAATCAAACGAGGATCTTGTTCTTTGAGAAAATCAACAAGATAGATAAACCCTTAGCCAGACACACTAGAGGGGACATGGACAGCATCCTAATTAACAAAATCAGAAATGAAAAGGGAGACATAACAACAGATCCTTAAGAAATCCAAAACTCCATCAGATCCTTCTAAAAAAGGTTAAACTCTGGAAAACATGGACAAAATGGACACATTTCTAGACAGATAGCAGGTACCAAAGTTAAACCAGAATAAAGTTAATGATCTAAACAATCCCATATTCCCTAAAGGAATAGAAGCAGTCATTATAAGTCTCCCAACCAAAAATAGCCCAGGACCAGATGGGTTTTGTGGAGAGTTCTATCAGACCTTTAAAGACGATCTAATTCCAGTTCTTCACTAACAATTCCATAAAATAGAAGCAGAATGTACTCTACCCAACTCAATCTGTGAAGCCACAATTACTTTGATACCTAAACCACAGAAAGATCTAACAAAGATGGATTACTTAAGACCAATTTCTCTTACGAATATCGATGCAAAAATATTCAATAAAATTCTTGCTAACTGATTCCAAGAACACATTAAAATAATCATCCATCATGACCAAGTAGGTTTAAAATCAGAGATGCAGGGATGGTTTAATATATGTAAATCCATCAATGTAATCCATTATATAAACAAACTCAAAGACAAAAACCACAGGATCATCTGCTTAGATGCGGAGAAAGCATTGACAAAATCCAACACCGATTCATGTTAATAGTCTTGGAAAGATTAGGAATCCAAGGCCCAAACCGAAACATGATAAAAGCAATCTACAGAAAACCAGTAGCCAACGTCAAAATAAATGGTGAAAAGCTGGAAGCAAACCCACTAAAATCAGAGACTAGACAAGGCTGCCCACTTTCTTCCCTCCTATTCAATATTGTACTTGACATCTTAGCCAGAGCAGTTCGACAACAAAAGGAAATCAAGGGGACACAAATTGGCAAGGAAGAAGTCAAAATATCTATTTTTGCAAAGGATATGATGGTATATATAAGTGACCCTAAAAATTATACCAGACAACTCCTAAACATGATAAACAGCTTCGGTGAAGTAGCTGGATATAAAATTAACTCAAACAAGTCAATGGCCTTTCTCTACACAAAGAATAAACAGGCTGAGAAAGGAATTAGGTAACAACACCCTTCTCAATAGTCACAAATAATAAAAAATACCTTGGCGTGACTCTAACTTCTGGGATCAAATTAAATGGAGAGAAACTTGATGAAATCCCACTAAAATAAGACAAGACAGGACTAGACAAGGATTCTCAGTCTCTCCCTACTTGTTCACTATAGTACTAGAATTCTACCCAGAGCAAATAGACAACAAGAGACGTCAAAGGAATAAAAAATTGGAAAGGAAGAAGTCAAAATATCACTATTAGCAGATGATAAAATAGTATATTTAAGTGACCCCAAAAATTCCACCAGAAAAACCTGTAAAACTTAAAAACAACTTCATCAAAGTGGCTAGATATACAATTAACTGAAACAAATCAGTAGCTTTCTTCTACTCACAGGATAAACAGGCTGAAAAGAAATTATGGAAACAACACCCTTCAAAAGTCACAAATTATAATACCTTGGTGTGACTCAAACCAAGCAAGTGAAAGATCTCCATGACAAGAACTTCAATTCTCTGAAGAAAGAAATTACAAATCTCAGAAGATGGAAAGATCTCCCATGCTTCATAAATTGGTGACCCGATTAAATTAGTAAAAGTGGATGTCTTGCCAAAAGCAATCTACAGATTCCATGCACTCTCCATCAAAATTCAAATTCAAATCTTCATAGCGATAGAAACAGCAATATGCAAAATCATTCGGGATATCAAAACCCCAGAATATCGAAAAACAGATCTCAACAATAAAAGAAATTCAGGGGGAATCATCCGTGACCTCAATCTGTATTATACAAAAATAGTGATTAAAAAAAAAAAGTGTATGGTAATGGTACAGAGACAATGGCTTTATGAAATTCACAGACAAATGAATGGATCTAAATTATATCATCCTATATGAGGTAACAAAACCCCAAAGTAAAAAACATGGTATGCACTCACTGATAATTGGGTATTAGCCTAAAAGCTCAGAATACCCAAAATGTAATTCACAGTCCACATGAAGCTCAAGTAGAAGGAAGACAAAAGTGAGGGTGTTTCGGGCCTTAGAATGGGGAACAAAATACTACTGGGAGGAAATATTGAGACAAAGTTCAGGGCACAGACTGAAGGAATGACCACACAGAATCTGCACAACCTGTGGAACCATCTCATATAGAGACCCAGTACAGACACCAGACCCAGTCACCATTGTAGATACCAACAAGTACTTGCTGACAGTAGCCTAATAAGGCTGACTCCTGAGAGGCTCTGCCAGAGCTTGGTAGGAACAGAGACTGAATCTCACAGCCAGCAATCAGACTGATGATGGGGTTCCCAGTGGAGGAGTTAGAGGAAGGACTGAAGGAGCTGAAGGGGTTTGCAACCTTATAGGAAGAATATCAATATGAACCAAACAGACCATCCAGGGTCTGCCCAACATATGGATCCATCCCATACACAGACAGCAGACACATTCACTATTGTCGATACCATGTGCTTGCTGACAGGAGCTGAATATGACTGTCTTCTAAGAGGCACTGCCAGAGCTTGGCAAGAACAGAGGGTGATGGTCACAGCCTGATCATGGGGTCCCCAGTGGAGGGGATGAGGAAGGACTGAAGGAGCTGAAGGGGTTTGCAACCTTACAGGAAGAACATCAATATGAAACAAGTAACCCCCCCAGAGCACCCAGGGACTAAGCCACCAAACAAAGAGGGGGACCCATGATTCCAGCTACATATATATTAGAGGATGGCATTGTCAGACATCAGTGAGAGAAGAGGTCCTTGGTCCTGTGATCCTGTGAAGGCTGTATGTCCCAGTGCAGGCAACTGCCACAGTAGAAATGTGGGAGTGGGTGGTTGGGAGAACATGCTCATAGAAGCACAGGGAGGATCGAATGGAATAGAAACTTTCTGGGGTGAAATCAGGAAAAGGCTAATATTTGAAATGTAAATAAACACAGACACACACACACACAAACACACACACACACACACACAAACAAAATGATGGCTTTAACTGTGACTTCAAGTAGGTTTATATGTAATCTCAGGATGATATAAATTTTGGTACCATTCCTGCTAAGTTTTTGATAAATTAGAGTAAATGTCTCTGCATCTCAGTCTCCAAATGCAATCATGGTTGCTTTTATCACAACCAAGCTCCTCAATCTTTTTCATCACAATACAAACCTAAAGCAAATCTAAAATATAAAGTTCTTCCTGGTTGGACAAATATTTTACTGCTACAGCAAGAAGTACTGGTTTCAAACTTCAACAATGAAAAAAAAAAAGGATAAAAAAATTAAATATAAAAAAATAAAATATACATGTTTACTCAGGTCCAGGTACATTTGTAAGGATGAGGACTTTAGGTTCAAGGCCAGTCCAAGCTGCAATTGAGGATTCAGACAATCCTGAGATATAGAGTTACAGCTTACTTCCCTAAACCAAAACAACATATAAATAAAGACTGCCTGGCCTAAATTATGTCTGAAGTACCAGTACTTCTGAGGCTGAGAGCAGCCTCTGTATTTTGAGGCAGTTTGGGGACTATATATAGAAATTTCAGCAATCTGGCATTTTAACAACAGGTAGAAGAAAATGAAGACTGGTCTTTAGTTTATTTATAATAAATTCCTGTTGGGCAGCAGCAGCAAAAAGAAGGTTTTAGTCTGTTGGTGCCACTAACTGACATCCAGTTTACTCACACCTCACATCTCCAGGCCCCAAGAAGACTTTCAGGGTCTGCAATACCCTGGCATTCCTGCTTTCTGCTAGGAGCTATTCTGTGCAAACTCCTGCCCTTAGTGAAGTTCTCTTTTTTTCTCAGCAGATGCCGATGTGAAAGTCAAATGTGAACTTGGAAGCAGTACCTTCCTGAGTCCAGTGAGAGTCACCTCCTCTCCTTACTCCTGAAGTAATATGTCCACCCTTCCACCTTCATCCCAACACAGACCTCCAGCTCAAACAGGATTAACCATCTTTCAACAGACAATTGACTACCTCCACTGAGACTTCTCCCTACCATGCTTCCTCACGCACATTTCTTCCTCAAGAACTGGGCTTCATGACCACTACAAAGCATACTGGGTAACAGGGTTTGGATAGCAGGAAAGCAATCTCAGGAAAGCCCCTTGCTGATTGGCCGTGTTTTCACATGTTTACTAAGGGCGAGTTAGGCTCTATCACTCATCTGTCATCCAAGCAGCAAAATGGAGGTAGTATTTTAGCTGCTACTAATACCCAGAGGCTTTCCATTTTCCAAGTTTGCAATACTAACTTGAAAGTTAAAATAAATGAACCCCTAAAAAGACTCTCCTACTTTTTCTTTTCAGATGAAGGGCCTCTTGATTGTAATTTAAATTGTTTTATTTTTCATGTAATGTGTTTTTGCATGTTTGTATTTATACAACCTGCATGTATGTTGTTCATAGAAACTAGAAGAGAATTCCAAAACCCCTGGATATAGAATTAAAAATGGTTGTGAGCCATTATGTGGGTTCTAGGAACTAAAACTTGGTTCTGTCCAAGAACAACAAGTGCTCTTAATTTCTAAGCCATCTTTCCATCCCTGTCCTTTGCATGTTTTAAGGTGTGCTGGATCATGTCTCTCGATAGATGTTCATTTTTACTATACAGGAGAGATCATAAAATTATGACACTTTCTTAATATTATCTATTTCAAGAAAGAGAAAAAACACCATAATTTTACCGGATTGTGTAAATCTTAAAAAGAGTTTCGGCAAAAAAATGATGTGTATATATTTCAGTATGAGTGTGCACAAGAAGGCCACAAATAGACATCTACTGCATTCTAATCATATTCCAACTTACTTTTATTTTATTTTATTTTATTGAAGACAGGGTTTCTCTGTATAGCCTTGGTTGTCCTGGAACTCACCCTGTATACCAAGCTGGCCTCAAACTCAGAAATCTCCCTGCCTCTGCCTCCCAATTGCTGGAATTAAGGCATGTGACATCACTAGCTGACCAAACTTAAAACTTGAGACATCGTCTCTCAGAATCTGCAGCTCACCAATGCCACTAGCCTTGCTAGCCAGCAAGGTGTCTCCACCTACTCAACACTGGGTTGCAGCCTGCATTTTTTAAGTGGATTCTATGTCCCCACTTTAACTCCATATACTTTCAAGGAAGCACTTTACCAAAACAGCTTGTAGCCACTCTCTTCTTTTTTTCTCTCTCTTTCTCTAATCATGCCTAAGTTTAGGCTCCTAAAATGCTTAATGCTGGTTTTGCTCGTTTCCTTACAACAAGAAATTGGGTTTCTTGCTCACTTTACAATCTGAAGTTGATTTGGAAAACTGCACAAACTAACATTTCATTTGAGAGGCTTATTGCAGAGTTTTGTTTGTTTGGTAGTTTTTTTGTTAATTTGGTGGGTTGGTTGGGTTTTGTTTTGTTTTTGTTTTTTTCTTTTTTTGTTTTGCCCACTGAAGATGAAACTCATAACTTTTACATGGTATTTTACCACTGAGCTACATCTTTAGCTAATCATTCATTCTGAATGTTGGTTGAGAAGTCATCTCATATGGGTTTTAAAGAGAACTACAATTACTGTGAAATCTAAAATTATCCCCTATGGTATAGGGTTTATAGAGATCTGATTCCCTCTTCTGACCTCTTCAAAAACCAGGCAAAAACCTCCAAAAACACATACCTCCAGATTTATCCAACATACTGTCTAGTTCACCTCTGTTAAGAAAGGAATATAAAAATTAATGTAAGAAATATCGTGAACTGGTAGGACATTTTTCTTCCCCACAGAAAACTTTAAACAGAACCTTCTTTTAATTATTTATAATAAATATATGTTTGGTTCGGAACAAATGGCATATACATATAAAATACATGGTGGACTACCAAAGTGAACTTGTATGATTTACTTTTTACAATTCATACATTTACACCCCACAGTAGATTATTCATACCTCTACGACTCTTGCTGAGACCCTTCTTCTTCCCAGATGGCCACCCTCTTATTCTTTTGATGTTTTTCCTTTTCTTTTTGTGTTTATCTGGGAAGATCTCATGCAGGTGGTCCTACTGTATGAGTTGCTATGTGTTTGTGATCACAATGTCTCAAGGACCTCAATCTGGGCTTGAACACAACATATAGCAGTGTCTGACTTTGAATTGTTCATCTTCCTGAATCTACTTCTCCAGTGAAGGGATCACAAACACTACTTATGAAGTACTCTATTGAACTCTATTGAAATACTCTATTGAAAATTTTACCCCATATCTCCATTCTTTTTTACGTGAGTCGATATATTCTCATCTTTGTCAAATGCTGGGCTCTTCTTTACTGTATTGACAAGAGAAAATAGAAACATTTGAATGGATGCTATATAAGAAATAGTTAATAAAGTACTAAAGATTTGAATTTCTCTCAAGAAACTGCCCATGTGAGTTTTTGAAAGAGATTTTAGAAAGGAAATAATTACATCGATGAAATCCAGGACACAAAGAGATGACGAAACTTAAGGATAATAGGTATCGATGAAAAGTAATTTTTCCAAACTATAGGGACAGTGAGTATATTCAACAAAATTATAGAAGAAAATTTCCCTAACCTAAAAAAAGAGTTTCCCGTGAATATACAAGAAGCCTACAAAACTCCAAATAGTTTAGACCAGAAGAGAAATTCCAGCCATCATATAATAATCCAAATATCAAATGCAAAAAAAAAAATTTAAAAAAAAAGGAAAAGAAAAAAAGAACAGAAAGAAAGAAAGAATATTAAAAGCAATATGGGAAATTTCAAGTAACTTATAAAGGAAGACTTATCAGAACTATACCTAACTTAACCTCTGAGACTATGAAAGCCATAAGATCCTGGGCATATATCATACAGAAATGCCAGCCAAGGCTATAATACACAGCAAAAATATCTTACCATAGTTTGAGAAAAGAAGGTATTCCATGAGTAGGGCCACAAGCCTCTCCGGTCAGAAAAGCGCCGGTTTAGCTAGGGCGCAGGATCTGCTGACACTCGCCAGCTACCCACAACACCCGCCACAGGATCTTAAGACTTCTGGTGAGTGGAACACAGCTTCTGCTCCAATTCAATTGCTTGCGGGACCTGAGACTGCATTAGGTAGGGAAGCAGAAAACCAGCCTGAGTAGGACCACAGGCTTCTTCCGGCCGGACCAGCACCGGGGTAGCTAAAATGCAGGGTCGGCTGACACCTGCCAGCTACCCACGACCCCCGCCACAGGATTTTGAGACTGCTGGTGAGTGGAACACAGCTTCTATTCCAGTCCAATCACACGGGACCTGAGACTGCTTAGGTTGGGGAGGCAGAAATCGGGCCTCATTAGGGCCACAAGCCTCTCCGGTCAGAAAAGCGCTGGTGTAGCTAGGGCACAGGGTCGGCTGACACTCGCCAGCTACCCACAACACCCGCCACAGGATCTTAAGACTTCTGGTGAGTGGAACACAGCTTCTGCTCCAATCCAATTGTGCGCGGGCCCTGAAACTGCATTAGTTAGGGAAGCAGAAAACCGGCCTGAGTAGGACCACAGGCCTCTTCCGGCCGGACCAGCACTGGGGTAGCTAGAGCACAGGGTCGGCTGACACCCGCCAGCTACCCACGACCCCCCCCCCCCACAGGAATTTGAGACTGCTGGTGAGTGGAACACAACTTCTGCTCCAATCTTTAAACAGTGACAACGACAACAACTAACCCCAGAGATTACCAGATGGCGAAAGGTAAACGTAATAATCTTACTAACAGAAACCAAGACCACTCACCATCATCAGAACCCAGCACTCCCACTTCGCCCAGTCCAGGGCACCCCAACACACTGGAAAAGCTAGACACGGATCTAAAAGCATATCTCATGATGATGGTAGAGGACTTCATGAAGGACTTTAATAACACACTTAAAGAAATACAAAGGAACACTGGTAAACAGGTAGAAGACAGTAAAAAGGAAGCACAAAAATCCCTTAAAGAATTGCAGGAGTACACTGCTAAAGAGTTACAAATCCTTAAAGAAAAACAGGATAACGTAATCAAACGGGTAGAAGTCCTTACAGTAAAACAGGAAAACACATCCAAACAGATGATGGAATTGAACAAAACCTAGACCTAAAAAGGGAAGTAGACACAATAAAGAAAACCCAAAACGAGGCAACACTGGAGATAGAAACCCTAGGAAAGAAATCTGGAACCATAGATACGAGCATCAGCAACAGAATACAAGAGATGGAAGAGAGAATCTCAGGTGCAGAAGATTCCATAGAGAACATCGGCATAACAATCAAGGAAAATGTAAAATGCAAAAAGATACTAACTCAAAACATCCAAGAAATACAGGACACAATGAGAAGACCAAACCTACGGATAATAGGAGTGGATGAGAATGAAGATTTTCAACTCAAAGGACCAGCAAACATCTTCAACAAAATTATAGAAGAAAACTTCCCAAATCTAAAGAAAGAGATGTCCATGAACATACAAGAAGCCTACAGAACTCCAAATAGACTGGACCAGAAAAGAAATACCTCCCGACACATAATAATCAGAACAACAAATGCTCTAAATAAAGACAGAATACTAAAAGCAGTAAGAGAAAAAGGCCAAGTAACATATAAAGGCAAGCCTATCAGAATTACACCAGATTTCTCACCAGAGACTATGAAAGCCAGAAGATCCTGGACGGATGTTATACAGACACTAAAAGAACACAAACTCCAGCCCAGACTCAACAAAACTGGAGAACCTGGATGAAATGGAGAAGTTCCTAGACAGATACCAGGTACCAAAGTTGAATCAAGATCAGGTTGATGATCTAAACAGCCCTATATCCCCCAAAGAAATAGAAGCAGTCATTAATAGTCTCCCAACTAAAAAAAGCCCAGGACCAGATGGGTTTAGTGCAGAGTTCTATCAGACCTTCAAAGAAGATCTAATCCCAGTTCTTCACAAACTATTCCACAAAATACAAACAGAAGGTACTCTACCCAACTCATTCTATGAAGCCACAATTACTCTGATACCTAAACCACAAAAATACCCAACAAAGATAGAAAACTTCAGACCAATATCCCTTATGAATATTGATGCAAAAATCCTCAATAAAGTTCTTGCTAACCGAATCCAAGAACACATCAAAACAATCATCCATCCCGACCAAGTAGGTTTCATCCCAGGGATGCAGGGATGGTTCAGTATACAGAAATCCATCAACGTAATCCAGTATATAAACAAACTCAAAGACAAAAACCACATGGTCATCTCGTTAGATGCGGAAAAAGCATTTGACAAGATCCAACACCCATTCATGATAAAAGTCTTGGAAAGATCAGGAATTCAAGGCCCATACCTAAACATGATAAAAGCAATCTACAGCAAACCAGTAGCCAACATCAAAGTAAATGGTGAGAAGCTTGAAGCAATCCCTCTAAAATCAGGGACTAGACAAGGCTGTCCACTTTCTCCATACCTATTCAACATTGTACTTGAAGTCCTAGCCAGAGCAATTCGACAACAAAAGGAGATCAAAGGGATCCAAATTGGAAAAGATGAAGTCAAAATATCACATTTTGCAGATGATATGATAGTATATATAAGTGACCCTAAAAATTCCACCAGAGAACTTCTAAGCCTGATAAACAGCTTCGGTGAAGTAGCTGGATATAATATTAACTCAAACAAATCAATGGCCTTTCTCTACACAAAGAATAAACAGGCTGAGAAAGAAATTAGGGAAACAACACCCTTCTCAATAGTCACAAATAATATAAAATATCTTGGCGTGACTCTAACTAAGGAAGTGAAAGATCTGTATAATAAAAACTTCAAGTCTCTGAAGAAAGAAATTATAGAAGATCTCAGAAGATGGAAAGATCTCCCATGCTCATGGATTGGCAGGATCAACATTGTAAAAATGGCTATCTTGCCAAAAGCAATCTACAGATTCAATGCAATCCCCATCAAAATTCCAAATCAATTCTTCAACGAATTAGAAAGTGCAATCTGCAAATTCATCTGGAATAACAAAAAACCTAGGATAGCAAAAACACTTCTCAAAGATAAAAGAACCTATGGTGGAATCACCATGCCGGACCTAAAGCTTTACTAAAGAGCAATTGTGATAAAATCTGCATGGTGCTGGTATAGTGACAGACAAATAGACCAATGGAATAGAATTGAAGACCCAGAAATGAACCCACACACCTACGGTCACTTGATCTTCGACAAGGGAGCTAAAAACATCCAGTGGAAGAAAGACAGCATTTTCAACAAATGGTGCTGGCACAACTGGTTGTTAACATGTAGAAGAATGCGAATCGATCCATTCCTATCTCCTTGTACTAAGGTCAAGTCTAAGTGGATCAAGGAACTTCACATAAAACCAGAGACACTGAAACTTATAGAGGAGAAAGTGGGGAAAAGCCTTGAAGATATGGGCACAGGGGAAAAATTCTTGAATAGAACAGTAATGGCTTGTGCTGTAAGATCGAGAATTGACAAGTGGGACCTCATGAAACTGCAAAGCTTCTGCAAGGCTAAAGACACCATCAATAAGACAAAAAAACCACCAACAGATTGGGAAAGGATCTTCACCTATTCTAAATCAAATAAGGGACTAATATCCAATATATATAAAGAACTCAAGAAGGTAGAATCCAGAAAATCAAATAACCCCATTAAAAAATGGGGCTCAGAACTGAACAAAGAATTCTCACCTGAGGAATACCGAATGGCAGAGAAGCACCTGAAAAAATGTTCAACATCCTTAATCATCAGGAAAATGCAAATCAAAACAACCCTGAGATTCCAGCTCACACCAGTCAGAATTGCTAAGATCAAAAATTCATGTGACAGCAGATGCTGGCGAGGATGTGGAGAAAGAGGAACACTCCTCCATTGTTGGTGGGATTGCAAGCTTGTACAACCACTCTGGAAATCTGTCTGGCGGTTCCTCAGAAAATTGGACATAGTACTAATGGAGGATCAAGCAATACCTCTCCTGGGCATATATCCAGAAGATGTCCCAACCGGTAAAAAAGACACATGCTCCACTATATTCATAGCAGCCCTATATATAATAGCCAGAAGCTGGAAAGAACCCAGATGTCCCTCAACAGAGGAATGGATACAGAAATTATGGTACATTTACACAATGGAGTACTAATCAGCTATTAAAAAGAATGAATTTATGAAATTCCTAGCGAAATGGATGGACCTGGAGGGCATCATTTTGAGTGAAATAACACAATCACAAAAGAACTCACACAATAGGTATTCACTGATAAGTGGATATTAGCCCAAAACTTAGGATACCCAAGATATAAGATACAATTTACTAAACGCATGAAACTCAAGAAGAATGAAGACCAAAGTGTGGACACTGTGCCCCTTCTTAGAATTGGGAACAAAACACCCAGGGAAGGAGTTACAGAGACAAAGTTCATAGCTGTGATGAAAGGATGGACCATTTAGAGACTGCCGTATCCAGGGATCCTTCCCATAAGCAGCTTCTAAACGCTGACACCATTGCATACACTAGCAAGATTTTGCTGAAAGGACCCAAATATAGCTGTCTCTTGTGAGATGATGCCGGAGCCTAGCAAACACAGGAGTGGATGTTCACAGTCAGTTATTGGATGTATCACAGGGCTCCCAATGGAGAAGCTAGAGAAAGTACCCAAGGAGCTAAAGGGATCTGCAACCCTATTGTTGGAACAACATGATGTACTAACCAGAACCCCGGAGCTCTTGTCTCTAGCTGCATATGTATCGAAAGATGGCCTAGTCAGCCATCATTGGAAAGAGAGGCCCATTGGACTTGCAACCTTTATATGCCCCAATATAGGGGAATGCCAGGGCCAAAAGAATGGGAATGGGTGGGTAGGGAAGTGGGGGGCGCTATGGGGGACTTTTGGGATAGCATTGGAAATGTAACTGAGAAAAATATTAATAAAAATATTAAAAATTAAAAAAAAGAAAGTTACCAGTAAAATTTCTTTATATTTTCCTTTAACGTATGTTTAGATATGAACATAAAGGATTTCTTTAAAATAAAATATGCACCATACTTTAAAAATAAAAAAAAGAAGGTATTCCATGAAAAAACAATATTTACACAATATTTTTGAACAAATCCAGCCCTCCAAGGGATAATAAAGGGAAAACTCCAATATAAGGAGGGAAATTACACTCTCGAAAAAGCAAGACATTTTTCTTGAAGCAAACATAAAAGAAGATAGCTACATGAAAAAATTCCACCAAAATATCAGGAAGCAAAAAAGACTTTTCCTTAGTATCTCTTAATATGAGGGGATTCAATTCGCCAATAAAAAGACATAGACTAACAGACTGGATGTGTAAGCAACACCCATCATACCAGAAACAAACCTCAGGGACAAAGACAGATATTACTTCAGAGTAAAAGGCTGGAAAACAATTTTCCAAGCTAATGGTCCAAAGAAACAAGCTTGAGTAGCAATTCTAATATCAAATAAATTTGTCTTTCAACCCAAAGTTATCAAAAAAGACAAAAAGGGACACTTCATATTCATCAAAGTTAAAATTTACCAAGATGAACTCCCAATTCTGAACATTTATACACCAAATGCAATGGCATTCACATTCCTATAAGAAACTTTAGTAGAGCTCAAATCACACATTATACCCAAGACAATAATAGCAGAACTCCCCTCCCTCATTAATAGACAGATACTGGAATCAAAAATTAAAAAGGGACTCAGCGAACCTAACAGAAGTTATGAAACAAATAGATTAGTTGATATCTATAGAACATTTTACCCTAAAACAAAATGATGCCCATTCTTCTCAGCACCTCATGATGCCTTCTCCATATAATCAGTCCCAAAACATGCCTTAACAGATATAAAAATGTTGTAATAATCCCATGCATCCTACTTGATCAAAAAGGACTAAGGTTGATTTTCAATAATGTTATAAATAATTGAAAACGCACATAAACATAGTAGGTGAACAACAATATAGTGAGTGATAACTTGGGCAAGGAGGAAATAGAAATAAATTTAAGACTTTTTAGAGTTTAATGAAAATGAATCTGCAACATACCAAAAATTATGGGACACAATGAAAGCAGTTCTAAGAAGGAAACTCATAGCTATGAATGCCTTCAAATAAAAATTGGACAGAGGATACAGGAGTAGGTTGACAGCACACATAAACATTCTAGAACAAAAGGAAGTAAATTCACTCAAGAGGAGTAGAAGGCAGGAAATAATCAATCTCAGGGTTGAAATCAACCAAATGGAAACAAAGGAATTCTACACACACACACAAACACACACACACAAATCAAACAAATTAGGAGCTGATTCTTTGAGAAAATCGAGAAGATAGATAAAATATTAGCCAGAATAATTACAGGGCAAAGGGACAGTAACCAAATTCACAAAACCAGAATTGAAAAGGGAGCCATAACAACAGAAACTTAGGAAATCCAGATCAGATCTTATTAAACAAGCATGTATTCAAAAAAAAAAAAAAAGAAAATAAGGAAATAAGGAAAAAATGCACACTTGTCTAGACAGATAATAGGTACGAAATTGAAATCAGGATCAGATAAATCCTGTAATTACTCCCATAACCCCTAAAGAAATAGAAGCAGTCATTAATAGTCTCCCAACCAAAAAAAGCCCAGGATCTGATGAACCCATCAGATTTCTATCAGATCTTCATGTGTGAGACCCCGACTTAGAGCGTTTCTCCCTGGAAGGTAAAGCCCCTGGACTTTCCCCAAGCTTGTTTTCCCTAATCTCTAAACATACAGCTAGAAAGAAGCTCTTTGTTCACTATAGCCTGCAAAAAGCCTTTTTTGTTTCTGAGCCTTACAGCCAGAGATGTGATAATTGTAATTTTACCAAAGACATCTAGGCAGAGAAGAACACTCCTCCCAACTCTTCCCATCTCCTCCCAACTGCACCCAGTTCCTCCCAACTCCTCCCAACTCTACCCACCTCTTCCTAGCTATCCTCCCAACTCTTCCCAATTCCTCAGCTAGCTGTTAAAACCTTCTACTGTCACCACTCAGGGTTGAAATCCCCACCCTGTACGGTAGAAGGACTTCATCCTCAGCTAGCTGATAATAAAACGTCTTGTAGTTTGCATCAGGTGTGATTATCTCTCGAGTTTGCTGTCCAGCTCATTCCAGCACATGAGTGGAAGCCCAACTTCGGGAGTCTTACATGTGCGTTCTCATACACCAGGAGGCCTACCCCAGTTCTCAGAGACCCCACTTGGAGGTAGGATCCTGTCTTTGCTATGTCTTTGTCTGTCGGCTGTGTTTGAATTCAGCATTATGGTTTGCAGTTGTCTGCACTCCTGAGAGCAACGACCTCCCTATTCTGGATGGAGGGCAGGGATACTGACAGACATGTTAGTCGTAACCGCTTGTTGCACTGGGAGACGTCCCAGAAGGTCTGAGGGAGCTCCAGGGATGCATGGAGATCTCCAATCGAGGTGCCAAATGAGAGTGTGCTCACTTGGCTGTCTGTTTCTGTTACTGGGTGCCAAGTGAGCATGTGCTCACTCAGCTGTCTGTTTCTGTTTATATATATATATACATATATATATATATATATATATATATATATATATATATATATATATATATATATATATATATAAAAATATATATTAATATATATATATATAAATATATATATATATATATAAATATATAATATATATATATATATATATATATATAATATATATATATATAGTGTTTGTCTCCCTGTATGTGACTCTGATGATGGGACAGACTATTAGCACTCCTCTTGGACTGACTCTTGAGAATTGAACTGAAATTACTACTAGGATTCACAGTCTGTTTGTAGATGTCAGAAAGAGATTTTGGAGAACTTTCTTCTCAACGAAATGGCCAGCTTTTGGTGTTAGTTGGCCAACAGAGGACACTATTGAACTGATTGTGATTTCTGCAGTTAAAGATGTTGTTGCACAGAAGAGACTAGGGTCTCAACCAGAACAAGCACCCTACATTGACATCTCGGAAATTTCCGCGCAGGAAGCTCCCCTGACCCCATCCTGGTTGAAGCCTTGGGTTCAGAAGAACAAGCTGGACTCCTGAGTCCTAGCTTTCCACCACTCACCAAAAAAAAAATAAAAAAATAAAATAAAAACCCCTAAGATAAATATGTTGGGGGGTGAACTGCAACCCTTGGCTCCTCCCAAGATCTATCCAGAGATAGAAGAACCTCCAGAATATTGTAACACCAAACCCTCATATCACTAACTGGTCTCTCCCAGATACCTCACCAGGGTACCACTGGAGACACGGGGGAGAGACCAGCTGCTGGAACACAAGACAAATGAGCATGGAGCCCAGAGAGACCAGACTCAACAACCTTGCAGGCTTTAGGTACTTATGGCCTACTCCAGCAGACCCCGGAACTGCAGCCTCTTCATTACTAGTCTTTTTCCTTCTCTGATCTCTATAATTGGAAGGCAAATCACGCCGCCTTCTCTACAAACCCCTCTACCCTTACTAATCTAATGGAATCTCTCATGTTCTTTCATCAGACCACTTGGGATGACTGTCAACAGCTTTTAAGGGTTATTTTTATCACACAGGAGAAGAAAAGGATTCTGCTGGAGGTAAGAATGAATGTGCTGGCGGCAAATGGATGGCTGACACAACTTCCAAATGAAATAGATGCATGCTTCCCCCTCTAACACATACTGACTGGTACCCTAACAGGCCTGAAGGTAGTGAGCAGTTGACAGTTTGGCGCAGGGATATATTACCAGGAATGAGAGGAGCTGACAGACAACCCAGCAATGTGGCCAAGGTAAGAGGGATCCTACAAGAGGAAAAGGAGCTACCAGCAGAGTTTCTAGAGTGCATCTTAGAAGCATACAGGCATTACACGCCCTGTGTCAGAGATTTAGCAGGCCGCTCTGGCCATGGCTTTCATTGGGAAGTCTGCTTCTGCCTTTAGGAGAATGTTACAGTGTCTAGAGAGTCTGTAAACACTATCTTTGCAAGATCTGGTTAAGGAGGCAGAGAGTGTACCATAAGAGAGAGACTAAAAAGAAATAGGAGAAAGAGAATAGAGAGCAGCTGAGGCAAGAGAAAGTAGATGAGATGGAAGGCAGGCAAGAATTTTAAATAGGATTTTGGATACATTTGCAAGTGATAAGAAAGTTTATTAAAAAGTTGGAGGGAGAAGGCAGACAGGGTACCTGGGCAACACAGGGCCAAAAAGACCTCAGAACTCCATAGGACCTTTAAGACCCCATCTACATAAGGACCAATGTGGGTACTGTAAAGAAAAGGGACACTTGGGCAAGAGACTGTGCGATGAAAGAGACAGATATCAGAACAACTAAGTCCTTACTCCAGGGGATGATGACTAGGGGATATGGGGCACAGACCCATTCCCTGAGACTAGTGTAACCCTAACTGTGGAAGAGACCCCTACGGCTTCCCTTCTTGGTATCAGAGCAGTTTTTTTCAGTCCTGACAAAGTCACTGGAGAAATTGAGTAATCAGAAAAACGAAGTAATTGGGGCTACTGTTCAGAAACCATTCTCACCTTGCGTGGTAGCACACGCCTTTAATCCAAGCACTCAGGAGGCAGAGGCAGGCGAATTTCTGAGTTCGAGGCCAGCCTAGTCTACAGAGTGAGTTCCAGGACAGCCAAGGCAACACAGAGAAACCCTGTCTCGAAAACACACACACACATACACACACACACACACACACACAAAAAAAGACAGAAACCATAATCTTGGACCACTGATAAGAAAATTAATCTAGGAGTAAGCCAAGTAACTGATTCCTTCCTCATCATTACTGAATGCCCCACCACATTGTTGAGAAGAGACATAGTAGCAAATTTAAAAGTCCAAAGAAGCTTTTCTTTTGAAGGAACTTCAATCCCTTGGCAAGCCTCTATCTCTATAATTTGAACTATAAATTAGAAGAAGAATATAGATTACATGAGCCTCAATCCCTGTCAAAAAAAAGTATTAGAAGGGACCAGGTAAGGGAGATATCCTAAATGCTGGGCAGAGACTAGGGATATAAGAGAGGCAAAGAGGGTGCACCCCATCCTTTTGACACTGGAAACTGATACAACAATACCCCATGAGCAAAGAGGCCCAAGAGGGCATCAGACTTCACATTCATAGTCTCTTAGAACTTGGTATTTTGGTCCCTTGTCAGTCTTCCTGGAATACTCTGTTGCTACCAGTTAAAAAGCCAGGCTTTGCCACCCTGGCACTCTCTACCATACCCCCTTACTAAAGAGACTGTGACTTTCTCATGGACCGCCATACACCGGAAGCCTTTAAAGAGATTAAAAAACCTTGCTTAGTGCATCAGCTCTAGTCCTGCAAGACCTGAACTAGCCTTTCATTCTCTATGTAGACCAAACAGCAGAAATAGTGAGATGGGTCCTGACCCAAAATCTGGGGAAATAGAAACGACCTGTGGCCCAATTGTTAAAAAAAAAAAAAAAAAAAAAATAGGCCCAGTGGCCAGTGGATGACCATCTTGCTTAAAAGTTATCGTTGCTGCTGTGTCAGTATTTCTCAAAGAGGCTGACAAACTGACTCTAGGTCAATGAACTATAGTAGTAGGCCCTATATCCCCATGCTTTAGAAAGCATCATTAGACAGCTGCCTGATTGCTGGATGACTATTGCTCACAGGACCCATTAACAGAGCCTTTTACTGACTGAAAGTGTATAGTTTGCACCCCCTCCTATCCTGAATACTGCCACCTTGCTGCCGGAAGCCGACGACTTCCTACAAGTACACCAAGGTATAGACATCCGGGCAGAAAAAAACTGAAATTAAGAAAGACCTCACTGACCAGCCATAGCCAGGCTGCCCTAACTGGTACACAGATGGTATTCGCTTTTTGATTGAAGGTAAAAGAAAAGCAGGGGCAGCAGTGGTTAATGGAAAAAAAAAACATCAGGGACAGCAGCTTGCCTGAAGGCATGACAGCCCAGAGAGGAGAGCTAATCACACTCACCCAAGCCTTGCAGCTGGCCAAAGAGAAAAACATCAATATCTACAGAGACAGCAAGTATGCTTTCACCACTGCTCACATACATGGGGCGATCTATAGAAAACAGGAGTTACTCACATCTGATGGGAAAGATATTAAAAATAAAAAAGAAATCTTGAACCTATTAGAAGCCAAACACTTTCGAAAAAAAAAAAAACTAACTGGCCATCATACATTGCACCCATCTCCAAAAAGGTTATGATGCCATAGTGAAGGGAAATCAGATGGCTGACCTTGCTGGCAAACATGCGGCCCTAGGGGGAAAAAAAAAAAAAAGAACTTAAAAACCATTATAAACTCAAAGACGCAGGCTTGGACTACAGTCTAGAAGATCAAGAACAGAAAAAAAATACCTGAGATATGTGTATATACTACCCAAGGAGTGGCTAAGACCCAAGATGGTCACTGGATCCTGCCCACCAGAGAAGGGTTACAATATGTAGCCAATCTACACAGGCTCCCCCACTTGAAAACTAAGAAGCTAAAGAAATTGTTAAGAGCTCAAACTACTATGTTACTAGATTGCCAGATGTTGCCCAGGAGTTTGTTAATGAATGCCAAGCCTGTGCCCTCACCAATGTCAGCCACCAGAATAATGCTCCCCAGAGAGGGGTTAAGAGGTGACGGCCTGGTACATTCTGAATAGTAGATTTCACTGAAGTTAATTTTGCCAAGTACAGTAATAAATATCTATTATTTTAATAGACACCTTTTTAGGCTTGGTCGAAGCCTTCCCCACTAAGAAGGAGACCGACAATATTGTGGCAAAGAAGATATTAGAGGAAATGTCCCCATCATTTGGCATCCCTAAGGTACTTTTATCAATCAAGTGCCCCTCCTTCTTTGCCCAGGTAAGCCAAGGGTTAGCCAGAAAATTGGGAATCGATTGGAAGTTACATTGTCCCTATATACCCCAGACATCAGAACAGGTAGAGCAGATGAATAGAGAATTAAAAGAAACCTTGACTAAATCGGCTTTAGAGACATGCAGAAAAGATTATGAAGCTCTCCTGCACTTCACCTTATTGTGAGTATGGAACACCACAGGAAAATTTAAACTTACACCTTTCCAACTCCTCAATTGGGGACCACCTTCCTTAACAGAAGAAGGG
This sequence comes from Mus caroli, assembly GCF_978045245.1. Taxonomy (NCBI): domain Eukaryota; kingdom Metazoa; phylum Chordata; class Mammalia; order Rodentia; family Muridae; genus Mus; species Mus caroli. Next base: position 1,861,619 of record NW_028227277.1, on the reverse strand, counting down.
GGAATGTTTGACACTGATGTTCCTTTTTCTGAACCCCTGCTAGCTCGCTTAAAGACCCTAGAACTGGTCAGAAAAAAGCCTTGGAATTGCTGAAAAATAAAACAAAACAAAACAAAACAAACAAACAAACCAAAAAAACAAAAACAAACAAACAACAAAAAAAACACCTACCTGCTGCTTTTGGCAAGCCCCACCACCGCTACTCCAGCATGTGCTGGGCTCCTGCACCCAGCCCACCATGGCTCACTGGCCCAGTGCTGCTCACATTCATCAGGCAGTGCACAGGAACCTCCTCCCTCCCTCGTACCACGGCAAAAGAAACTTTTGTCTCATTCAAGTGCATTTTGAGGCTCTCAAGGTTACAAATCCGAGAGCTGTGACCTCATGTTGGCTTTGTTTGGCAGCTGGTCTAGCGGTTATTTTTCCTGGTTTTAAGACTAGAACTATGTAGAAGAAGTAGTGGGGAATGTGAGACTCCAACTTAGAGCGGTTCTCCCTGGAAGGTAAAGCCCCTGGATCTTCCCCAAGCTTGTTGTCCCTGATCTCTACAAATGCAGTCAGAAAGAAGCTCTTTGTTATTTATAGCCTGCAAAAAGCCTTTTTGTTTCTGAGCCTTACAGCCAGAGATGTGATAATTGTCACTTTACGAAAGACATCCTGGCAGAGAACAACATTCCTCCCAACTCCTCCAACTCCTCCCAACTCTTCTCCCAACTCCTCCTATCTGTTCCCAACTCCTCTGAACTTTCATCCCAATTTCTCAGCCAGCTGTTAAAAGCCCCCTTCTGTCACAGCTCATGGTCAAACTCCTCTGCCCTGCACGGTGGAAGGAGTTTGTCCTCAGCTAGCTGATAATAAAACCTCTTTCTGTTTGCATCAGGTATAGTTTTCTCTTGAGTCATTGGGGTGCTGGCCAGCTCATTCCGGGACTTGAATGGGCTTAAGTGGAGGTCCAGTTTCAAGGGTCTTACACATGGAGACCTAATACCAATATTCTTCAAACCATTATGCAAAATCAAAAGAGAAGGAACACTATTGAGTTTATTATATGAAGCCAGATTACAATTATATTCAAATGATACAAAGACCCAATGAAGAAAGGAAACTTCAGACCATTTTCCCGTATGAATTTCAAAGCAAAAATACTCAATAAAATCTTTGCAAACCGAATCAAAGAATACATCAAAACGATCATCCATCATGGTCAAGTAGGCTTCATCCCTGGGATGGTTTAATATATGGAAATCCATCAAATTAATCCACTATAGAAATAAACTCAAAGACAAAAACAACATGCTCAACTCATTAGATGCTGAGAAAGTATTTGACAAAATGCACACCCATTTAAAATGAAAGTCCAAGAAAGATCAGTAATTTAAGGCCCATATCTAAACATAAAAAAAAAAAAAACAATGGACAGCAAACCAGTAGCCAGCATTAAACTAAATGGTGAGAAACTAGAAACAATCCCACTATATCAGGGACTAGACAAGTCTGCCCACTTTCTCCCTACCTATTCAATATAAGAGTTGAAGACCTATCCAGAGTAATTAGACAACAAAAGGAGAACAAATGAATAAAAATTGGAAAGGAAGAAGTCAAAATATCACTATTTCCAGATGATATGATAGCATGTATCAGTGACCCAAAAATTTGCCAGAAAAATCCTAAACCTGATACACAACTTCAGTGCTGTAGTTGAATATAAAATTAACTCAAACAAGTCAACGGCCTTTTTCTACACAAAGGAAAAGCAGGATGAAAAACAAACAAAACAAAACAAACAAACAAACAAACAAAAAAACACCCTTCACAATAGTCACAAATAATATAAAATACCTTGGTGTGAATCTAACTTATGAAGAGAAAAATACATATGATAAAAACTTCAAATCTCTGAAGAAAGAAATCAAAAAAGATCTCATAAGATGGAAAGATAGCCCATGCACATGGATTGGAAGGATTAATAGAGTAAAAATGGTTGTCCTACCAAAAGGAATCTATAGATTCAATGCAATCCCCATCAAAATACCAACTTAATTCTTCACTGAGTTAGAAAGGGCAATTTGCAAATTCACCTGAAATTAAACAAAAAAAACCAAACAAACAAAAACAAAAACAAAACAAGACAAAAAACAACCCTAAGATAGGAAAAACTATCCCCAACAATAAAAGAAACTTTTGTGGAATAACCATGCGTGAACTCAAGTTGTACTACAGAGCAATTGTGATAAAAATGGCATGGTACAGGTAGAGTGATAGACAAGTAGATAAATGAAATAGAACTGAAGACAGAGAAATAAACCCACACACATATGGACACTTGATCTTTGACAAAGAAGCTAAAACAATCCAGTGGAACGAAGATAGCATTTTCAAACAGTGGTGCAGGCTCAATCGGCAGTTAGCATGTAGAAGAAGGCATATTGATCTATTCTCATCCCTTGTACAATGCTCAAGTCTAAGTGGATCAAGGAACTGTACATAAAACCAGAGACAGTGAAACTTATAGAGAAGAAAGTGGCGAAGAACATGGAACATGGGAAAAGGGGGAAAATTCTTGATGAAAAGAAAAAAAAAAGAGCAGCAATGGCTTGTGCTGCAAGATTAAACATGGAAAAATGGAACCTCATAAAATTGCTAAGCTTCTGTAAGGTCAAGGACACTATCAATAGGAAAAAACTGCATCCAACAGATTGGGAAAAAATCTTTACCAATCCTAAATAAGATAGGGGTCTAATATCTAATACATATAAAGAGATCAAAAATCTGGACTCCAGAAAATCAATTTTCTCTATTTTTAAAAATTGGGACAGAGCTAAACAAATAATTCCCAACTAAGGAATACCGAATGATTTAGAAGCACCTAAAAAGTATTCAACATCCTTAATCATCAGGGAAATGTAAGTCAAAATAACCCAGAGATTCCACCTCACACCTGTCAGAATGGCTAAGATGTAAAATTCAGATAACAGCAGATGCTGGCGAGAATGTGTTGAAATATGAACACTCCATTGCTGGTGGATTTGCAAGCTGTTACAACCAGTTTGGAAATCAGTCTGGTGGTTCCTCAGAAAATTGGACATATTTCTACTAGAAGATCCAGCAATAGTCCTCCTGGGCATATACCCAGAAGACGTTCCAACTTGTAATAAGGACACATGCTTCACTATGTTTATAGCAGCCTTATGTATAATAACAAGAATCTGAAAAGAAATCAGGTGACTCTCTTTAGAAGAATCAATATAGAAAATATGTTACTTTTTCTATAATGAATTACTACACAGCTATTAAAAGCAATGATTTAATGAAATTCTTAGACAAATGGATGGATCTGGATGATATCTTCCTAAGTGAGATAACCCAATCACAAAAGAACACACATAATATGCAATCATTGATAAATGGATATTATCCCTGAATTCCAGAATGACCAAGGTAAAATTTGAAAAACCCATGAAACTCAAGAAGAAAGACCAAAGTGTGATTATGTTGTTCCTTCTTAGAATGGGGAACAAAATACCCATGGGAGGAGTTACAGAGACAAAGTTTGGAGCTTAGACTGAACGAATCCATACACTGCCTCACTTGGGGATCCATCCCATAAACAGCCACCAAACCCAGATATTATTGAAGATGCACCAAGAGCTTGGGGACAGGAGACTAATATAGTTGTCTCCTGAGAGGACCTGCCAGTGCCTGACAAATAAAGAAGTGGATGTTCACTGACATCCATTGGACTGAGCACAGGGTCCCCAAATATGGAGCTAGAGAAAGTACCCAAGGAGCTTAAGGAGTTTGCATTAACTTAGGAGGAAAAAAAAACAGAAACTAACAAGTACCCCCACAATTCTCTGGGACTAAAACACCAATCAAAGAAAAGAAATAATGGGGCATATGGACCCAGCTGCATCTGTAGCAGAGGGTGGACTAGTTGGTCATCAATGGGAGGAGTGCCACTTGTTCCTATAAAGGTCCTATGCCCCAGTATTGGGAAATGCTTGGGCTAGGAATTGGGAGTGGGTGTGTTGGGGAGCAGGGGTAGAGGGGAGAGGACAGAGGATTTTTGAAGGGAAATTAGAAAAGGGGATAACATGTGATATGTAAATAAAGTAAGTATATAATAGAAAAAGAAATGAAATAATTTATTTGCAGGTATTATGAAATAAATTCATGTATGGCAAACATATTATAGGAACTATGTTCAGGTTTTTTTCCTGGGGCAAAATCATAGCAAGTTATTGTTTCTCAACATATTGTGACTATAGTTTCAAGAGTAGGTATATGTGCTGCTAAAACTCGTGTATAAGAATAGATAAATATAGGTAAAATTAGAAATGAAGTCTACGAAAACTCTTAACAAAGATTTCTTCCATTTTAGGAGACTAGGTAAAGGTCTAATGAAATGCAGGACACAATTAATGCCCAACACTGGATATGCTATACCTTTAGTAAAAGACTCCTCTGAAACACTTATGTCATCTTCTTCATCATCACAGTCCAAAAGTAATAAGTAACCTTCCTTTGGTATCACCATCATTTTCTTAAGCGCCATTCTTCTCTTAAGAACTTAATAGTCCTCTTAGTTTAAAAAAAAAAATAAAAATTAAAAGGAAAAAAAAGAACTTATCTGAATAAAAGGTATCATTTAAATAATTAAAATGACAAAAAGTCAAATAATTATCTTAGCTCAATGAATGATCATTTCTTTTGTTTTTTAACATATAGTATTTTTAATCATTTGTCTTTATCAGAGAGTTCTGTATACATATTCAATATGGTGATGCATATATATGTGTGTGTGTATATATACATAAATATACACATACACACACACACATACACACACACACACACACACACACACACACACACACATACACACATATACCCATACACACAAATACACACACACACACACACACACACACACACACACACACACACACACATATATATATATATACACTTCCCAGGAACATTTTCTCCATGTATCCTATTTATCATGTCCCTTTCCCTCACAACTTGTTTCAAAAACTTCTTTAACTTATTTAAAAAAACAAAAAACAAACAAACAAAAAAAAACTGCTTCAGAACCAAAGTAAACAATCTGCCATTTCTCATTAAAAAAGACATAACCTGGCCACACTTCAATATGTGATTCCTCCCCTCCTTCCAGAAAACGATGAGCAAAATTTGTTCGCCTGTAATCTTTGAGGCATCTGAATTTTGGTCGAATCTCCCATACATTTTTTTAAACAAAACATAAGCAATTCTGTTTATCAGTTTATCTCAGTCTAAGGTAAACTCACAGTTCTATCCAGAAAGATAACGAACATGGTAACTGTATGTTCATATCAAAAAGACCCAACGCTTAGTCTACAAGAAACACTCATCACCACCACCCAAACATAAAGGCCTTATATTGGAGAAAATGGGGATTTGGGGAAGCCGAGGATTTCAAACATCTGAAGATTGTAAGTTCGAGGCCAGCCCAAGACAGGGCAGCCGGAACTACAAAGATAGATCCCATCCTACAGAAATAAAATTGAGAGAAAAAGCTGAACATGGTAGTGCAAGTCTTTAATCCCAATAAATGGGCAATTGAGATGCAAGGATCCGTGGTCAGAATCCATCCCAGTTGACTTATGAATCTCTTGCAATATCTCCTCTTCTTCTTTTCATTAATTCTTCTTATACAACTCTACTGTCTGCAATGTCCATAAAGTGTATATCAAAGGAACACACCGTAGACAAGACAACGAGGAGGGAGGAATCCTCAGTGTGTTTCTAAAGGATCCTGAACAGCACACAGGACAAGCGCCAAGGCTTCTCACCCATGGCTCCCTGGCCCCCGACCCCTAGTCCTACAGCAGGCTCTCTGATCCTATCCCAAGGCCCCAAGCTTTTCTCTTCAAAGGGTTCCCAATCCTCTATGCCCCTGACCTGTTCAATCCTCTTCCATGAATATGGTCCTCCACCTTCCATTCACCCTCAGATCCCAGAGGAAATGACTATGAGGAGTTTCCTGGCCACCTGGGCCTGAGATGCCCCACCCCGTAACACCTCGATTAACTGTTCAACAACCATGATCAGAGACAACTATCACTTACAGATCATCTAAGAGGAGAACACCTTCCAACCGCACCCTTCCGTGCTCAGATCCTCAAAGGAAAAAAAAAAAAAAAAACCCTTGTCAGGAGCCAGGCCCGGATAGAGGTCTCTAAGTACCCTTAGTGATGCCAAATGGACAAAAAAAGGTCTCACCCAAGGCCTGCGCTGATTGGCTGAATATACCCTGCGCATGCGTACATGGAGTACCAGGTACCATCACTTTGAAGTGAGTTTTCAGGAGGTGCGAATAAGCTACTGGCTTTAAGACAAATGATTTCCTGTTCATAGGTTGATAAGCCCTTACAAACTTGAAAAACTTGAACAAATGTGTAACATATGAAACACTGCAAATGACACTAGTTAATTTCAACTGTAGAGGCTCTTGTAAGCATTTTTGGATTTTATTTATTTATGTGCGTAAGCATTTAATGTTTTGGACTTCTGCATGTACATACGCAAACCAGAAGAATCTATGCTGTCCTAAGAGTTCAGAAAGGAGCATCCAGAATCCCTACAACCTCTGGTACCCTCCTGTCTCCACCTTCCTAGTATTGAGCTGGATTAGAAGAGTGTGATAGGCAGTGCAGGCCCTCTCTCTCACTTATGTGCTTAGCCTCTCAGGCCCTCTCTCTCACTTATGTGCTAGGCAGCCCAGGCCCTCTCTCTCACTCATACATTAGGCCTTGCAGGCCCTCTCTCTCACTTATGAGCTTGACTGGGCAGGCCCTCTCTCTCACTTATGCCTTTGTTGCATACAGAGGCTGGAAGAGAGCACTGATTCTCTGAAAACGTGACTGTGCAGAAATTGTGAGCCACTATGTGGGTGCTTTGTGCCCCGTCCTCTGCATAGAACAGGTGCTTTTTTGTTTGTTTGTTTGTTTTTGTTTTTTGTTTTATTTATTATTATTATCATTTTTCTAAACCGGGTTTCTCTCTGTAGCCCTGATTTTCCTGGAACTTACAACAGGCTGTCCTTGAATTCAGAAATCTTTGGCTTCTGCCTCCCAAATGCAGGCATGAACCACTACTGCCGAACCAACAGTTGCTCTTAATAGCTAGTTTTTCTTTTCTTTTTTTCAACTAGACTTGTGTGTATTTCATGCATTGTAGGGCATTCTGCCCATTTACTTTCAATGTTTTCCTACTTGTATATTAGTTTTTCAAAAAGGCTATAACTTTAAAAAGACCAAAGAGGGATATATGGGCTGGTTTGGTGGAAAGAAATGGAAGGAAGAAGTTAGGCATAATAATAATAATAATAATAATAATAATAATAATAATAATAATAAAAATAATAAACAATAATAGAAACATTTTAAAGTTTTTAAGTATATCATTATTAAAATGTGTGAGTGCTCTGTTTATGTGGTCACCTACATGACAGAAGGCAGCATCAGATCACTTTATAAACGGGAGTAAGCCACCATGTTTTTGCTGAGAAATGAACTCAGGATCTGTAAAAGATTAGCCAGTGCTCCTAACTGCTGAGCAATCCCACCAGTTCTAGAAATAGTTTTGATTTAAGTTTTAATGCATTATGATAAGAAAATATACATAATTTCAATTTATCTGAATTTGTTAACATCTAAAAGCATATTTTAAGTAAACAGACTTACATCACATTCTTATTTTTCTTTTGTACCACAACTCCTCTAGCTGATGCCCACTCAAAACCTATTAAACCTTTCATTTTTTATCATGTTCCTTAATATTTATAAAATATTGTAACAATAAAATGAATATTATAAAGTTTTTTTGATATAAAACAACAATCAATTGAATAGTCTTATGTAGATGTTTGTCTACAGCAATACTGAAAATACATTTTTCTCAATATAAATTTTAAGTAACTCCAAATATATTAACTGTATTATATTTTAAAATAATATATAACTATTAGTTTTTTTAATGAACATAAATAGTGTTTTTTTGTTTGTTTGTTTGTTTGTTTTGTTTTTAGTTGAGCTTAAAAATCTTGACATACAGATTATGCTAAGAGGACTCTGAAGCTGTCTTGTGTGAGGCTAGTTCAGTGGCTGTCAAATACAGAAGTAGATGCTCACAGTCACCTATTGAGTGGAACACATGGCCTCCAATGGAGGAGCTAGAGAAAGTACCCAAGGAGCTGAGGGGATTTGAAACCCTAAATAAGGAACAAATTATGAACTAACCAGTACCTCCAGAGCTTGTGTCTGTAGTTGAATATGTAGCAGGGTATAGCCTGGTAGGCCATCTGTGGGTGGTGAGGCCCTTGCTTTTGAGAAGGTTATATGCCTCAGTACAGAGTCCTGCCAGGGACAGGAGTTGGGAGTAGGTGGGCTGGGGACCAAGGATGGTGAAGGGTGTAGGGGAATATTGGAATGTAAATGAAGAAAATATCTATCAAAAAATGAAATTAAAAAAAAAATCTTGGCTTACTGTGATTCAAACAAAATAAGAACAGTTTATGAACACTGGATTTCATTGTAATAAGGATCTACTTGAATTTCCCTCACATCACCAAAGAATTTTACCTCCATAGTAGCTAAGATAAGAGTTCACAATTCTGCTGCACCAAGGAATGAATTGAAGGCATGATTTTGGATACTAATTTCCTGCTATGGTCAAAGCTATTTGACTTGAGTGATTGTTGTCATTCTCAGAATATATGTTACAGGGTACATTCACTTAAGGAATAGTGTGTGTATTAAGATGGTCTAACCCTGAAGTCATTCATCAACTGTTTCAATGAAGAATGGTTCTGCTTGGAGGGTGTCACAGAAGTTAGTTGAGGGTAGGATTCAGTTTCATTGGATGTGATTTTTTTTCAAAAGCATTCATCTCAGAATAGTAGTAACTTATAAAGTCCTCTTCTTCAGAATTGATACAATACTACTAAATATCAAGCAAAACTTCAGTCTCACTCTTTGTTTTTCTCTTATAAGCCACCTCCCAAATTAATTGTCTACATTAATTTTGGTTTATAAACAGTTTTGAAATATATAACCTGTTTTGAAAACCATAGTATAGTGTAAAAACAACAAATAAACAATCCTACAAATAGAGAGGCTGAGATAGGAGAAGTATAATTTCAAGACCATATGTGGCACACAGCAAGACTGTGTTATGTACAAAAAAGCAGAAAGACTATATGGATTGTACAACATTGGACCTATTAATCCCATTTTCCAAATTAGGGACAACAGAATGACACACGGCTAATTTCTAAATACTCACATTTCTGAATTTCAATTAATTAGGTTATGTTGGTAATATTAATTTTCATATTAACAGATATTAAGGTATATGATTACTTCATATTAATTTTCTTGTTAGAGGTGGAAGTACGTTTGTGTGGATTTGTTGAAAGATTACTTTCTTGCATCTTCTAGGGTGTAGTTTCACTCCTTCAGTGGGTGTTTCCATCTATTATTCTTTGTAGGGCTGGATTTATGGAAACGTTATGTGTAAAATTGGTTTTGTAATGGAATATATTATTTTCTCTGTCTATGGTGATTGATAGTTTTTATCAGTATAGAAGCATGGGCTAGCATTTATGTTCTCTAGAGGCAGAATAGATGCTGGGACTCGTATCCTTTTATGAAAATACATCCATGAGTTGAGAGAGGAGGACTTCCACTGGCCTGTGTACCCTAGTGGGATGTTCTAGGTGCTGCTAGTGATGGGGGAACTAAGTGACAACAGAAAACACCTCTTTCATAATCCAACCTAAGAATGTCAGGCGGAGTTTATTTTGGCTGACTCATGGTAACCGGATCTTATAGAGAGAGGTTGGGACTCATGTATCACTTCAGATAGTGCTTTTAAGTTCAGTTTTTATATTTTACAGAGAAGGAAAAGAGAGAAATCACTTCATGAAGGATAACACCCAAGAAAGCAAATGATCAGGGCAGCTTTATGGCAACACAACAGTGTGCCCAACACTAGTGTTTCCTACTGGTTTGGTGGTGTTAAGTAGCCATGAAAGCTACTGGACCTTAGAGGGGCTGGAGAAAGTCAGATTGCTTTTTGTTATTGTTTTCTTTTATTTTAACATTTCCCTTTTTCAGGCAGTCTCATTTAGTTTTTCCCTGCTGCTAAGACACCAAATGTTATCGGGTACATTCGACCTTACTGATCTCCATGGGACTATACTTGGCAGGATCAGAGTGGAAACTGGGTATTTTACAACCAATTAACTTGTCCACTTGCCTACCTCTGGTCATCTCAATTTCTCCACCTAAATCCTTTACTGATAATTTCTTCAGCATGCAGCCTATGACATGATTCACAGGCAGGTACTAGAACTGCTTCTGCTTCAGTATGAAATTCAAGTCCTTTCTCTTCTTTAGGACTTGTTTTCATTTGAAGATATACAAATGCATTTATCTGAGGAAGAATGGGCTATACTTAACCCATCCAAGGAGGCACTATACAGTGCTTTAATGCTGGACATCTACAAGCTAACCACCTCTGTAGGTAAAAATAACTCCTTTCCTTTGTGTATGCATTGTGTAACTTGGACTGTGCTCATGAAAAATACACCTTGGGAGAAATTACCTTTTGGGTTATAATTGATTTAGATTGCTTCTTCACTGTTGAATCAGGAACTGCTACAGAAAAATATTTCTTTTCTATGTTATTTTTTGTTTTTTGGGTTGTTTGTTTTTCAAGATATATTTTCTCTGCATAACCCTGGCCATCTTCAAGATAACTCTGTACACAGGCCTGACCATAAACTCACCTGCCTTTACCTCCCAAGTTCTGAGTTTAAAACATGTACTATCACCACCACCACCACCACCACCACCACAACCACCACCACCACCACGATCCAGCTCAGCATAAAAGTTCTTAGTTTTAATGAGGATCAATTATTCCTTTTAGAATGAATATTTCTTCCATGAAATCTAGAACTCTTAATTCACTTAGTCATAGATATCTTCCAGTTTTCCTAAATCTTTTATTTTGTTCTTACATTTAAATCCATGCCTTGTGAATTAATTTACAAACAGTTTGAAGTTGAGATTGAGGCTGATTCTTTTACCTATTATGTGTCATGGCTCTCTAGGGAAACAAAACGTACAGCAAAAATAATTAAGTAAATAAATAACAAATAAAAATAATATAAATATATATAATGCATGATTTTATAAAACTATGATGTATATGTATATATTATATATATATATATTATTTATTTATTTATTTATTTATTTATTTATTTATTTATTTATTTATTTTTATTAGGTATTTTCCTCAATTACATTTCCAATGCTATCCAAAAAGTCCCCAATACACTCCCCATCAGTCCCCCACCCACCCACCCCCACCCCTTGGCCCTGGCATTCCCCTGTACTGGGGCATATAAAGTTGGCAAGTCCAATGGGACTCTCTTTCCAGTGATGGCCGACTAGGCCATCTTTTGATACAAATGCAGCTAGAGTCAAGAGCTCTGGAGTACTGGTTAGTTCATAATAATGTTTCACCTATGGGGTTGCAGTTCCCTTTAGCTCCTTGGGTACTTTCTCTATCTCCTCCATTGGGGGCCCTATGATCCATCCAATAACTGACTGTGAGCATCCACTTCTGTGTTTGCTAGGCCCCGGCATTGTCTCACAAGAGACAGCTATATCTGGGTTCTTTCAGCAAAATCTTGCTAGTGTATGCAATGGTTTCAGCGTTAGGAAGTTGATTATGGGATGGATCCCTGGATATAGCAGCCTTTAGATGGTCCATCCTTTCTTCACAGCTCCAAACTTTGTCTCTGTAACTCTTTCCATGGGTGTTTTGTTCCCAATTCCAAGAAGGGGCACAGTGTCCACACTTTGGTCTTCGTTCTTCTTGAGTTTCATGCGTTTATCAAATTGTACCTTATATCTTGGGTACCCTAAGTTTTTGGGCTAATATCCACTTATCAGTGAGTACATATTGTGTGTGTTCCTTTGTGAATATGTTACCTCACTCAGGATGATGCCATCCAGATCCATCCATTTGCCTAGGAATTTTATAAATTCATTCCTTTTAATAGCTGAGTAGTACTCCATTGTGTAAATGTACCACATTTTCTGTATCCATTCCTCTGTTGAGGGGCATCTGGGTTCTTTCTAGCTTCTGGCTATTATAAATAAGGTTTCTATGAACATAGTGGAGCATGTGTCCTTCTAACCGGTTGGAACATCTTCTGGATATATGCCCAGGAGAGGTATTGCTGTATCCTCTGGTAGTATTATGTTCAATTTTCTGAGGAACCGCCAAACTGATTTCCAGAGTGGTTGTACCAGCTTGCAATCCCACCAGCAATGAAGGAGTGTTTCTCTTTCTCCACATCCTCGCCAGCATCTGCTGTCAACTGAATTTTTGATCTTACCCATTCTGACTGTTGTGAGGTGGAATCTCAGGGTTGTTTTGAGTTGCATTTCCCTGATGATTAAGGATGTTGAACATTTTTTCAGGTGCTTCTCTGCCATTCGGTATTCCTCAGGTGAGAATTCTTTGTTCAGTTCTGAGCCCCATTTTTTAACGGGGTTATTTGATTTACTGGAGTCCACCTTCTTGAGTTCCTTATATATATTGGATATTAGTCCCCTATCTGATTTAGGATAGGTAAAGATCCTTTCCCAATCTGTTGGGGGTCTTTCTGTCTTCTTGACAGTGTCTTTTGCCTTGCAGAAGCTTTGCAACTTTATGAGGTCCCATTTATCAATTCTCGATCTTACAGCACAAGCCTTTGCTGTTCTATTCAGGAATTTTTCCCCTGTACCCATATCTTCGAGGCTTTTCCCTACTTTCTCCTCTATAAGTTTCAGTGTTTCTTGTTTTATATGGAGTTCCTTAATCCACTTAGATTTGACCTTAGTACAAAGAGATAGGAATGGATCAATTCTCATTCTTCTACATGATAACCGCCAGTTGTGACAGCACCATTGGTTGAAAATGCTCTCTTTTTTCCACTGGATGGTTTTTGCTCCCTTGTCAAAGATCAAGTGACCATAGGTATGTGGGTTGATCTCATGGTCTTCAATTCTGTTCCATTGGTCTACTTGTCTGTCGTTATACCAGTAACATGCAGTTTTTATCACAATTGCGCTGTCGTACAGCTTTAGGTCAGGCATGGTGATTCCACCAGAGGTTCTTTTATCCTTGAGAAGAGTTTTTGCTATCCTAGGTTTTTTGTTGTTCCAGATGAATTTGCAGATTGCCCTTTCTAGTTCGTTGAAGAATTGAGTTGGAATTTTGATGGGGATTGCATTGGATCTGTAGATTGCTTTTGGTAAGATAGCCATTTTTACAATGTTGATCCTGCCAATCCATGAGCATGGGAGGTCTTTCCATCTTCTGAGATCTTCTTTAATTTCTTTCTTCAGGGACTTGAAGTTCTTGTCATACAGATCTTTCACTTCCTTTGTTAGAGTCACGCCAAGGTATTTTATATTGTTTGTGACTATTGAGAAAGGTGTTGTTTCCCTAATTTCCTTCTCTGCCTGTTTATCCTTTGTGTACAGAAAGACCATTGACTTGCTTGAGATAATTTTATATCCAGCTACTTCACCGAAGCTATTTATCAGGCTTAGGAGTTCTCTGGTGGAATTTTTAGGGTCACTTATGTATACTATCATATCATCTGCAAAAAGCGATATTTTGACTTCATCTTTTCTGATTGGTATCCCCTTGATCTCCTTTTGTTGTCTAATTTCTCTGGCTTGGACTTCAAGTACAATGTTGAATAGGTAGGGAGAGAGTGGGCAGCCTTGTCTAACCCTGATTTTACTGGGATTTCTTCCAGCTTCTCACCATTTACTTTGATGTTGACTACTGGTTTGCTGTATATTGCTTTTACCATGGTTAGGTATGGGCCTTGAATTCCTGATCTTTCCAAGACTTTTATCAGGAATGGGTGTTGGATTTTGTCAAATGCTTTTTCAGCATCTAACGAGATGATCATGTGGTTTTTGTCTTTGAGTTTTATTATATAATGGATTACATTGATGGATTTTCGTATATTGAATCATCCTTGCATCCCTGGGATGAAACCTACTTGGTCAGGATGGATGATTGTTTTGATGTGTTCTTGAATTCGGTTAGCGAGAACTTTATTGAAGATTTTTGCATCAATATTCATAAGGGAAATTGATCTGAAGTTCTCTATCTTTGTTGGGTCTCTATGTAGTTTAGGTATCAGAGTAATTATGGCTTCATAGAATGAGTTGGGTAGAGTACCTTCTCATTCTATTTTGTGGAATAGTTTGTGAAGAACTGGGATTAGATCTTCTTTGAAGGTTTGATAGAACTCTGCACTAAACCTATCTGGTCCTGGGCTTTTTTTAGTTGAGAGACTATTAATGACTGCTTCTATTTCTTTAGGGGATATAGGGCTGTTTAGATCATTAACCTGATCTTGATTCAACTTTGGTACCTGGTATCTGTCTAGAAACTTGTCCATTTCATCCAGGTTCTCCAGTTTTGTTGACTATAGCCTTTTGTAAAAGGATATGATGGTGTTTTGGGTTTCTTCAGGGTCTGTTGTTATGTCTCCCTTTTCATTTCTGATTCTGTTAATTAGAATAATTTCCCTATGTCCTCTAGTTAGTCTTGTTAAGGGTTTATCTATCTTGTTGATTTTCTCAAAGAACCAGCTCCTCGATTGGTTGATTCTTTGAATTGTTCTTCTTGTTTCCACTTGGTTGATTTCACCCCTGAGTTTGATTATAAAAAATAAAAATTATATATATATATATATATATATATATGCATTGATTTTATAAAACTATGATGTATATATTATATATTTATTTATTTATTTATTTATTTTTAATTTTATTTTTCCTCTGTAGAGTTCTCTTCAGATGATATTAAATAGATGCTCAAACTCAACTGGCAGTTTTGTTTTCTTTTTTTTTAATTATTACATATTTTCCTCAATTCCTATTCCAATGCTATCCCAAAAGTCCCCCATGCCCTCTGCCCCACTCCCCTACCCTCCCATTCCCACTTTTTGGCCCTGGCATCCCCTGTACTAGGACATATAAAATGTGTTTGTCCATTGGGCTTCTCTTTCCAGTGAAGACCTTCTAGGTCATCTTTTGATACATATGCTGCTAGAGTAAGAACTCCGGGGTACTGGTTAGTTTATAATGTTGTTGAACCTACATGGTTGCAGATCTCTTTAGCAACTTGGATACTTTCTCTAGCTCCTCCACTGGGGGCCCTGTGATCCATTCAATTTTTGACTGTTAGCATCCACTTATGTGTTTGCTAGGCCTCGTCCTAGTGTCACAAAAGACAGCTATATCAGGGTCCTTTCAGCAAACACTTGCTAGTGTATGCAATGGTGTCATCGTTTGGAGGCTAATTATGGAATGGATCTCTGGATATGGCACTCTTTAGATGGTCCATCCTTTTGTCTCAGCTCCAAACCTTGTCTCTGTAACTCCTTCCATGGGTGATTGTTCCCAATTCTAAGAAGGGACAAAGTGTCCACACTTTGGTGTTCGTTCTTCTTCAGTTTCATGTGTTTTACCAATTGTCTCTTATATTTGGGGTATACTAAGTTTCTGGGCTAATATCCACTTATCAGTGAGTACATGTTGTGTGAGTTCTTTTGCGATTGGGTTACCTGACTCAGGATGATGCCCTCCAGGTCCAACCATTTACCTAGGAATTTCGTAAATTCATTCTTTTTAATCGCTGAGTACTCCATTGTGTAAATGTAGCACATTGTTTGTATCCATTCCTCTGTTGAGGTGCATATGAGTTCTTTCCAGATTTTCCACATCCTGGCCAGCATCTGCTGTCACCTGAATTTTTAATCTTAGCCATTCTGACTGGTGTGATATGGAATCTCAGACTTGTTTTGATTTGCATTTCTCAGATGATTAAGGATGCTGAGCATTTTAGAGGTATGTAATATTTTCTACCATTTGTAATATTTTGTTATATAATATATACTTTACATATACTTTAAATATACTTTAAAGTTACATGATGTGAATCAACAATTGCTTTCTACCAACTGATCTTCAAAGATTCTAATAGTTGTTCAGTCAATGAGGCTGGATGTCTCAGGTCATGTTCAGTGTCTTCTGTAATTCTGAAAAATGGCCTGTAATACCAGGGAAGGAATGGACTTGCCAATGAGGGCAAACAGGCAAAAAAAAAAAAAAAAAAAAAAAATCAAAACAAAACAAAACAGAAAAAACAACAACAACAACAACAACAACAACAACAACAACAACAACAAAATAACTTTCTTTTTCCATGTCTTTTATATAGGCTGCAGAACTTTTATATAGCTGTTGCCAGGTTGAAGGTGACTTTTCCCATTTGAAAAATACAGATTCAAAGTGGATCTTACCATTTCAAATTATAAAGAAGAAATTCCTTTACAGTCTTGCCCAGTCAGTTGGGTTTTAGTTAATTCTAGATGTAGTCAAGTTCAAAACCAAGAACACTCATCCCCATTTCCAATTGGCGCCGCATCATTTATTGAAATTTCTAGCCTTCCTTCATTGAATTTCTTGTGTGTTTTGTTGAAAGTTACTTGGCATCTTGTATATATATGTCTAGACTAAGATATTTTACTTTTTGTTGTGATTATTAAACTCTTATACAATTATTGATAAGCCCTCATATCCATTATACATAATTTTTCTACCTGATACATCCTTGTTATTTTTTGCATTGTGATGGGAGAGATGGCTCAATGGTCAACAGTACATGTTAAATTTCCTGTTCTCTTTATAGCCCCAAATATATTTAAAAAAAATAAAATAAAATAAAACTGCCTGATGCTAGGCAGTGGTGACACATGCCTTCAATCCCAGGAATTGTTGAGGGCAGAGGCAGGGAGATTTCTGAGTTTGAGGCCACCCTGGTCTACAGAGTGAGTTTTAGGACAGCCAGGGGTAAACAAACAAGCCTCGTCTAGTAAAAAACAAACGAAACCAAACAAACAGACGAAAAACAAAGACCTAAAAACCACATGTATCTCCAGATCTTCTGTTCTCCTTGGGTCGTGCACACATATCAAATACACACACACACACACACACACACACACACACATGCAGAAGAACACAATTCAGATTTTAAAATGCATTACCTGACTCACCAATAAATAAAAATACATCAGTGTTCCTACTGCCAGAAAACCTTTAGTCGTAATACAAACTTAGTAAAACACCAATGATTCAATACAGGAAAGAAGCCTTTTAACTGTATTGAATGTGGGAGACTATTCCTTCAGAAATGACACCTCAATAAACACCAGCTGACCCACATTGCTGTCAGTCTCTATACATGTAACCTGTGTGAGAATACATGTAACAGATGATGGACCCATCTCACTATGAACATACATAGACAGAAAACTCAGACAGAATTCCCAGGCTAAGGAAGATTAGCATATTGCAGGGACAGAATGTAAAGAAAGTTAAAAGTCTAGAAAATTTGGAAGAGTTATATTTCATATCATAAAAATGATATGATAGAAAATCTATGCTACTTCCCACTGTCTTTCATTTTCAGTGTTATCTACACAATTTTTGTTTCTGTTAGGAATAAAAGAAATGGGTATTTGTTTGACATCTGTGTCCATAGTTATGTTTTTGTTTGACATCTGTGTCCATAGCTATGCTTTTCTAAGACCCTATCCTCTGGTGTCAAGTATCATTCTACACACTTTCTCAGAAGGGCCCTTGAATTCAGAAATAATTAGTATTCATTGCCTAGTTTCAGTGGCTATTGTTTTGATTGCCATAGAAGACCAAAACAAAGAATCGGGTAACTTTATGTACAAAATGAGAAGACTGTGTCTTCCTTGAGTGTTACCACTGTAGTTGTTACCCAGAGTTTTTCCTGTGACATTGATTATTTTCAAGGAAGCTTGAGGAACACAAGAAGACGTGAAAGCCAACACAAACCTAAGAAACTTGTAAGCATTTGAAGTCCACTTGCAGTTCTGTCAACACTAGTTATCCATCTGTGTGGAAAAACAAGAAAGCAGTAAAGTTACTTTGAAAATTTTGACTTTTAATACACACATTGAAAATTTTTAAACAGGTGCATACCACTCCTGTTACTAATGGGATATCCACTTTGTGATTTCTTCATTCTATAGGAGAATAGTAGGTTTGTCTATAGAAAAGTTTTAGCATTTAATTTACTGATAAGGGCAATGCATGGGAGCTTATGTACCCTCTCCAACATGTTATGCATCTGACACTAGAAGGGCTCATCCACTAGTAGTCTGGTAGAGAAACACATGTAGCTTATACTTATGATCCCCATTAGAAATAGGGTAGATCGAATCCCAGGTTTATGATAAAATAGTAACTGCTTGGCCAGGAGGATTGTTCAAAAGATTGCCATGGAGTCAGGGAAGTGAATCCAGGCTTGTGAGTTCATGAAAGATGGATTATATTGTGCTAGATACTTTAAGTGACAGGGTAGGTTCACACACACAGACTCACAGACACACACAAAATCACATACACAGACACACAGACACACACAGACACACACAAAATCACATACACAGACAGACACACACACACAGAGACACACAGACACACAGAAACACAGACACACACACAGACACACACACACACACACACACACACACACACACACACTAGTGTGAATTCACTCCAGGAACTCAGAGAAAAATAAGCTCCTTTATTAATAATTGTGTGAGATGAGTTTTCTCTAACAGCAGAAAAAAAAAATCTGTTCTGGAGCTGAATTTTTTAAATTAATTAACCAATTAACATTCCAAACCTAGTTTTCTTTCTCTTCTCTGCTCCCTGTTATCTCCTCCCCTCCTGCTACCCCAATCCACTCTTCCTCGTTTTCTCTTCAGAAAAGAGTAGATCTCCCATAGTAACACCCAGTCTTGGCAATTGTAGTTGCAGTAAGACTACTCATCCTCTCCTATTGCTGATAGACAAGGCCTGGCAGAATTGCATCCCATTTGCTATGGAAATAGAATACAGTGGAAGGCAGGCTAGGTGAACAAATCTTAACAAAAATTTACCCTCGGTAACCATACACTCATAATTATATTTCAAGTACAGCTTTACATTTTTCTCTTTAATCTAATTAAAGTGTCTACATTTTCCAAACCTGGTTGAAACAGTGCTCTTTTAATTAAATTAAACTTTTTCATAACAGTATTGCCCAGAGACGTATCTTGGTAAGCCCTTTAGAGCATCAGTTTCTTGATTTCAGCTGTTCCTTCATCGTGAGGAATAAAGTAAAAACACAGTACCTAGTCACAGTTTCTGTGGATTGTAATAAATAAAATAATGAAAAAAATGGAAAAAAAAGAGCTGGTGCTTTAGAGCAGAGACATTTGTCCCTGTGGAATATGAAAAGTTTTATATATTTCTTGAATGTCATCTACTGAAATTTAATAAAATTTAAGTTTAAATTATTTAATAACAAAAAGATGAAGATGAAGATGAAGATGGAGAAGGAGGAGGAGGAGGAGGAGGAGGAGGAGGAGGAGGAGAAGAAGAAGAAGAAGAAGAAGAAGAAGAAGAAGAAGAAGAAGAAGAAGAAGAAGAAGAAGAAGAAGAAGAAGAAAAAGAAGAAGAAGAGCAAGAGCAAGAAAAACAAGAACAACAACAAGAACTAGAACAACAACAACAACAAAAAGAACTAGAACAACAACAACAACAAAAAGAACTAGAACAACAACAACAACAACAACAACAACAACAACAACAACAACAACAACAACAATAATAATAATAATAATAATAATAATAATAATAATAATAATAATAATAATAATACAGTGAGACTGATAAGCCAGCAGTGACAGGACTTTAGCTCCTATGACAGAATTTGAGTCAGGCATTGTGTACTCACCCATAATTTAATTATGAGGATCTTGCTTAATTTTGTTTATATATAAGTGCATTATCACATGGATGTTTTCGCCCTCTTAAATTCTGAGTGTGTCAAGAAAACTGATGTTTCTCTTACTTATACTATTAAGCAGATTGCATAAAAGCTTGTTTATCTTTTACCATTTCTAAATAAGCATTTTATTTCAATTTGTTTCCATATTGTATGCTTTAACTGTTTGATAGTTGTCTGTTAATTTTTGGTTGATCTTACATAAAAAGCCAATTTGACAAAAAATTTGGTATGGAATACTATGTATTTTATAATTTTAAAATATTTTCCACTCACCTCAAAGTGCTCTGTGGATATAAATTGGCATCTAAGTTAGCAATAAACAACACAAATTCTATTCCACTTAACCCTTCTGGAAATTAACTTGTATGGTATTATCTGATTTGAAACTAATAAATCTATTTAACTAAACCAGAGCCATGTTCATTAGCAAGGAAACTACTACTGTCTGTTGTTCAGAAAATGGAAAAGATACTCCTTCAGTAAAAGAAAGAAAGGAGGTCCTGCCTTCAGCAGTTGTGGGAAGTCTATGTTGCATGTGCATTTTCCTGATTCTCCAGCATCTAGGGCACTCAGAATATACAGAGGCTTCTGCAGATGTGGCGAGAAAAACAAACTCTTAGGAATCTCAAGCAAGTGCTTCAAGGCAAGTCTTACTTGTGGGAAAGTAGGTGTAAAACCTCCCGTCTGCATGGAGGTTTGTGGGAAACAAACACCCTCTAATTCCAATATCTATAGTCGCTCTGAAACTTCCGGTTGGAGGTCTGCTTGTTTTTATATTATTTTATACATTTTAATGTATTCTCATTGTGTGTACACCTGTTTGAGTGTGTACATATGTATGTAACTGTGCACATACCACTGCATATATGTAGAGATTTCAGGAAAATGTGGAAAAACCAATCCTCTTCTTCTACCATGTCTATGTTTCAGAGATGAAGTTCAGGCACTCACCCTTACACAGTGATCCATCTCATACATTCCTTCAGCTTTACTTCTATATATTCTTTGAAGATTACCTGTTCATTCATCATGTCAAAACTCACAGAGACTATGAAGGTGGTCATGCTGCAAGCCAGCATGAGAATAGAAAATTAAGCAACCAAAGTTTCAATGAACCATTGATATTTCTTATCATCCTGTTACTTTCATAGATGGATGTGATTAAAACTCTCACCCCAAGGCCTTCTAAGCACAGGTGCATTGAACTCAAAGAGACTGTAGCAGCATCTGCATGCACAGTGCCTGCAAGGTCTCCAACAAAAAGAGTCCAAGCAATGAGAGGGAAGGGGAAAAATGCCCCTACCTTTAATTCAGAAATTATTTCCAGTCTGTAGCTTGGAAAGGAAAAAAAAATGTTCTTCCATTTTTTTTCACATTTTTTGCATATCCAGTGATAGGGTATCACTGGGTATGCAAACCATGCTTAAATCTAAGCCTCTAGTTCTGCATTACCTGGCAAATGCAAATCAAACTTAATGACAATCTTTGAGCTTCTTTATGTAATAAAGTATTGGCAGGGTTCTTTAAAGAAAACATTAAGGGCCACTTGTTTATATAGTATGGTTTCCAGTTTTATCTTTTTATGGGATTTCAGAGTGTTTGTGATCATGTATATCTCTGTGTCTACATGTGTATTTCTTGTGCTTTTTCTTTGGCTAATTTTATTCTGTTTGCTTTCTTCTATTCTAGTTCTTTTTTTTTTATTATTGTATCTTAATCATCATTATTGTTGTTATTATTATCATTACTAGTATCATTATTATTTAGATGCCTGCTTGTATTTTAATAAAGGGAGAAAGAAAAAGCTGTGAATGTGGGTGAGAGGAGAAATGGAGAGGATGTAGAAGGATTTGGGGGCACTGTAATCAGAATGTATTGAATGAAAAGATGTATTTTCAATTAAAAGTGTCTTCACAGAAATGTTGATCTTATTGTTTGTACAAAGGACTTAGAAACTTATTTTTTAAAGAATCATATTGTAAACAGAGGACAAGTATGAAAGTTTTTCATACTGAGAAGAGTTTCATTTTGAAGGTATTGTGAGGACCCTAGTGTTAATAATCAAGAACACAGAGCATGACACACAGCAGACAAAAGTACAAAGCGCACACAAATATACAGGTAGGCATCAAATTAGTGAATGTATGGACCATTTTCATGGAGCACAAATCCTCTCCCATCTCCTTAAGAACAAAACAGAATCGCTGTTGTCTCCAAAGCCTTTGAGTAGGAATTCATCCAGTATCCTTTTTCTTCTATTTGATTAGAACTGACTCAACACTGCCAAGATTCCAGGACAGGAAAAGAGACTCCCTCATCCACATGTGTGCTTCCAGGTAGTGTTACAGATGATCACATTCTTAGACAAAAAAATAGAGCACATCTATCCTAGTACAGTTCCGGAAGGCAGAAAGTGTGAAAATCTAGGGACTGGCTAGTTTTACTTGTGCCTGGCACCTTGAACGGCAACCTGTAGGTTGTGAGTCCTTGTGACACTTTCATGGGAGTTGTCTAAAACTATCTTTATGTCAGATATTTATGTTAGGATTTATAAAAGTAGGAAATTATAGTTATGAAGTACCAAAAATATTATATTGAGTGGCTCACCATAGATTAAGGAAGTATATATGTGAAGGAACTACAGCATTAGGAAGGTTGAGAACCATTCTCTGGAAGCTTGAAAACAGAAAGCATGGTGTGCCTCACAGCCTGCGCTTGGCATCAGTATAAGGCCTGCTTCTGACTCTGATCTTGGCTTTCTTTTGTTTCTTGTGACCATGTGGGAATAACCTAGATAGTATAGTAAAATGCCCTATCTGAGAACATGATCAGAATCCATCTTGTGAAACCATGTGCTATAGTATCATTAGGAAAGGGCTGTCTTTGGAACCAGTGCTACTCTGCATGCATGTGAGTGCTTTGGTGCTTTGCTCTCTTTCTTTTTCTTTCTTTCTTTCTTTCTTTCTTTCTTTCTTTCTTTCTTTCTTTCTTTCTTTCTTCCTTCCTTCCTTCCTTCCTTCCTTCCTTCCTTCCTCCCTCCCTCCCTCCCTCCCTCCCACCCTCCCTCCCTCCCTCCCTCCCACCCTCCCTCCCTCCCTCCCTTCTTCCTTCCTTCCTTCCTTCCTTCCTTCCTTCCTTCCTTCCTTCCTTCCTTCCTTCCTTCCTTCCTCCCTCCCTCCCTCCCTCCCTCCCTCCCTCCCTCCTTTCTTTCTTTCTTTCTTTCTTTCTTTCTTCCTTTCTTTCTTTTTTTTCTGTTTTTTTTTTTTTTTTTTTTTTTTTTTTTTTGAGGCAGGGTTTCTCTGTGTAGCACTCAGTCATGGAATTCATTCTGAAGATCAGGCTAACCTGGAACTCATAAATTCGCCTGTCTCTGCCTACCAAGTGCAGGGATTAAGGCTTGTATCACCACACCCAGCGTCTTTGATTTTTTATTCTGGTATTAACTTATTGTTCCCAATGTGGTTTATTTAATTTCATTGTTTTATTTTACTCTCTTCTCTTCTCTTCTCTTCTCTTCTCTTCTCTTCTCTTCTCTTCTCTTCTCTTCTCTTCTCTTCTCTTCTCTTCTCTTCTCTTCTCTTCTCTTCTCTTCTCTTCTCTTCTCTTCTCTCCTCTCCTCTCCTCTCCTCTCCTCTCCTCTCCTCTCCTTCCCTCCCCTCCCCTCCCCTCCCCTCCCCTCTCCTCCCCTCCCCTCCCCTCTCATCTCCTCCCCTCCCCTCCCCTCTCCTCTCCTCCCCTCCCCTCCCCTCCCCTCCCCTCCCCTCCAATCCCCTCCCCTCCCCTTTTCTTTTCTTTTCTTTTCTTTTTTTCTTAAATATTTTCTATTTTTACATTTCAAATCCTTTCCTGGTTTCCCCTTGGAAAACCCACTATCCCATCCCAACTCCCCCTACTCACCAATATAACCACTCCTGCTTTCCTATTCTGGCATTCCCTTACACTGTAGCATGGGGTCTTCCAGGGCCATGCTTCTATTCTCCCACTAGTGTCCAACTAGGCCATCCTCCCATACATATGCCGCTGCAGCCATGGGCCCCTCCCTGTGAATTATTTGGTTGGTCTTTTTTTTTTTTAATTGGATATTTTTAAATTTACATTTCAAATGTTGACCTCTTCCCCAGTTTCCCACTTTCCCAGAAACCCCCTGTCACATCCCCTGTGCCCCTGATTCCATGAGCGTGTTCCTCCACCTGAGCACCCACTCCCATCTATCAGTGTGGTGGTTAGCAAGGTTACTTCTCTGTCTCCTCATCATTCAACATCATATTGCAGATCCTGTGGCTGATGGGGAAAAAATGTCCAGATTCTGGGCATTGCAGGGCACCCTCCAGGACATCGATTTCAAATCACATGTGGGTACATCTTCCTCAAAAACATCTTGTCTGGTTCATAGCTGTCAGCTGGCTTTTTAGTACCTCGGCCAATACTGAGGTGTCTGCTGCCTGCACAAGCACTGCAGGAGCATCTGTGCCAGAAAGTCAGGGTTGAACTCCACAGGGTTGATGAGGATTTCGGTGGCCTACAGGTACAGATGGAAAACATGCATGCCCAAGCTCCACACATGTGAGTTTAGGAGATTGTAGGTAAGCAATTTCATGTGTTCTGCACATTGGTTTTCTGCACAGGACTAATTTTTTCATTAATTTTGGGATTTATTTACATTTTATATGATAGCTCAATTCCCAGGTTTCCTTCAACAAATCCCCATCCCATCCACCCTTTCCTCTTTTCCCTTTGAAAAAAGGCTTAGTTTGTGTTAATCTTCTACATTGCACTCCATCAGTGAGAGAAATCAAGGCAGGAACTCATGTCGGACAATAGGAAGGGCAAATGGATAAAGGCTACTAATTTGCTGGCTTTCTCAGCACAGTTTTCTCAGCTTTTCTTCTTACAAAATATATAAGCTACTTTTAACTTTTATTTTAATAACATTATATATACATTAATGTACATATACATTATTAGAGTGTTTTGCTTGGGTGGATATCTTTGGTCCTTTGATACTGGAGCTACACATGAGCTGCCACCTGAGTTCTGGGATTCAAACCCTGGCCTTCTAAAAGAGCAGAAAGTGCTCTTAAACACTGAGTCATCTTTCAAGCCCCACCCTCAGCTTGCTTTCTTATTTATTTTATCAACATCTTTGAAGGGATAGCACCACTCACTGTATACTGGATCCTCTCCCATCAACTGTTAATCAGGAAAATGTCCAATAGGCAAACCAGACCCAGAAAGACACAAAATGCCTGCTTTCACTTATGTATGGAATTAGCTTGTAAGTTTTATTCATGTGTGTGTTTCATTTAGAGTAAGAGAGATGAGCTATCTAGTATGGGAACATGAAGGAGGAGGAGCTCTTCTAAGGAAAGGGAAATAGAGTACAGTGGTATAAAGAATAAAAAAGAAACTACTAAAGAAGGGTTAATTTGGGAGTGAATCTCAGGCAAGCCTCTGACAGTAGACAGTTCATAAAACCCTAGTTGAAATTTTGCTATTTTTAATTGTGCTAAATGAACACATCAGTATAATGACTTCTAATGAATCCTAATTGCTCTACCCATATGTTTATGTATATTACTCAGCCTTCATCGGAGGTGAATCTTCTACAGAAGGTGGTAATAAACAAAGATAGCCACAACTTGACAATCCACAGAGAGTGAGATACTTGGAATGTTAGGGCTCAAAGAGGATTTCTTCATCAAGCTCTCCCTTTCAAGGTTCAAGAATCTATGCAAAGATGAGTCAGAAAGACAATCCTGAACAGAGGTGTAGGTGATGGATAGTACCAATGAGTTGTATCATGGGTATTCCATGTCCTTTATATAATATCTACTTAACAGTGAGTGCATATCATTTGTAGTCTTGTTTTAGGGTGAGATGTTCTATAGGTATCTGTTAAATTCATTTGGTTCATAACTTCTTTAGTTTCACTCTGTCTCTGAGTTGAATGGTAGGGAGGTAAAGAAGGGAAAGAATTTGTTAAAACCATATTATATGAACAAAATTTAAATGATTTTTTTAAATCCCAGCAAGCATTCCTATAGACCCATCTAATATAGGCAGATCCTATTTGATGTTTCCTCTTCATAAGTGACTATAGGATTTGACTAGTTGGCATAAGATTACTAGCACAATCAGATTAACATAAAGCATTTCCTGTCACGTCTAAAACCATCACACCAAGGGACTAAGATAATCTCTGTACATTCCATTGGTTAAATGTCAGAAAGACATGAGTTTTTACAGTGTGTCTCAGCTTTAAAGTGTAAATCCTGAAAGGACAGCCATGGTCATGCTTCCTACTCCCTGCTTTGAGCCACTACTTCCTGCTCTGTGGTGCTACAAAGACTTCGTTGCTAACCAGGTACCACTGTGACACAGATATCTTGAAGTCACAGAGTGGACAAGCATCCTTGGAGATCTAGATGCTGATGAGAACACTCTTATACCACCTCCGCCTTCACAATGTACTTGTTAAGATGGGAACATAGTGGGACTGACATGGTGGAAGAAATTCTTTAAAGTCCAGCACACTTCTCAATAGAAATCTCCTGATTTTCACATGGACCGCATATGTTACTCTTTGAAGTCAACCTACACTTTCCTGTTTCTTGTGCAAAGCATTAGAGATGTCAATTAAAGCTAGACTTTTGAAATATATTGATAAGTCTGTCTTATCTTCATATTCCCTGCTCTTAATTATAGGAACCACGCTCGACTAGATGTCTGAGCCATTCTCACTGACAGTTTTCCTGGTAAACAGTTGAGAGAAAGAAATTCTTCTAAGGCCCAACTAATCTAATCAGTATATGCGAAGCAGGACTGACATCACTCAGCACATGAGATAAAGAAAGTCTCTTGTTTTGTGGAGAACTGAGAGAGAAGCAGGGACAGGGGACTGGAGGATAATGACTCTCCTTAAGGATAGTCAGTCCAGACCTTGAGGCTGGGTCTGACAGCATCCAGAGCTATGCAGTCCAATTGCCTGGAGCTTCCTAGAGGAGCACTGTTTCTCTTCAAAATGTGACAGGGATGGCACCCACAAGGGGGCAGAATTCAGTGTGTTCTAGACTTCTTTTGAGCCACCAGTGTACTGATCCCCCTCCCCCACTTCCCTTGCTATTACAGATGAGCAACCTAAATAGGGGACAAGTAAGCCCTGCTGATACCAGAATATCTAATTTCAAAACCCTTACAAGAAAGACCAGTTTCCCTCCACTCTCAGAATAAAAAGTAAGGATTGGGCTCACAGTGATAAGCACTCTCTGACTAGTTTTGAGAGAACAGGCTGCTCCAAGGTCCAAATTTCCGACACACCAAGTAAATGAAATATCTGTACGACCAGAACTTCAAACCTAAAATTTTAATCTCTTTAAAATATCCATCTCTTTAAAAATCCAAAGTATTTTTGCAATTAAAAGTCTCTTAACTGTAGGCTCCACTAAAACATTTTTTTTCCTTCTGTCCAAAGGAAAGACAATGACGAAAAAGTGAACAGAGAATGAAGGGAATATCATCCAGAGACCATCTCACATAGGTACCCATCTCATCTGTTTTGCAGACATCAAAACCCCTCACTAGTTCTAATTCCAAGAAACACTTGCTGACAGTAGCTACAAATGGCTGTTCCATGAGAGCTTCTACCAGCACCTGACCAATACAAATGCAGGTATTCACATCTGGCTGAATCCAGGAACTATAACAGTGTAGATAATGGAAGGACTGAAGCAGTTGAAGGGAATTTTAACCTCAAAGGAAGAACAGTATCAACTAATTGGACCACTCAGAGCCCCCAGAGAATAAACCACCAGCCAAAGGGTGGAGTGACCCATGGCTCTAGATACATATCTTGCACAAAATGGCTTTATCTGAGGGAGGGGAGTCCCTTGGTCCTGTGTAGGATTGATGCCCAAGAATAAGGGGATGCTAGAGTGGTGAGGAAGGAGAGTGTGAGTGGGTAGAGGATCAACCTCATAGTAGTAAACGGGAATATGGAGAGGATAGATGGGATGGGCGGTTTATGGAGGGGTGACATGGAAGGGGATATCATTTGACATGTATATGAATTATAAAATAAAAAATAAACAGAGAAATAAAACCTACCAAAACTTAATGAAATAAGAGCATACTGTTTTATTTCCACTACAAAACCCCTATAACTATAGCATCTTTAGGGGTTTTGTGTCAATTTGGTCTTGTATATGGTTGTATATAGTTTATAGTTTTCTCAGCTGAGTAGGAATTTTGGCTGCCTTCTTCCTTTCGAAGCTTGCATCCATTGAAGTTTGTTTGTTACCTTGTGTCCTCCAGGTCCCCCATTATCCTTCTTTTTCTCAGTTTACTCCCTGACACCTGGTTGCTTACACCACCTCTTGAACTAATATTGACTTTACTTAATCCTGCTTATGCTAAATAGAATGATCTTGAAGGTCTCACCAATCCCTAACACTTTAAATGATACTCTATTATGTTTTCATACAGGAGAATTTTGACCTCTGAAAGTCTCCACACATTATTTGACTCAGAAAGATACAGACCCAAATTTTGGATGGAGCATGGAGACTCTTATGGAAGTAAATGGGAAAGGAATGCAGGCCCCAAAGGGGATAGAAACAAAGGAGGAAGTTGGAGAGAGTCAACTAACCAAATCCTCAGTGCTCTCAGAATTGAACCAACCAAAGAACATACAAGGGATGACTCTAGGACTCTCTGTTCATATGTAGCAGATTTGCAGCTTCACTTTCCTGTGGGTCCTGAACAACAGAAAAGGTGCTATCCCAAAAGCTGTTGCTGAATGTCAGATATATTCTGCCAGCTGGGCTTCCTTGACTGGCCTCAGTGGGAAATGAAGCACCTAGCATCACAGATACTAGAAGTGACAGGTTGGAATGGATACCCAGAAAATATGGTACATTACACAATTACACCCAGCTATTAAAAACAGTGACTTCGTGAAATTCATACGCAAATAGATGGAAGTTGAAAATAGCATCCTGTTTTGAGGTAACTCAGTCACACACACACACACACACACACACACACACACACACACACACTCAGTTTGCACTCACTGATAGGTGGTGGATGTTAGCCCCAAAGTTCAGAATAGGTAAGATGCAATTCACAGACCATATGAAGTTCAAGAAGGATGACCAAAATATGGATGCTTAAGCAATTCTTAAAAGAGGGAACTAAATATTCAAAGGAAGAAATATTAAGACAAAATGTGGAGCAGAGACTGAAGACCATACAGAGACAGCACCACCTAGGGATCTATCCCATATACAGTCACCAAACCCATACTCTACTGAGGTTACCAAAAAGTGCTTGCTTACAGGAGCCGGATATAGCTGTGTCTTGAGAGGCTCTGCCAGAGAATCACAAATACAAAGGTGGATGCTCACAGACAACCATTGGACTGAGCATAGGATCCCCAATGAAGAAGCTAGAGAAAGGACCCAAGGAGCTGAAGGTGTCTGAAGCCCCATATGAGGAACAACAATATGAACCAACCAGTACCCCCAGAACTCTCAGGGACTAAACCACCAACCAAAGTGTTCACATGGTAGGACCCATGGCTCCAGAAGCATATGTAGCAGAATTTGGCCTTGTCATGTATCAATGGGTGTGGAGCCTCTTGGTCCTGTGAAAAATTGATGACCCAGTGTAATGGAATGCCAGTGTGGGAAGACAGGAGTAGTCGGGTGGGTGGGTGGGAGGGTGGGTGAGAGGGTGGGTGGGGAGCTCCCTCTTGGAGGCAGGGGAGGGGGTGGGATACGAGGTTCCTGACAGAGAGACCTGAAAAGTGGAAAACATTTTAAATGTCGCTAAAGAAAATATCCAATGAAAGAAAAAGAAAATAATGTGTAATTTACCATTTTTGTTGATGTTTCTTGAAAAATTTCCATGGCAAATTTTAATAATTTTTCTAATTTAAGCTTGATGCCAATTCCCCCACCCTTTTCAATTTGTTTAGATATTTTGTCTTTCTTGCTTGTATAATTTGGTGTAGTTGCTAAGTTTTGCTAGGATTGGCCATTTCCATTAATGCCTCCAGTGACCAGTGATCTTTACCAATTATGTGGCAGTTACTCCTTTCCTGTTTTGAAGACTTTTTTATATGAGACATTAGTTGGAGATGATAGAGATAATGTATTTGCTTTCCTTGTTTTATAGGAAGGGGAATAACATGTGAAATGCAAATAAATAAAATAACCAATAAAAAAATCAAAAAAAGTCCAGATTTGTTTCTCAAGTAGAGAATATATATGCTCCAGGAATGGAAGATATTTGAAGTAGATGCCAAGAGGCAAATGTTGGTGGACAATTTTTTTTTCCATGAAGAATCACCAGCTGCCAATTTATCAATGATTCTGATATCCAAAATTAGTGAGAGTGAGTAGAGGGTGAATAATTAAAATGCAATCAAGATTTGGATACTGTAATTTCTTTTGTATTACAGCCAAATATCTCTCAGTTTCAGCTGATAATTTTCTCAGACAATTTTATTCCTCATCAACACATAACATTTGAAAGAAATTCCTTAGCTCTTTAGTAGTTTACTCAATTATGGTTCAAAGCCAGTTCTATGCCCCGACACGTTTGAAAATGCTTAATAGTTTTTAACTGATATCTCCTGGATTTTTACTTTCTGCCTGCAAAGTTCCTGCAAACCTATCTTATGTCTTAGATGACTAACAGCATACCCTCTTTATATATCATCATGTGCAATTCCTTATTACCATTTGGTAAAATCCTAGCTACTTAATAATTTATCTCTATGGTATTTCTGTCTAACCAACCACTATATATCATCCACATAATGTTAAATTTTAGACTGCAGAAACTGTTTACAAATTACTTACTATAACAGTTCTTGAACAAAATATTTATATAGGTTAAATATATATATTTACGGTTTTTGAATCAGTTAACATTTTCCCTTTACTTTAATTGTTTTTGTAAGAAGCAAACTATCTATGGGCCCATAGATTCTTCAATGTGTTCAGCATTTATCTCATTCTGTAACAGCTCTTCTAGTATCTGACATCCTGATGATATAAATGGCAATTGTTCTACCCTCAGATGTTTTTCAGTTAACCATTTTAAAGGTAGCACCATTAGATTTTTTGGGAAGGCCAACAGCTATTGTGGCATTTTAATGGTCATTCTGGGCAGTCAGTAAATTTTCTTGATAATAGATTTTAATATTTAACTTCAAAGCATTTTTTATTTTATGGCATCCTTCTGAGATTGCAGAAATGTTTATCCCTGTTTCTCATTGCGTTAACAATTCATATCCCCGCCAAATTCCCATCTCTTATATCCACTTGAGATTTTAATTTTTCTATTTTCTTTCTGGCTCTATAATCTAAGATCAACTTGCAGTTTATTTTCCCAAAATGGAGCATCAATTCCTAGAAGTTGAATATCTACTTCCTTAAAAGCCCAATCTAGATGCTACGGTTTAGGTGAATTTAATGTTACACGTGTTCCTGTGTCTACTAAACCTTCTATTTCAATATCATTTATTGGTATTTTTAGCATTGGTATCTTAGCATTTATCGGACTTTGTTACAATACTTGTTTCTTTGGTCTCTCATAACTTTTTTGTTTTATCTACTAGAGCTGTCTTCTTTTAAAGAGCAGACTTTAAAATTTTAATTGTTCTGTGGCTGTTTCTCCAATGAGAGGTCATCTTTTTATATTATTTCTATAAAAAAGAATTATTTCTATGATTGCATTGCCTACAATCCCTTCTCAAATGACCCTGTTTACTGCAATTGAAACTTTTGCCATCTGGAATTTTTCTCAAAATTGTGAGAAACTTCTTGTCCCAACATGATGGCATCATAAATGTGAGATTCAATATAGGCTGTGCTCCTAATTCCTTCATCTCTTGGTTCTGATCTTGCTTTAAAGGTCCTCTCAGCCTTTTGCATTCTGAAATAGCATTTTTAGTAGCCCAAGATTCATTTAGTATTTTTCTGCCTTCTGAACCTAATACTATTTTACTAACAAATGTAGGCAATCTTTACAAGAAATCAGTGAAGGCCTATTTTTGCCTTATAAAATTTTAGTAAATGACTCAGATTTTTTCCCTGATTCCTCAGCCTTGTCAAAAGCATTTAATACTGTTAAATGAATAACTCCAAGGTGTGATAGTGAAATTTAAAATGTCTTTGTAACTCAGTTTATTAGGATTCTGAATTCCAACAAGATTAAAGTTTGATGCAAATGTACATAGATGAGATTAAAATGAATTTATTCCAATACTAGTGTGTCATGAGAAAAATCACAACACCCCACTTTTCTAGATATGGGTGAAGTTTGCAAGTCTGTTTTTCATCTACAATTTACCCTTTTTAAACTCAGATATAGGAAGTGCAAGATGACCCTCAACTAACAACTGACCTTGGTAAATATTCATACCTCTATCACTATTTTGTACAACTATGGTCATAGCTTTTTCTTTCCTCGTTGTTTGTCATTGTATCTGATGACTGGCTTCCAATACTGCTGCTGTCAAATATTTCAAGTCTTGGGGAATAATTCTGTTTTAATTTGCCCATGTATTTATTATCTTCTTGCAACAGAAAGAATGCATGTCATACAAAATAATCATTTCTCTTAATTTGCTCATGTCTAATATATCTATAGGACCCCTTCTAATTTCTTCTTAACCTTGGGATTTCCTATCATATGATGTTTAGTGTTGTTCAGAAACAGGGTACATTATGTTTGGTTTTCAATCAGTCTTGTGTTGTCCTTTTTCAGTTTCTCTATGTGGTGGCATGGTACGTATTTATCTAAATTGCTCTGGCAGTGTCTGATGTTGTTTTATTCCCATTTCTATGTTGCATATGTATTGGGAAGTTTCATATGTATTGAAAGGAGAGCCTGTAAACTTCATGAATTCATGATTATATTTAAAAATATACAAAAATTATACCAAGATAATTCCTGCATTTAAAGATGCATATAAACTAAACTTTTGTACTCTAGTTAAAAATGAAGAAAAAAATAATTTTATTCCCTGCCGTATCAGATGTACTTACACAATGCTATGGTCACTCTTATGCATCTCCATTCCATATCAATATACAGTAGTTTAAATAACATTGTTGTATCTGATATATAAGTAATTGTAAGTTCAAATGTAAGTGCAACTGTCAAAAGAAGATAGAACATTATGTCATTTAATTGATACAACATTTTGATATAAGTTGCCTTTTCTCAAAGTATCATTTTCCATTGACACACATATTTATCCCAGAGTATCTAAAACCATAACATTACTTTACACTTCAATTTTAAATATTGGATCATGATAAGAAAAGCACTGCATCCTCAACAATGCAATAGATAAAATACCATTTAATCTACATTTGCTCAAATATAACAAAAGCCTTTTTTATTACATGTTAAAATTTACCTTGTAGAAGTACTATTATATATATATATATATATGTGTGTGTGTGTGTGTATGTATGTATGTATATATGTATATATATGTAAGTTCTAGTGTCCCAAGTGATCCAATTACTTTAGGAAAGCTGTATATTTGATTGTACACAGTTACTCAATGGTCATCCCCACTTGCTATTTCTAGTAAATAAATACACACTAGGCACATATACTTTCAAATTAATATCATATCGAATATATTTGATTGGAACATAGAGAGACAAATAAATCTGAATGTCCTGTTATAGGAAAATGGTCCAGAGATTTGTAATATAATTGTTGTCTATCTCATCTTGCACTTCCTATATCTGAGTTTAAAAAGTGTAAATTGTAGATGAAAAACAGACTTGCAAACTTCACCCGTATCTAGAAAAGTGGAGTGTTGTGATTTTTCTCATGACACACTAGTATTGGAATAAATTCATTTTAATCTCCTCTATGTACATTTGCATCAAACTTTAATCTTGTTGGAATTCAGAATCCTAATAAACCCATGTAAAAATATCCAATACAGATATTTTATGTCTAAGACATATGCATATATTGTGAAGATTTAGGACTATGTAATAATTTACTTCACAGCTATAATGATCTTTCTACATATGTATTTCTGATTCTTGGTCGCTGCCACCTCCTCTATGTTCCTCCACCCATCTCTCTCTCTCTCTCTCTCTCTCTCTCTCTCTCTCTCTCTCTCTCTCTCTCTCTCTCTCTCTCTCTCTCCTTTCCCTCTCTCTCTCTCTCTCCTCTCCCTCTCCCTCTCCCTCTCCCTCTCCCTCCCCCTCTCCCTCTCCCTCTCCCTCTCCCTCTCTCCCCCTCTCCTCTCTCTCTCTTTCTCCCCCCTTCTTCTCCCTCTCCCTCTCCTCTCTTCTTCTCCTCCTATTTCTAGCTGTAACAACCTTCCTATGATCCTCAAGTCCCACATTTCTCCAGTGCCCAATCACAGGCTTTAGCCTTTTATTGAGCAGTTAAATTGGGGATAAAATTCACAAGGCATCACTTGAGTACATGAGAATCTGTTTTTTGTGGGCAACCACCTCTTGAGGAACCACTATTTATCATTAGAATTCAAACAGCATCAGACCAACCAATTTCAGTCTACTATGGATCATTTGTACAGGAAATACATGACAAAATACTGTTGTCAATTTTTGTATATGTTATAAAAAAAAAGATGATAGCATTCAAACAGGAATTCATTAATAACTACATATGCAATATGCATGTATCTTTGAATGTGTTCGAAATTCCAATTGATTGGACCAATTTTTTTTTTTTTTTTTTTTTTTACATTTGAGTTCTGAGGAGTGTAACTTTCAATGAACTAAGTAGAGTAAGTCAGCTTCATGGTCATATCACTTTTTATCCAAAAATAGATAGGAATTCATCTGATTCCAGATTTTTTTGTGATTATATACTGTTAAGCTGTAGGACCAGACCCCCAAGCTGGTTTCAATATGGCATGCAATCACTGAACCCCTAGAAAACAAAACTCATACTTTGTTTTTTCTTTTAACTTACACATCTCATGTGGATATTATTCAGTATGAAAATATAAGACAGAAAAATTCTCATTTTATATACCCATGTTTTAATGTCAAATAGGCTAATTGTTAATACTAGCTAAAAATTGCTTCGTAAATCAAAATTAATGACATTTTAATACACAAAAACCCACACTCACAAGTATTCATGATTTGTTCCATTTACATATTTTAATATTTTCCTAGTTCACTCCATTAGAAAAATGACTACGAAATATGTTTAATATAAAGGTATAAAACGTTTACTTAATTTTTAAAGTAGCTGTTGGATCGATCAAGTATCATCATATTTCTGGATTCAGATATTACATAATATTAGAACAAATGTTTAAAATACTTGTGTTATCTATTCCTTCAAGCACTTCATGACTATAATAGCTTATTTCATTGCATTTTGCACAATGTTGGGAGTTTGAAAAAGATTTGAACTGAGGTTCCTATTGATGAGTAAATTCTACCAAGTTTTGAAATTATACCTACCCATGATCTTGTCTCCATTTTTGTATTTGTTGGTACGGATATTTGGGAAATAATGGTTTACATTATACAAGTGCCAGTAACCAATAATAGCGTCCTTAGGATCATGAACTTCGCATTCTTTGTGCATGAGATAAACTGAGAAAATGAGAAAAATAAACTTGTGATCTATTGTTGCTTACATTACCTATTTTATTACTTTCTTCAAAAGGAAAGTGTCTTAGTTAGGATAGCTATTCTTGCTAAAACATTATGACCAAGAAGCAATGTGGGTAGGAAAGGGATTATTCGGCTTACACTTCCATACTGCTGTTCATCACCAAGGAATTCAGGAGTAGAACTCCAGCAGGTCAGGAAACAGGATCTGATGCAGAGGCCATGGTGGGGTGTTCCTTACTGGCTTGCTTTCCCTGGCTTGCAGATCTCTTATAGTACCAAGACTACCAGACCAGAGATGACTCCACCCACAGGGGGACCTCCCCCCTTGATCACTAATTGAGAAAATGACCCACAGCTGTATCTCAGGGAGGCATTTTTCCAGCTGGAGCTCCTTTCTGGGTGATAAGTCCAGCTGTGTCAAGATGACACAAAACTAGCCAGTTCAGAAATAATGTAGAGAAGTGCATCCACACTAATACTTGTCTCAAGATGAAGTCCTGAAAGTTCAATACTCACAAAATATATTTTTGCAATTGGCAAAATTGGGTCTAACTGCAGTAAATGTGTGCTGTTGGCATTTCCCATGTTTTCTAAATATAAAGAAAAATAATATTCATCACCAGTTATTATTCCACATATAATTTTATGTTAGTATATTAGATTACTACTGAAATATATAAGATAAGAATAATCCAGACCATTGCCATTCTACTATTTCTATTCTAAGCTAAAGAGCTTCTCTCCGAATGTTCCAAGATTTTCAAATATGTTCTAGGTTTTACTGTGAGTAAATTTTTTTATATGAATTAACGTGTGAAGAGTAGGACAAAATGAGTACATTGGAACATGGACAGAAAATTCTTTCTTTAAGGAGTAATTATCTATGGGTCTGTGTGGAAGGAAGCTATACTGTTTAGAGTGAATGATATAAGATGACTTTATGGATGTCAAACACATACTTTTCTGGTATAATATGCCTTTGGCACTTCTTAGTTATGAATAGTTACACAAAGTGCATATGACTTCATTTATTAACTCACTCTTCCTAATTCTGCTTCACAGACAAAAAATTTAAAATAGTATCAGTTGTGTACAGTATAATGTGGAAATATGTTACAAACTTGCATCCTAGGGAAAGGTTTTCATCAGTCTTAAATCTGTGATTCATACTTTCTGGACTGCAAATATTGCCAAACTCAAAAGACATTTGGTCATAGACACTAACTTTAAGTATCCCAAGAAACTTTCAAATGTCATACTATCCTAGCAAATATAACAGTATAAATAGAGACAATTGCCATTATATTCTATTTCTGATGAGGTTTGAAAAATTCTTACTGCTCTCAATAATAACATCACACCCTCAGTCTTGATGTGGTCCTTTGAATAGGGCCTGAATAAATTCCTTGTGCCCATATCAGGCTACTTTGTCCCAGTAAATAAGCACAGGTACTTGTAGCACTACAAGAGTTACAAACATTTTTTTTGCTTTGTTGATGCACCATAGCAGACAATTGTAGTACACAATTGTGTGGAACAGAATGTTTTCTTATAAAACTCTTAAGAATGAAGTGGATTTTTACATTTGAGCAGAGCACATTTATTTACATATAAATAAACAAAAATATTAAAATCTCAATTTAAATAAAATTATAGGAATAATTTTTCCATTTTTCATCAGGCTTGTCCATGTACCTCTCTGGAACACTTAGAATATATAACTATCCTTTTGATAAAATATGTAACTTATATAATGCAATTAAATTGTATATAATTATATATAAATATATATGTGTATATGCTACCCCGCTTATATTTGTTGTGTGGATATATAATGAAGACTGACTACTTTGAATGAGACAGCTAATAACAATAATCTCAACGGTGACACAGTTTTAGAAAAACACTTCTTTACAATGAGTTTTGTATAGAAACACTTGGTTATATTCAAGAACAGTATACATGGACATTGCTCAGAGATACCATAGATGGAACACTGAGAGAGAGATAGAGGGATTAATGGCTTTTCCATATACAAATTTATATTGAATATTGCTTGATAGACATGGGTCTTTGCTCAAAATATTTACTCAGAAATTCTTGTTAACATAATCTTGATTATTTGACATTCACAGTTTTTTTGCCTTTTGTGTTGTAAATAATGGATCAGTCTCTCAGTCTCCTACTCTCCAACACTACTGAATTTCTCTCATGGGTAAAAGAACACAGTCATTATATTAAGAGAGAAATGGATATACCCTGCCTTAAAAAACACAATCATGATCATGGTGACTTCCCTACTATGTAAGTATATTCTTTTTAATTTTTTTGTTTCAATTAAGGTACTCTTTCCATATCCAATTGTCAACTAGAAATAAGTAATTCATCCATATATGTACAGGCCCAAGTATTCTATAACACCTGCTTGCTAGTCTCTACTGCTCTCTGTACAAGAACAGGAACTTAAGCTTAAAAACAATGATTGTAAAAGCAATTACTAGAAACATTTACTTTGTTAAAATTCCCAGGCATGACAGTGAAAAATCTGTGAGTATTTTAGATGTAAGAATTCAGTATATCTGATTTTGTTTGCTATAGAGTTCTTGGTGAATGGATAGACATTCTGCCCATTGTAGGACTGAATGAGGCTCTAGAGATTTCTAGACTCTGTTTATAATTCCCCTTTAAATAACTTTTACTTACTTGGTGTAGTAAGACATTGTCATTTCCTTGTAGTTCCTTCAAAATGTAACATTACGCATAAGCATACCCACACTCCCATTTTCTCCAATTTCTTTAAATCATTTGAAGCCATGTAGATTGTGTTAAATTTTCCTGAAAACTAAAACACAATGTCCAGATTGATCAAGTGACCTAAACATTGGCATTCCCCTCTCTCTCTCATCTGTTTCACACATTGCTTCTGTGTCAAACAAAACTTACCTCACATGTAACATTCATGTTGCATTCTTTTGAGTGGTGAATATCTGTGTAAGTAACATTATTACTACATAGGATAAATCATTTCTTAGAAGAGTGAATTAGGTGCAATATTTCAAACTACTCAAATACTTAGCTTTTGTCAAAAATGCAGTGTAAGCAATAACAGTTTTTATGTCTTGACTTAATTTTTGACCTTTTATTTTATTGCGTGCTTACATTTCTTCAGAAATTAAGAACTTATTTTCATGCATAATGAAGTTGCAAACTGGGGAGATGATTTGTGAACAAACACGAGAATTTTTCTTTTACCCTTGAAATGAGAGTCACCACAACAGCAAAGACAACAAAAGGAGGAAAAACAATTCACATAACATAAATGATCCTAAAAAGTTTAGAGTAATTAACCAAATATCTTGAAGGAAGTATTTTTATATTTTCCAAGAAGTCATGTCTAGCTTTTCTGACAAGTTATATTTTAATAGTGTCCTTTTATTGGAGGGAAAAAATGATTATTGTATTGTATTGTGAAATGATTTGGAAATTTACTGAAGATTAAAAGTGTTGACATAACAGCCAGTATAACATTTTTTCAATACTTTGATTCGCTTAATTAGATAATCAATAGTAGTAATAAGCTAACATGGGAGGTTTAGAATAATACCCACTTGAAATTGACCAACCATGGACAACCAGTGGAATTTAGGAAAAAACATATTTTCCTACAGTTTGGTTAGAAAAGGATGTAGTATAGATTTTTTTACAATGTAGTAACCACTTACAGGTGCACCCAAAATACAATGTTTCCCTACTTCACAAATTAAGATGTAGAATGTTGATCTAAAGTTACCACACCAAATCCATCTGCTTAATAAAGATCAAATCAAGGGAAAACTAAAATATGAAATGTGCTTTAACTGAAGAAAATTGATTAACTACATTTTAGGTCATATTCTGGATTAGTTCTAGGAAATCCATGAAATAAATATCAAAATTTTCTGAATTCCAAGATCTAGAGAAGAAAATATGGAAGATCATTAGTGAGTAACTTAGAATATTATATATATATATATGTCCGTGTGTGTGTGTGTGTGTAATTAATTAAAAAGGAGAGGAAATATTTAAAAATATGTCATATATATGTATATGTGAAGGAAATCTCTTCTTAAAGTGACTCATAATTAAACAAGAAAATCAAAGAGAAAGAAAATCTTTCAAAGCGAATACAAATAAATTACAGAAGTAACTTGTGATAGGTATTAACTGGTTATAAACACAGATACCCACTATGTCTCAGCACACTCTCTGAGGTGAAAAGCGGGAAGCATCTTAAGATGAATACCAGAATAAGATTCTTTGAGAGTTAGAAGTGTGGCATAATTTGAAGTGTTCTGTATACTTAAATATCTAACGATTTGTGTGATTTATTTTTTACCGCATCAGAAATGATGCTGATGGTTTTTTGAGCACAGGAAGGGCACACTTTTGCTTACTGAGCTCTGATAATTTTTATTCATATGGTTCCTGTTATTTCAGAGTGTTGAGAATCATCTATGATTTAGATTTGTCTCACTCAGAAAGATAGAGACTTAATGTCCAGAGTGAATACGTGTGCTCAGAGCTACATATTTTACTCAAAATTACATTAAGAATGGACTCTGAAGCATATAGTATTTTACATTTCAACTTGGTGAGTTGCTAAGATCCTGAAAACAGCTTCTCATTTGTCACTGTTTCTGCCTAAACTGGTTTGGTAAGTGTAAAAAGATTTATTCATGATGTGCCCTGCACTTCTTGAATTTCAAATTGTAAGACAAGATTGCATGAGATAAACTAAATATCCCTTTCTTAACTGCCAACTGTGCAATGAAACTTTAAGATATATTCACATATTTTTTTTATTTTTAAATAAATAAAAATAATTGATTTATACACTCACATTCCTATATCAGCCCCTCTTCCTCCTAATCCCCTATACAGATCCTCTCCCATTCCCCTCCCTCTCCTATGAGAAGGGAGAACCCCCACTAGATTTTAACCTTCAACATAGCCATTCGTCAGTTGTTGCCCCACACCTCCTTACTGTGTTCCATCTTCCAATCTCAGTAGAAAGTGTATACCTAAATCCAGATCAGGTCTGATAGAATGTCAGTTAGGCTGCCTTTCTATAAAAGTTCTCAACTTTCTCAGTTCTTCTGAAAGGAAATTAAATAAAATAAAGGTTTAAACTAAAAAGGCCTGGGAATGAGACAATCCCTTCAACAAGAAAGAGGATGTTTAACCTAGTGAGAGGAGTCTTTTATGCCCTTCATAGAACTGATCCAAGTGCTACTGAGGACTGCTGGCTATGCCTGTCCTCAGGTCCTCCTTATTATGAAGGAATTGCCTTAATGGAGATTTCAACAGAACCAGCAGCCATACTTCCTGTTCTTGGGGGACAGAACAAAAACTGACCATGACTGAAGTATCTGCGAGGAGTCTAGGTCTCTGTATAGGCACCCCACTTCCACCCACAAACACCTATGGGGACAAATTCAGTCCGTGTCCAGGATGGAACCTAATTACTATCTTGAACCTTCCCCAGTTGGATGGTGGGCTTGCAATAACAGACTTACTCCCTGTGTATCAACTAACATTTTTAATTCATCTCATGATTTTTGTGTCATGATCCAGCTTTTACCCCACTTATATTATCACCCTGCATCCAGTTTAGAAAAAAGCTATGCTGGCCTGTAGTCAAAAAAGAACAATTACTTTAACCCTGGCTGCATTCATGGGAATAGGTATGGCAGTAGGAGTGGGGACGGGTGTGTCAGCTTTGATAGAATGAAGACAGGGAATTAATTCTTTGAGGGATGCTGTCAATGAAGACCTAGCGGCAATAGAGAAGTTATTTGCGCTTTAGAAAAATCTTTGACCTCCCTGTCTGAGGTAGTTTTGCAGAGCAGGAGAGGTCTTGATTTGTTGATCCTAAAAGAAGGAGGACTGTGTGCTGCCCTTAAAGAAGAGTGCTGCTTCTATGTAGATCATACAGGAATAGTTAGAGATTCTATGCAGAAACTGAGAGGAAGATTAGAGCAAAGGAAACGAGAACAGGATGCTCAACGTGGGTGGTTTGAGACGTGGTTTGAGTCATGACCATCTTAGATAACTTCTTTGATTTCTGCTGTAGCTGGACCAGTCCTTATGATATGTTTAGCTTTAGTTTTTGGCCCTTGTATAATAAATAAAGTGATGGCTTTCATCCAGAGTAGAATTGATGCAGTAAAACTCATGGTTCTTCAGAGACAATAACAAC
The DNA here is from genome assembly GCF_978045245.1 of Mus caroli. Taxonomy (NCBI): domain Eukaryota; kingdom Metazoa; phylum Chordata; class Mammalia; order Rodentia; family Muridae; genus Mus; species Mus caroli. The sequence continues at coordinate 1,819,715 of NW_028227277.1, read as the reverse complement.
CTATAGTTCAAGTAGATGAAGAGTTAGGGGCCACCAATCTCTACAATTCTATTATTAGAATTAGTATAAAGAGAAGAAGAGGGGATGAAAGGAAATTAAAATAAAATGTTTAAACTACAAAGGCCTGGGACTGAGACTGCAAAGAAAACAAGCGCAGGCATGCTCGATTCCATCTTGAAACTATGTCACCCAGTCTTGAAGATAAAGGAAGGAATGCAGGAACTGGTTCTGACTCACTGACCATCTGGCAGCCCGGCACCTCCTGCTCGCCCTCCCCCTCCCCTTTCTATAGAGAGCATATTTAAAAGCTGAAACATTAACCAGATGCATTGTCGACTTAGATAAGCCCCGGGCTTTAGAATCTTTATATGCCCCGACCTGCACATACTACTCTGCTGACTCATAATCATGTTGCTTATGTTTGAATGGGCCAATCGTGTATAACCGAGCCAAATCGTCCTAGCCCCTAACTGCTACCCTATAATAACTCCAAGTTTTTGAATCGCAGGGTCATTCCTCTGTCTCCTGCATGAGATACATATCGACCCAGTGCTCCGCCATTAAAGCAGCCTTGTGATTTTGCAACAAGAAGGTCTCTCATGTTTCTATTGGTGACCCCAAATCAGGAGACTTGAGTGGGGGGCTCCTTCTTGGTGTCCTACACCTCTATTCTGATGCTATCCCTAATAACCCTCCATGTAATGTCACAATATCACAGTCAATAATTCAGGCTGAGACTTTCTGATAAACCAGAAGTCACAGAGGCCTTCAGAACTCCAGGTGATCTGGTTGCTCTCTTACACACTCTTGGTGGTTACCATATTATTCACACAATCCCTCCTCCAGTCCTCATCACCAAATCCCCAACTCTAAGTTAAACAGGGACTCCATGATAGACCCAAAGATACTAGGCACCAGAACTGCAGGTAGGCCATTGACCAAACTTCCCTACAATCTAACTGTCCCACAATATTACTCCAGTACTCCATTTCTTGTCACATTTTGACAACTTCCAACTCAGGTGGATATTAGAGGTTTTCTTTTGTTGTTTTAAATTTATTTATTTTTCACCTTTAATCCTGTCTTACAGACCAGACTTCATCGCCCTCCTGATCACTCCTGATTTCATAGCTCCTTCTTCCACTCCACACCTCAAGAGGATGTATTCAACACCCCACCAACACTCCATTAGACGTTACCACTTTATGGGGAATCACATCTCTTGAGGGTTAGGTGCAGCTTCTCTTACTGAGTCCAGACCCATCAGTCCTCTTCTCTATATGTGTTGGGAGGCACATATCAGCAGGTTTATGCAGCCTGGATGGTACAGGTTACTTGAGATTGCTGCTCTTCCTATATGGTCATCCTCCTCCTTGGCTACTTCCACCTTTTCCCTAATACAGTCACAGGGGTCACTAGCTTCTGTTTCTTGGGTGGTTTTAAATATCTGCATTTGACTCTTTCATGTTCTTGTTTGGCATTTCAGGGAGCAGTCATGATAGGTCCCTATTTGTAAGTACATCATAGTTTTAGTAATAGTGTCAAGCCTTGGTGCCTCCTTCTGAGCTTGAACATATTTGGGCCTGTCACTGGACCTCCTTTTCCTTAGGCTCTTATCCACTTTTCTCCCCGAATTTCTCTCATTCAGGAATAATTCTGGGTCTGAGCTTTTGATTTCAGGATGGCAACTCCATCACTTCAACTTTTCTATTCAAAGTGGATATTATATCTTTCTTCTCCCTACTGTAGGGCATGTCCTCTAGGGTCCCTCCCTTTGAGTCCCGAAAGTCTCTCACCCCCCCCAGGTCTCTTTTCCATTCTGGAGAGTCCCCCAACTCTTACCTTCTGAGGTCGCATGTTTCCAATCTTTCCGCTGGCCCCTCTGGGTTACAGTCCTTTTTCCTCACCCAATACCAGATCTGATTCCCCTCTCCCCCACATCCACTGTCCATGTTCCCTCATAGGTCCCTTCTTCCATCCTCTCTTAAGGTTGCTTTCTTCTCTCTCCATAATGGGATTGAGGCATCCTCACATGGGCTCTTCAAATTTTAATTTCTTGAGTTCTGTGGATTGAATCTTGGGCATTCTGTAATTTTTTGGCTAATATCTACTTATTAGCGAGTACATACCATGCATGTTATTTGGATCTGAGTTACCTCACTCAGGGTGATAATTTTTACTTCTAACCATATTTCTGCAAAATTCATGATATCTTCACTCTTAATAGCTGTGTAGTATTCATTGTGTAAATGAACAACATTTTCTGTATATGTTCTTCTGTTGTGGGTCATTTTTTTTTCCAAATTCTGGTTATCACAAATAAGACAGCTATCAGCAGAGTGGAATACATGCCCTTGTTTTCTGGCCATAAATAAATGTGTTGCGAATTATTCCATTGTTTCATTAGGTTTAGAAATTTTGTCTTTCTTGCTTGTATGAGCTACATTAAATTTGGTGTAATGCTGTCTTCCCATTTCTATTCATACCTTCATGTCACAGGTTTTTCCCTATCCAATTACATTAGCATAGAAGAGTTCTGGAATTGGTTCCGGAAAAGGAATGCAGAGCTAAATGTTGCATAGACAGTGAATGTCTCAGGTTAGGAGGAGAAGGAAGATAGTTGTGGCTTTGAAACCACATGGCATTTACCAGCAACAAGTAGCTATCACAAGATTGGGAAAAAAATGTGATAAGCTTTCTTATCAATTGGCTCTGATATCATTGTATTGGTATTTTGTAAATTGTGAGTTTATTTATCCATAAATCTGATTAGTTAATTAACGTTTAAGAGTCTTTATTTTACCGGGTTATTGGGTATTGTGATATGCAACAATGAGGGTTGTAGTTCCACTTAGTAATTGGAATGTGGGATAACATTAGGATAAAAGCTAGAGTAATGCACATATCCAAGTGAAGGCATCACTCTGCCATTTGAGTAGATTAGCTCAGATATATTCCATATATTTCCAGGATGCATACAACACCACTTTTAGAGCTTTGCCTTACTCAGTCATTTGTAATTAAAATGAATATAATATTCTTTATCCTGCTTTATGAGGTAAAATTTCAGGGTGCAAATAAGGAAAATGAGTAGGTAACTATATAGTTCTTTCTGTACATACATATAAAAACATAGTGAAACCTACTCATGAACATAGAATTACACACAATCAAGATATAAACAATGACAGCCATGAACACAAACACTCAAGCTCACATAGATTTCATGCCTCAGGTAATCAGAGGACATCACTCTGGATTCTTAGTAAATAACCTTTTTGCTTTGTGAAGAACTGTCATATATCAATTGGATGTATATCTTTCCCTAAAGAAACCTACAAAGTAAACCTTATGATTGTTGAAATTTTGGTTAATATCCATGTAAAGATACCACTCTTTCTATGGTTTTGAATGTGTAGCACACATATTCAGGGATCCCCTCTTGCCAACAAAAGGTCTTAACAATAATGGACATGATCTGACTTCTCACAAGAGCAGGATATGTAAATCCCATGACTTATCACATGCTACTGACCTGGTTTTCAGTCATTGTAATTCTCTCACCTCTCACAGGAGAAATGACAAATACCTTAACTAGAATAAATGATTCTATACTTGTATTCTTCGACGATATCCTATGTAAACCTGGGATCTTGTTGAGTGCTATGTCTGTATGTTATTTCCATCATAGGCCTACATTTACTTCTTTTTAAAATTTGAAGAGATTTAGTAGTATTCTATGTTTACTAAATAAACAGATCACTGTGGAATGCACCCTGGACTTCTTTTTGGCTTTGCTTCCTCACTAAGTTACAAATAAATAATGAAAGTCCCCTTTTCATTTTGTGGAAATTCTGAAACCAACAACATGATGGATAGCAGTTCTCCAGGGTTTTCCGAACAGGCTGTTGTGAAATCCCACAGAATCTAAAAATAAACTATTTATTTTAGGAAGAAAGATTTTATTTCTTCCTTGACCAAGTGAGCATTGAGTAGATTGTTGTTCAGTTTCCATTACTATGTAGGCTTTGTTTTGATCCTCTTGTCCTTGAAGTCCAGATTTAATTTATGTTGGTTTAATAGGATACAGTGTTTTGTTTCAGTTTTCAATTGTGTTGAGGCTTATTGTGTTTCCTAGTATTTGGAGAGTTTTGCAGAATGTTGCATGAAGTGTAGAGAAGATGGTATAATATTTTGTGTTTGAGTAAAATGTTCTTTAGATATCTGTTAGTTCCATTTGATGCACAACCTCAGTTTCATTGTTTCTCTGTTTAATTTCTGGGTCAACAACCTGTCAGTTGTAGATAGTGGAGTACTGAAGACTCCTACTACTTTTTTTTGAAGTTTGATGTGCGTTTTAATCTTTATTAATATGTTGTTTATGAAAGTGATTACATTTTACTTGACGCATAGATGTTCAGAAATGAGATGCTATATTGGAAATTTTTCTCTTGATGCGTATGAAATCTCTTTTCATGTCTCTATTAATAAATTTTGGTTGAAAGTTTATTTTATAATAAATTAGAATGGCTACTTCACCATGGTTCTTGACTGCATTTTGTTCGAAAATCTTCTTCCAGGCCTTTACTTTGAATTAATGTGTATCTCTGTTACTGATTTGGGTTTCTTGTATGCAGCTAGATGGTTTCTATTAATGCATCCACTGTGTTAACCTTTTTTTTTTTTTCATTTGAGAATAGTGACTAAAGATGTAGAGAGCTGTTAAGAACCAGTGATTTTTTAATTCCTGCTATTTTGATGTTGTTTTGCTGTTGTTGTTGTTGTTGTTGTGGTGGTGGTGTTGGTGGTGGTGGTGGTGGTGGTGTTGGTGGTGGTGGTGGTGGTGGTGGTGGTGATGGTGTGTGTGTGTGTGTCTACTTTTGGATTTCCTGATGTGAAATTACCTTTTACTTGTGTTCTGTGTTTTCTAGGGTGTAGTTACTCTACTTGTGTTGGAGTTTTCCTTATTGTATGCCCTCTAGGTCTGCATTAGTCAAACTATATTGTTAACTTGGTTTTGTTATGTAATATCTTGTTTTCACTTTTTTTGTGGTGATTAATTATTTTGCTGTGCATAGGAGTGTATGGTGGTATTTGTAAATGCTTATAGCCTATTAGACATAGGCCCAAGCATTTCTGGATTTTAAAACTCTCTTTTGAGAAGTGTTGTGTAAATATAATAGGTCTTAATTTATATGTTATTTCGTCTTTTTTCCCTGTGGCTTTTAATACTCTATCCCTGTTCTGTGTATTTAGTGTTTTGACATTTTTTTCTATGAATATATTGATGATATTTTCTGGTCCTCTGATTTAGAAGTCTTCTTATCTATTCAGATTATTCTGATGTTTGGTTTTTTCATAATCTCCCATATTTCCTAGATATTTTGTAATAGACTTTTTGGCTTTAGCATTTTCTTTAACAGATGTGTTACTTTCTTATACTGTGTATACTAACCATGTGAATCTTTCATCTATTTCTTTTATTTTGTTGGGTATTCTTGTTTCTGTATTTCCTTTTCTCTTTCCTATGTTTTTCTTCTTCAGGATTGCATCAGATCGTATTCTTTATTGCTTCTATTTTCACTTTTAGGTCTTGGAGTGTTTTAATCATTTATTCACCTGTTTGTACTTTTAAGTATTTCTTTTTGCTTGTTAATTTCTTTTCCTTGTTAATGGTCTCTACATGACTGGTTGTACTTTGCCACAATTTTTTAATCGTTTTATTAGTTTCTTTTTTTAAGGGTTATATCATCGTTCTAATATTATAATTAAGGTAATTTTTGTGTTATTCATGTGTGTTAGCAATTACAGGGCTTGCTGTTATATGACAACTGAGTTCTTGTTTTGACATACTGAATTGATCTTGAGCCTTTTAATAGTTACTAGTTTTGGCCTGCCTAGTAAACTCACATGGTATTTTGGGAAATATTAAAAAATAAGCCCACCATCCCTCTGAAAGGCTTGACTACACTCCTGTGCGCCTGCCACCATCAACTCTCTCCACATAGTCCCCACATCATCTGGCTTGGTTGTTCCGGGAGCAGCTAGTAGTTCCTCAGCTATGACTCCATGTAGTCTATGATCCCACATTTCAGTAAGTAAATAGAACCACCATCCTAGCAGTTGCATATAACAATACACAGTAACTCGGTAAAATCAAGACTCTTAAGGCTTAAATAACCAATCAGACTTATGTATCAATAAAAATCACAGTTTACAGGATGACAATACAATAATATCAGAGCTCATTAGTAATGATAAAAAAACTTTAACCCAGTATTTCTAACCTTGTGAAATCATAGCTACTTGTGGCTGGTAAATGCCATGTGGGTTCATGTCCACAGCCATCTTACTTTTCCTCCTACCCTTAGATGATCCATGACTCTTCAACACCTAGCTCTGCCTCCCTTTTCCCAGTCCAATCACAGACCTTCTCAGCAATAAAGTAATTGGACAGGGAAAATCCTTCAGATCATATTAAAAAAACAGTTATAAAAGGAATAGTTCTAATCCTTGTACTTATAAAATTTTATAAAAGTAGAAGAAATTTATACCAATAAAACCCTTGATTTTGCATCTAAAAAAACTTTGTACAATCTAATAAATTATGACTTTATACCCAAGGAGATAAAGGGGTCTGCAATCCTATAGGTTATGAACAATATCAACTAACCAGTACCCCCGGAGCTCGTGTCTCTAGATGCATATGTATCAGAAGATGGCCTAGTCAGCCATCACTGGGAAGAGAGGCCTCTTGGTCTTGCATACTTTATATGCCTCAGTACGGGGAAATGCCAGGGCCAAGAATTAGGAGAGGGTGGGTAGGGGAGTGTGGTGGGGAGGGTCTAGGGGGCTTTTAGGAAAGCATTCAAAATATAAATGAAGAAAATACCTAATTAAGTAAATCAATGAAAAAAAAAAAGAAATTATGACTTTAGCTTAGTAACAAGGAGATTTCTACCAAATGAGGTCCTGACTATGCAATCAATTCTAGCTATGCCACTCTGTTCCAGTATGATCATTCCTCTATTTCCTAGAAAGATAGCCTATTAATAACCATCTCCAGCCCCAAAGCCCAGGGAACTGGCTAGATGGCTCTTCATATATTCTTCAAGCTGAATATGGGCATTGAGAAATTATGAAGGGAAGGGGAATGTTAGAGAAAATAGGATTGATACTCTCTGATCTCCATGTCTCGAGTAGATCTGACTGAAGTCCAGGACATCAGGAGTTCAAGCAGGTCTGAATAGAATATCCCTCAGGGCTGCATATTATGCAATATATAAATCCCAAAACTAAATTTTAATATCATCAAGACATATATTTTGTTTGATTTTCTGTGACCTAGTCCTCTGGAAGTCTCTTTTCGTTATATTTTATTCATTTAACTCTGGAAAGTGTAAATCACTTTGACCATAGACATAGAGAAAAAATCTTTTCCCCAAATCAGCATATCCTTGAGCCAGTAAACAGAAAATCCTTTATTTAGACCTCTCTCTCACAGGAATAATATAAACACAAAACACAAAATTATACCCAGTTTGAAAATTAAAACAATCCAAAACAAATGAAGTAAAATAAGATACTGTAGGTCCCTATACTAGGCATTTCCTATCTTCAGAAGCAGGAAAACACACTCAAGATTCCCGTTGAGCCCATGTTATCAGAATATGAGCTTTCTGTGGCTTCTTAAACATCTATCCCATCTTTCCATTTGGCTCTTGGCCAGAGCCACAGACATTGTATTAATACCTGTATAATATCTGTCTATTGAACTCAGTACCTGGAGCCACAGACATTGATAATTAATTCCTATTCAAAGCAGGCAATGATAATCACTGCACTCTCTACACTGGAGTCCGTGACTAATATTCCCTATCTAATTCTGAAATGTAGGTGATATTTCCTATGTGATTCAGGCAGAATCTGAATATAAATTTATCCTAAAAGCAAAGAATCTTAATTTTAAATTCACAATTTAATCCCACAGCCTGTTTCCTTAGCTCTGCTAGCAGTCTATTTGTTTTAACTCTAGCAGTTGAACTCATGTGACTCCCGTTTATCACTACCCAGTTACTCACTTATGGAGTACTACTCAGCTATTAAAAACAGTGAATTTGTGAAATTCATGGACATATGGATGTATCTTAAGGATATCATCCTTAGTGAGGTAAGCCAATCACAAAAGAACACACATGATATGCACTCACTGATAAGTGGATATTAGCCCAGAAACTTAGAATACCCAAGATACAATTTGAAAATCACAAAAAAAAAATCAAGAAAAGGTAAGACCAATTTGTGGATACTTCAACCCTCTTTAGAATAGGGAACAAAATACCCATGGAAGGAGTTACAGAGACAAAGTTTGGAGCTAAGATATAAGGATGGACTATCCAGAGACTACCCCACATGGGGAACAATCCCATAATCAGCCACCAAACAAATACACTATTGTATATGACAGCAAGATATTGCTGAAGGGACCCTGATATTGCTGTCTCGTGTGAGGATTTGCCAGTGCCTGGCAAATACAGAAGTGGATGCTCATAGTCATCTATAAGTTGGAACACAGGGCCCCCAATGCAGAAGTTAGAGTAAGCACCAAAGGAGCTTAAGGGGTCTGCAACCCTATAGGTGGAACAACAATATGAACTAACCAATACCTGCAGATCTTGTGTCTCTAGCTGCATGTGTATCAGAAGATGGCCTAGTCAGCCATCACTGGGAAGAGAGGCCCTTGGTATTGCAAACTTTATATGCACCAGTACAGAGCAAGGCCACGGCCGAGAAGTGGGAGTGGGTGGGTAGGTGAGCAGGTCAGAGGAGGGTATAGGGAACATTTGGGATAGCATTTGAAATGTAAATAAAAAAACATCTAATAAAAAAATAAAATAAAAACATTTTAGCACATCTGGGGATAAAAAGCAAGCAAACAAACAAACAAACAAACAACAACAAAAAAAACCAAAAAACAAAATAAGTCTTAGCTCTGCCTCCCTTTTCCCTGTCCAATTAAAGACCTCCTCTCCACTAATGTAATTGAACTGTGAAAATTATGTGACAATATGGCCATGAGTCCTGCTCTCCTGGATGGCAGCAGACTTCAGAGTTGCAAGCAAGCTCCGGACCAGGAGCTTGGTAGTGCCATGCTGGAATTGCAGGTAGAGATGTGAACTAGAAGATGTACCATGGAGGGGACATAGCAGATATCCTGGCTATTTTAAACAAGTTGCTCTTTGTATTTTTAAATAGACATGCTTTGTGATTATCAAAAATTATTCCAATTATGGATCTTTTGATGTTTTGTTCTATTTCCACAGCATATATCTGAAGTAAACCATGTTGAAAGAAGGGTGGGTGAGGAAGTATGTAGTTCCTATGCATGGTTGATGTGAAGGTTTATTCAAGAGATTAGAAATAAAAGAACTAAATGCATTTGGAACCACACAGACTGAACACAGTGATATAGGGAAGGAGAAAGTGGAAGAGAAAACAAACAGATGCCAAGAGGCCAGGAGCAAGCCAGGAAGCCATGTGTCCAAGAGACCACAAGGACATGATGTGTGGGATTATATACAGATTAGAGTCTGAAGGAAGGAAAGTGAAACTCAGGGACTAGAACAGTTTAGGTTGGTATGTGCAGGGAAAGTGCTGAGGATTAAGGATTAAAGATTCTGTAGCTGTTACAGGGTAACAAATGTAACAGTGTTTATGAATAACTGGTGGTCTGTGGGGCAATGGGCTAAACACAGACAGCTTGGTTTCCAGTTGAGGCTAGAACTTAAACCCTTGGACCCGGTGGTGATAATTCACCTACATGGGATAGCATGCATTAGACCATGTCTCCTGGACCTCTGTCTCCTTTCCAAGTTACCACCCACACAGTCCCCATAGGAGAGGCCTAGCTATTAGCCATATAGGAACAGCACCAAGCCTTCCTACATGCAAATAAGGTTTCCCCAAAGTCTCAGTCCAAACCAATGTGAGATGCCTGATGCCAACCCGTCAATCACCCCCAGAACTGTATATAAATACATGCGAGTCTGGGGCTCCCCACAAAGAAAGCTACCCCACATCTCAGCCATCCCTGCTAATGTTTCTCTGTTAGCAATAGACATAAAAGAATGCTTTTCCCATAGCCCTCAACCCCTGAGAGTGTAAACACTTTGCATTCTTGGTACCCCCATTAAGAACTCTGGCCCAGCCTCATGATATTAATGGTCTGCTCTCCCGCAGGGAATGGCTAATAGTCCAATCATTTGTCAGAAGTCTGTAGTCACTGCATTAATATCCTATTTAGACTAAGGACTCAATATCTATCATTACATGGATGATATTTCAGTTTGGGGAGACCTTCTACCTCGCCATCTGAACTTAAGGAACAGCTAATAACCTCCCTATCTGCCCTAGTATTCAAAACAGCCCCTCACAAAACCCAACTTATTCCAACCATTGCATTTTTATGAACAGAGATTTCCCTTACTTCAATATGTCACCTCAAACCCACCATTTCCTTCTCTCAAAAATTAACTCTTGCCTCCCTCCAGATCTTTCTGGGCAACCTCAGTTGGCCTTATCCCTAGCTCCCCCTTCCTATAAGCACCCTTCAACCCCTCTTTAACCTCCTGAAAGGAGAAAAAAGTCTGTTCTCCCTGAGAACACTGTCCCCCAAGACAGTCCGTGTTCTAAATTCAGTCAATGCAGCCCTAAAAGATAAGGAACTTCCTAGGTATTACCCAACAAAACCTATACCACTCCTCATCTTTAACTCCTCCCCTGACCCATCCAGCATTTCCAGTTATTCGAGGGTCTCGAGGGGACCTTCTCCTAAGAACCAAATGGGGGGAGTGAGAGATGAGAACTAAGTGCTATGAAGGACAAAGGGAAGCACTCTGATTAGCATCAAGGTCTCACTATATTCAACAAAGCTCAAGGCTTAAATGGACAAGTAAAAGGGGAATTACTTCTCAGCAGGAGGAATGGGACAATGGAAATGCACAAGCAAAAGAGCAGGTAATTCTCAGTAGGAGGGATGGGCCAGCTGATTTTTTTTTTTTTTTTTTTTTTTTTTTTTTTTTTGTGGACTACACAGGAAGCAGGAACTTGGTGGTATCAGGGTACATCTTGTGGTCAGGACATCTGGTCCTGACTTAGGGCTGGAAAAATCTGTGGTTGTTCTCAGAGCTGTGCATCTGTGGCACACTTTTGATCCCCTTTTCTTCTCTGGGGCAGGGGAGGCCCAATTCAGAGATCAAGACAATATAGTTGTTAATAGCTCCCAACACTCCCCTATGCTTTTGGGGCACCTTTACCAACATCAGGGGGTCCTGGAATGGCTCCACACACTGATGGATGGCAAACCCCAAATTTTAAATGAGGTAGATGCCAACAGTAGAATAATTTTAAATTAGAGGGATGGAGCCCTGCAAACCCTACAAAAAGAACCCGAACTTGTCATCCCCTTCTCCCTCTCTGATATTCAGTGGCTAAACAAAAATCACTCCTGCTTGGCTATCAACTTAATAGGATTCCAAGGACAAATTGGAAACCATTATCCTGACGAGAAGTGGACCTCTGCCCTCCCTCTGTTGCAATGGCTACCCCCAAAATATTCTCAAAAGTGTCCATAGCAGGAGCCCCGTCAATATTTACTGAATAAGGAGAGAGGGAGGCTCCTCCTATTCAAAGAGCTACCCAGTCACTCCCCCCAATATAAAGAAATACATATCATCTATTTAGCCCTACAAGAAGTCTAGGTCCCCCTTCAGCTCTTTTCAGACAGTGTATATGACGTCAATTTTCTCCCCTGGTTGTCAAGATCCTTCAACAAACTAGAGGTGAGAACTATTCCTTCGTCTGAGCCTTTTGTTCCAAAAGCTGTATGTAACACTTGGAAAGAGATCTTTTCTCCTGTAGAGCCACCTGAGGTCCCACTGCACATCTCACTGGATTGTTGGATTTTCAGCCCAGCCTCATCCGACTCAGTTCAGAGAGGCTCTGAGTTACTGAGTTACATGGAAGGTGTGGCAGAGACTTTGTCTCCCTGCTTACACTCACTTCCCTTTGCTGGAAAATCTCTGAAAGCCAGGCCCACAGTGCCCAGCATCCACTTTATTTTATATAAATAAGGATCAGAGTGCCATCCTTACTATAGACAAATAGGCCATTTGTCCTAAGTTTGAGACTTAACACATTTAATTTCTGAATACAAGGATGGATTCTTGGAAGTCAGCTCTAAGTTATGTGATGTTGACATTATCTTGCTGGATAGTTATAGGAGAGTTGTGTACTTTTCTAGCAGCCCAAAGTCAGTTTGAAGTCATGGCATTTCAAATAATCATTATTCCTAAAGCCTGATCTCTGTTCAGATGAGTGCATACCTGCAGTCGAGGAGTGCAGTCCCATTTTTTAAGATAACAAATTCCTAAGGAGAATATTATGGCAGGACACGAAGCATTCATTGATGGATCTCACAAATACAGGAATTGCTTCTTTATAGAAATAATTTTAATATTAGTATTTAGTTATTTTATTGTTCAGAATAGTTTTCACTATACTAGAATTTTTTGTTGCACATGAAGTGGTGATGTTCTCTTTCAAAGTCTATAAAAAAATGCCTTGAAATTTTGATGAGGATTCCATTTTATCAGTAAATTGATTTTGGTAAGATGGATACTTTCACTATGATAGTCCTATCAATACATGAGCATGGGAGATCCTTTCCTCTTTTGGTATGCTCTTTATAAGATTGCTTTCTTCAGGGACACAAAGTTGTTGTCAAATGGACCATTTAACAGCTTGGATAAAGTTACAAGATATTTTATAATATCTGTGCCTATTTGTGAAGTGTATTATTTTCCTACCTTCATTTTTGGCCTATTTATCAATTCGATAAAAGAAGGCTACTGATTTTGAGGTAATTTTTGTTTAGCAACTTCTCTGAAATAGCCAGCCATACGAGTGCAATGGTAGAATGTTGATGGTCATTTATGTATATTAACATATAATTCATGAATAATGTTACCTTTAATTCTTCCTTGCCAATTTGAATCTCCTTCATCACTTTTTATCGTGTAATTGCTCTAGCTAGAACAGCTAGTACTATCTTACATTGAGACAGAGAGAGGGGGCAGTGTTTTCTTGTCCCTGATTTTAGAGGGATTGTTTCAAGTTTCTGTCCATTAACGTTATGTTGGCTCTTGGCTTACTCTATATTGCTTTCTTTATGTTTATATATATGCCTTGAATTTCTGATTTAAGTCTTTAATATGAAGGGGTATTGTGTTTTGACAAAGGCTTTTTCAGCATCCAAGAATGCCATATGTTTATTTACATGGACAATCCAATCTCCAACCACATGTGTCCTCTAAACTGCTTCAGCCTCTTGAGGTTATGAATCCACCTGTGAATGAATACAGACCTGGAAGTCCTATACAGTATGTGTGTTGGAGAACTCATATGAGATGGTATGTGCTGTCTATTTGGTGGTCCAGTGTCTGAGAGATCTCAGATGTCCAGATTAATTGAGACTGCTGATCCTCACAGGATCAACCTTCTCCTGAGCTTCTTTCAGCCTTCCCTAATTCAACAACAGGGGTCAGCTGCTTCTTTCCATTGATTTGGTGCAAATATCTGCATCTGACTCTTCCAGCTGCTTGTTAGGATTTTTGGAGGACAGTCACAATAGGTCCCTTATTGTGAGTGCTCCGTAGCCTCAGTAATAGTATCAGGCCTTTGGACACCCCCTTGAGCTGGAACTCACTTTGGGCCTATTGCTGGAACTTTTTTTCTTTAGGCTCTTATTCATTTCCATCACTGCAGTTCTTTCAGATAGGAACCATTATGGGTCAAATGTGGGAATGGGACAGCCACCCCATCCCTTACTTGATGTTCTGTCTTCCTTCTGGAGGTGGATTCTATAAGTTCCCTCTCTCTCCTGTCAGGCATTTCATCTAAGGTCCCTTACTTTGAGTCTTGGAGGTTTCTCACCTGCCAGGTCTCTGGTGCATTCTGTGGGGTCACCTCAACCTCCTATTTTCTGAGGTTGCCTGTTCATATTCTTTCTGCTGGCTCTCAGGTCTTCAGTCCTTTTCCCTCATCCAAATCTAGATAAGGTTTCCATTTCTCTCCAACTCCCTCCAACCCCATCCACTTTCCTTTGCAACTCTCTTCCTCCCTTCCGACTTGTGATTGCTTTCTTCTTTTCCCAAGTGGGAATGAGTTGTCCTCACTTGGGCACTTCAGCTTCTTGACCTTTTCAGTTCTGTGGACAGTATCGTCAGTATTCTGAATGTTTTGTTGTTGTTGTTGTTTGTTTGTTTTCTGGCTAATATCCTTTTATTTGTGAGTACATACCATGCATGTCCTTTCGGGTCTGAGTTACCCCACTCAGGATATTTTCTTATTCCATTCATGTGCCTGCAAATCTCAGGATGTCCTCATTTTTAATAGCTGACTAGTATCCCATTGTGTAAATGAACCACATTTACTGTATGCATTCTTCTGTGACTGGACATCTAGGTTGTTTCCAGATTCTGTCTATAACAAAGAAGGACACTATAACATAGTGGCACTCATACCCCTATGGAATGTTGGAGAATCTTTTTAGGTATATTTCCAAGAGTGGAACAGCTGGGTCTACAATTTCCAATTTTCTGATGAACCTGCAGACTGATTTCCAGAGTGTTTATACCAGTTTGCAATCCCACCAGCAATGGAGGAATGTTCCTATTTCTCCACATACTCACCAGCTTCTGCTGTCACCTGAAGTTTGATCTTAGCTATTCTGATTGGTGTATGGTGGAATCTTAGGGAAATTTTGGTTTTTCATTTCTCTGATCACTAGGGACTTTGAACATTTCTTTAGGTGCTTCTCTGCCATTCGAGATTCCTCTGTTGTGAATCCTGGTTTCAGTGCTATTCCCCATTTTTGATTGGACTATGGATATTTTGTGGTTTACTTCTTGGGTTCTTTATATATTGTGAATATTAGCCCTCTATTGGATGTGGTGTTAGTGAAGATGTTTTACCAATCTATAAGTTGCCGATTTGTCTTATTGAATATGCCCATTGCTTTGCAGAAGCTTTCCAGCTTCATGAGGTAACATTTTTTCAATTCTTGATCTTAGCTACTGAACCATTGGAGTTTTGTTTAGGAAATTCCCCCTGTGCCAATGAGGACAAGGCTTTTTCTCACTTTCTCTCCCATTAATTTCTTCTGTTATGTTGAGGTTCTATCAACATACTGGAACATGTGTCCTCATTACAAAGTGGAGCATCTTCTGGTTATATGCCCAGGAGTGGTATTGCTGGATCTTCTTGTAGTACTATGTCCAGTTTTCTGAGGAATCACCAAAATGATTTCCGAAGATGTTGTACAAGCTCACCATCCCACCAGCAATGGAGAAGTGTTCCTCTTTCTCCACATCCTTGCCAGCATCTGCTGTCACCTGAGATTTTATCTTAGCCAATCTGAGTGGTGTGAGATAGAATCTCGTAATTGTTTTAATTTGCATTTCTCAGATGACTAAGGATATTGAACATTTTTTAGGTGCTTCTTGGACATTTGATATTCTTCTGTGGAGAATTATTTGTTTAGCTCTACACTCCTTTTTAGTGGGGTTATTTTGTTCTTTGAAGTCTACCTTCCTCAGTTCTTTGTATATATTCTGTCGGATGTAGAATTGGTAGAGATATTTTTTCCAATCTGTTGGTTGCCTATTTTACTTATTGACACTGTCCTTTTCCTTACAAAAGTGTTGCAATATTATGATGTCCCTTTTGACAATACTTTATGTTACAGCACAAGCCAGTTGTTCAGTTCAGGAATTTTCCACCTATGCCCATAAGTTCCAGGTTCTTCCCACTTTCTCCTCTGTAAGTCTCACTGTATCTGGTCTTATGTGGATGTCCTTGATCCACTTGGACTTGAACTTTTTGGCAGGCGGTAAGAATTTGCATTCTTCAACTTCCTTACTGCCAGTTGTACCAGCACCATTTGTTGAAAATGCTGCCTTTATTCCACAGAATGGTTTATCTACTTTGTCAAAGAACCAGTGAACATCCATGTTTGAGTTCATTTCTGGGTTTTCAATTCTATACCATTTATCTACCTGCCTTTCACTGTACCAGTACCATGCGGTTTTTCTCACAATTGCTCTGTAGTTCAGCTTGAGTCAGGGATTGTGATTCTACCCAAAGTTTATTATTGTAGAGAATAGTTTTCAAAATCCTAAGATTTTTGTTATTCCAGATGAATTTGCAAATTGCCCTTTCTAACTCTGTGAAGTATTGAATGGAATTTTTTTTATGGGAATTGCATTGAATCTATAGATTGCTTTCAGCAAAATGGTCATTTTTACTATATTAGTCCCGCCAATCCATGAGCATGGGACATCTTTCCATCTTCAGAGATATTCTTTGATTTATTTCTTCAGAGACTTTAAGATTTTATCAAACAGAACTTTCACTTGCTTAAGTAGAGTCACACAAAAGTATATTATCTTATTTGTGACTATTGTAAAAGGAGCTGTTTCCCTAATTTCTTTCTCAGCCTATTATCCTTTGTGTAGAGGAAGGCCACTGATTTGGTGGAGTTAATTTTATTTCCCCCTAATTTGATGAAGTTGTTTATCAGGTTTAGGAGTTCTCTAGTGGAATTTTTAGGGTTAATTAAGTATACTATTATAGCATCTGCAAATGGTAATAGTTTAAATTCTTCCTTTCCAATTTGTATCCCTTTGATCTCCTCTTGTGGTCTAGTTGCTCTGGATAGGACTACAAGTACCATATTGAATAGGTAGGGAGAGAGTGGACAACCTTGTCTATTCCCTGATATTAGTGAGATTGCTTCAAATTTCTCTCCATTTAGTTTGATGTTAGCACCTGTTTTGCTGTATATTGCTTTTACTATGTTTAGATATGGGCCTTGAATTCCTGGTATTTACAAGAATTTTATCATGAAGGGGTGTTGGATTTTGTCAAATGCTTTCTCAGCATCTAATGAGATGATCATTAGGTTTGTCTTTAAGTTTGGTCATATAGTGTATTGCATTGATGGATTTCCATATATTGAACCATCCCTGAATCCCTGTGATGAAGCCTACTTGATCATGTTGGATGACCTTTTTGATGTGTTCCTGGATTCGGTTTGGAATAATTTTATTATTTTTGCATCGTTATTCATAAGGGAAATTGGTCTGAAATCCTCTTTGTTTTTTGGGTCATTTTGTGATTTAGATGACAGAGTAAAGGTGGCTTCAAAGAATGAATTGGGTAGAGTGTCTTCTGTTTCTATTAATGAAATAGTTTGAAGAGTATTGGTATTAAGTGTTCTTTGAGTGTCTAATAGAACTCTGCCCTAAACCCATCTAGTCCTGGGCTTTTTTGTTTTTGAAACGATTAATGACTATTTCTATTTCTTTAAGGAAAATGGGACTGTTTAGATTATTTATATGCTCTTGATTTAACTTTGGTACCTGGGATCTGTACAGAAATTTGTCCATTTCATCCAGGTTTTCTACTTTTGTTGATTATAGCCTTTTGTAGTGGGATGTGATAATATTTTGGATTTCCTCAGCTTCTGTTGTTATGTCTCCTGTTTCATTTCTGATTTTTAAAATTGGGATACTGTCCCTGTGCCCTTTAGTTAGTCAGGTTAAAAGGTTTATCTATCTTTTTTATTTTCTCAAAGAACCAGCTACTGGTTTGTGTGGTCTTACTTCCCCCACCTGCTTGGATGTCTTCTCCCTTCCTGCACCTGCTTGAAACTGCTTGCTCAAGGGAGGAGTTTCCTGCTCATTCGTGCTGCCACGCCCACTGCTGGACCCTGTCGGCTTAGCTGCTTGGAGGCACACATGTGTTCGTCCTGCTACTGGATCCCAAGTTAATTGGCAGGACATTGGGTTCCCTCCCCCTTCCTTTATAACTGAATGTTGGAATTAAAAAGGCGGGCTTTGAACATGAAATCGTCTTAGCCCCATTCTTTCTTCTGCCCCGTCTAGATTCCTCTCTTTTCAGCTCGAACTGCCATTCTCAGTTGAACCGTTCGTGTTTTGGACTGCGGGCAGGCCGCAACAGTTGGCGCCAGAACTGGGACCTGAAGAATGGCAGAGGGATGCTAAGAGAAACGGCAGCTGTGTGGAGCTCCACAAGAAAGGAAAGGATCTTCGTATTGGAGCATCGGAGCAATGGACAGGTACACGTGCTAGCGCTAACTTAAAATTTCAGTTTTGTAAAGTGTTGCTGAGGATGCGGTAGGATACAAATCAAGTTTGAATCAGTGCTAACCCACACTGTTTCTGCTTGGGTCAGCAGCTTATTAATTGGAACTAGATACGGAAACAGGTGGTGTGCCGCAGCTTTTTAGAAAGCTGCTTAGGTGGAAGAAGGAAGGGTTTAAAGTCATGGATCAGGCGTTTGTTTTTAGTTTTCAGGAGTTGTTTCAGGCCAGAGGAGTAAGGCTTGAAGTACAATTAGTAAGAAATTTTTTAGATAAGTAGATAGCTGTTGTCCATGGTTCAAGGAAGAAGAAATGATAGATTGTGGAACCTGGGAGAAAGTTGGTGAGGCCTTGAATATCGCTCAGACACATAATCTTACCCTAGGCCTCTGGGCGCTTGTAAATGATGCTATAAAAGATGCAACTTCTCCAGGGCTAAATTGCCCTCAGTCGGAGCTTGTGGTATCTCAGGAGGAGTGCCTATCAGAGAAGGCCTCCTCAGAAAAAGATCTTCTTAACTCAAAAATTGATAAATGTGGAAACTCTGATGATGGTCTGAATTTTAACAAAAATCACTCAGATAGAGGAATTGCCCATTACCCTAATGAGAATTGGTCCTCTTGCGAATCTCCCGCTTCACCTACAGTCACCACTTCGGGAGGTGCTACGCACGGCTAAGCGAGTTAGAATTTGAGATTAAGCTTCAGAGGCTGAATAATAAGCTTCGGGAATTAAAAGAGATCTCAGAAGCGGAGAAGAGTAACTCTTCTGTAGTTCACTAGGTGCCGCTAGAAAGAGTTGTGAGTCAGGCTCATGGGAAGGGACAGAATTCGTCTAATACGCTGGCCTTTCCTGTGGTCAAGGTAGTTGATCAGCAAGATGCTAGGACCAGACATTACCAGACCTTGGATTTCAAGTTGTTAAAAGAGTTAAAGGCAGCTGTTGTGCAATATGGTCCTTCAGCCCCATTCACTCAAGCATTACTGGACACAGTTGCGGAGTCAAACTTAACCCCCTCAGATTGGAAGACTCTGTCCAAGGCTACCCTGTCAGGAGGAGATTTTTTGCTTTGGGATTCTGAATGGCGAGACGCCAGTAAGAAAACTGCTGCTTCTAATGCTCACGCTGGTAACCCAGACTGGGATAGCAACATGCTTTTAGGAGAGGGTCCATATGAGGGACAGACAAATCAGATTGATTTTCCCGTTGCAGTGTACGTGCAAGTTGCGACAGCCGCACACCGTGCTTGGGGAAGGTTGCCAGTTAAAGGAGATACTAGTGGAAGTTTAGCTAGCATTCGGCAGGGTTCTGATGAACCATATCAGGACTTTGTGGACAGGCTGTTGATTTCTGCTAGTAGAATCTTTGGAAGTCCAGACACAGGTAGTCCCTTTGTTATGCAGCTGGCTTATGAGAATGCTAATGCAACTTGCCGAGCTGCAATTCAACCGCATAAGGGACAGACAGATTTGGCGGGATATGTCCGTCTTTGCGCAGACATCGGGCCTTCCTGCGAGTTCTCGCAGGGAACCCACGCGCAAGCAATGTTCTCGAAGAAACGAGAAAATAATGCATGCTTTAATTGTGGAAGTTTGGATCATTTTAGAAGTAATTGTCCTAAGAACAAGGGCGCCAAGGGTAGACAAACAGGCCGTACCCCAGGAATATGTCCCAAGTGTGGGAAGGGCCGCCACTGGGCAAAAGATTGTAAGCATAAACCAAGGGTTTTGAGCCGCCCGGTGCCGGGAAACGAGGAAAGGGGTCAGCCCCAGGCCCCGAGTTACTCTAAGAGGACAGCTTATGGGGCCATAAATCTGCTGCCCAGCCAACAAGATCAGTTCTTGAACTTGTCAGGTCAAACCCAGGAAATGCAAGACTGGACCTCTGTTCCACTGTCCACGCAGTATTAACCCCAGAAATGGGAGTCCAAACTCTGCCTACCGGAGTCTAAGGACCACTGCCCACAGAAACCTGTGGCTTTCTCTTGGGACGAAGCAGTTCTATTGTAGAAGGCCTGCAGATTTTTCCAGGTGTTATAAATAATGATTATGAGGGAGAACTTAAAATCATAGCCGCTTGCCCTCGTGGTGTTATAACTATACCTGCTAATCAAAAAATTGCTCAACTTACTTTGATCCCTTTACGCCAGTCACTGTATAGATTCTTTGAAAGTGAGGAAGGACAAAATAATTTTGACTCCTCAGGCGTAAATTGGGTGAAATCTATCACAAATCAGAGACCTAACCTTAAATTGACTCTTGATGGAAAAGGCTTTGAAGGATTAATAGATACCGGGGCCGACGTAACAATTATAAGAGGGCAGGACTGGCCCTCAAACTGGCCCTTGACTGCTTCCTTGACTCATCTTCAAGGAATTGGGTATGCCAGTAACCCAAAACGTAGTTCCAAATTGCTAACCTGGAGAGATGAGGAAGGAAAATCAGGAAAGATTCAGCCGTATGTTATGTCAAATTTGCCTGTGACCCTGTGGGGAAGAGATCTTTTGTCACAGATGGGTGTTATTCTGTGCAGTTCTAAGGAGATGGTGACTGAGCAGACATTCAGGCAGGGACTCCTGCCTTGTCGTGAACTAGTAAAAAAAGGACAGGGAATTAAGACCTTTGAGGATCTTAAACCCCACTCTAACATGAGAGGTTTAAAGTATTTTCAATAGTGACCACTATCTTGCCTGCATCCCACGCGGAAATAATTCAATGGCGTAATGATATTCCAGTGTGGGTAGATCAGTGGTCTTTACCTAAAGAGAAAATAGAGGCCGCTTCTTTGTTAGTGCAGGAGCAGTTAGAAGCAGGACATTTGGTGGAGTCTCACTCTCCCTGGAATACACCCATTTTCATTATCAGGAAGAAATCTGGAAAATGGAGACTGTTACAAGATTTAAGAAAAGTTAATGAGACCATGGTACTTATGGGAACCTTACAACCGGGGCTCCCCTCCCCAGTGGCCATTCCTAAGGGATATTATAAGATTGTTATAGATTTGAAAGATTGTTTCTTTACCATCCCTTTGCATCCAAAGGATTGTGAGAGATTGGCTTTTAGTGTTCCTTCTGTAAATTTCAAGGAACCCATGAAAAGATATCAATGGACAGTCCTCCCGCAGGGGATGGCTAATAGTCCAACATTATGTCAAAGGTTTGTGGCGAAAGCAATTCAGCCTGTTAGACAACAATGGCCAAATATTTACATCATTCATTTCACAGATGATGTCTTGATGGCGGGAAAGGACCCCCAAGAATTGCTTTTGTGTTATAAAGGTTTACAAAAAGCCCTAGCTGATAAGGGATTGCAAATTGCTTCTGAAAAGGTACAAACTCAGGATCCTTATAATTATTTGGGTTTTAGACTCACTGATCAAGCTGTTTTTCCCCAAAAGATCGTTATTCGTAGAGATAACTTAAAGACCTTAAATGATTTTCAAAAATTGTTGGGTGATATTAACTGGCTTCGCCCCTATTTAAAGCTTACTACAGGGGAGTTAAAACCTTTATTTGATATTCTTAAAGGGAGTTCTGATCCCACTTCCCCTAGATCCCTAACCTCAGAAGGATTGCTGGCCTTACAACTAGTGGAAAAGTCTATTGAAGAGCAATTCGTTACCTATATAGATTACTCCCTGCCGCTGCACCTGTTAATTTTTAATACGACTCATGTGCCTACAGGACTGCTATGGCAAAAATATCCTATAATGTGGATACATTCAAGGATTTCTCCCAAACGTAATATCTTGCCATATCACGAAGCAGTGGCTCAGATGATTATCACTGGAAGAAGGCAGGCATTGACTTATTTCGGAAAAGAGCCAGATATCATTGTTCAGCCTTACAGCGTAAGTCAAGACACTTGGCTGAAACAGCATAGTACAGATTGGTTGCTTGCACAAATAGGGTTTAATGGAATTATAGACAACCACTACCCTCAAGATAGGTTAATAAAATTTTTAAATGTACATGATATGATATTTCCTAAGATGACTTCTTTACAGCCTTTAAATAATGCTCTATTGATTTTTACTGATGGCTCCTCTAAAGGGCGAGCTGGATATCTTATTAATGATCAACAGGTTATTGTAGAGACTCCTGGTCTCTCGGCTCAGCTAGCCGAATTAACAGCAGTGCTAAAGGTCTTTCAGTCTGTACATGAGGCTTTTAATATTTTTACTGACAGTTTATATGTTGCTCAATCAGTACCCTTATTAGAAACCTGTGGCACGTTTAACTTCAACACGGCATCAGGATCCTTATTTTCAGAATTGCAAAACATCATTCTTGCCCGGAAAAATCCATTTTATATTGGCCATATATGGTCTCACTCTGGTCTTCCTGGGCCTCTGGCCGAGGGTAATTATCACATTGACAGGGCTCTAATAGGAGAAGCTTTAGTTTCAAATCCTGTGGCTCTGGCCCAACGTGATCATGAAAGGTTTCACCTCTCTAGCCACACCCTAAGGCTCCGACATAAGATCACTAAGGAGCAACCAAGAATGATTGTAAAACAATGTCCTAAATTTATTACATAATCCCCAGTGCCACATCTAGGAGTCAATCCTAGAGGCCTTGTGCCTAATCATATTTGGCAAATGGATATAACCCATTATGCAGAATTTGGAAAATTAAAATATATACATGTTTGCATTGATACCTGTTCAGGATTTCTCTTTGCTTCCCTGCATACAGGGGAGGCTTCAAAAAACGTAATTGATCATTGCCTACAAGCCTTTAATACCATGGGGTTGCCTAAGCTTATTAAGACAGATAACGGGCCATCTTATTCTAGTAAAAACTTTATTACATTCTGTAAAGAATTCGGTATCAAACATAAAACTGGAATTCCTTACAACCCCATGGGACAAGGAATAGTTGAACGTGCTCATAGCACCTTAAAAAATTGGCTTTTTAAAACAAAAGAAGGGCATCTATATCCCCCAAGGTCACCAAAGGCTCATCTTGCCTTTATCTTATTTGTCCTAAACTTTTTGCAAACTGACATTAAAGGTCAGTCTGCAGCGGAACGCCACTGGCGCCCAGTTACTTCTAATTCTTATGCATTGGTAAAATGGAAGGACGCCCTGACTAATAAATGGAAGGGTCCAGATCCAGTTCTAATCTGGGGAAGAGGCTCGGTTTGTGTTTTTTCACGAGATGAAGATGAAGCACGGTGGCTACCAGAGAGATTAATTCGTCAGGTAAACACAGATTCTGTCTCTCCTCGTAAGTATCATTCTAAAGACTAAAATTCCTCTTGTGCTGGGGGTGGAAGCTCTCAGAAAAAACTGTTTTCCTCTGAGCCAATTCCCCTACAAGAGGCCGGAGATTAACTTTAGCTTTACAATTTGCATCTAAATAAAGTACCTTGACTTCTCCGAACAGAAAATTTACATTGCTACACTCTCATTGTTTAGAATTCTTCCTTCTCTCAAGCAGGTCAATCTACATTCTCCGGTTCTCCGCCCCTACGAGCAAACAGGTGGTACTGCTAATCTCCCTTCCAAGGACATCCCAGCATGTGTCTTTTCAGTCTAAGAGAAGATTTAGATTTAACAGGAGAGCTAGGGAAGTAGAAATTTCATATATATTTACAAAGATTAGTTCTTATTTTGATAGAGATAGGCTTAGTCCCTTAGCTGGCCTCTGGCTTTTCACCCTTGCTGTTACTGCAAGGTGTCCTTAGTTCCTCAGGCTACTGGGAATAACAGGGATGAAGAGGAAAGACTTTCAGCTCCTATTTTAACCAAAATTAATGATGTTAATACTGACATAATTCTTATCTTGGCCTTGCTAAATCTGAGGTTGACAAGTCTCATATAGAGACCTCGCAATAACTCAGAATTGCGCTACTGATTCATAATCATATGAATACTGTATGGGTACCGCTTGGCACAGGAGATTACTGCGGAGGGAAGGTCCAGCTTGACCGTTTCTGAGTTCCCTGTGCGACACACCTGATTTGAAGGAGGTTGGTATCTGACTCCAGCTAAAAACCAAAAATACTTAAGGCTCTGCCTCCCCTCCCCAAAAGATACCAAGAGCCACAGATGTGGGTTGTTATAACGCCCACGGGAGGAATCGGGTCAATGTCCACCCAAGTCAAGGTTAAAGGCCCACTCATATATGGATGAAAAAATCATTTGATCACCTCTGTTAAGCATTGCCTATTTAAACTTAATTAATAGGGGGGAGAGAGGTTGGAGACCTTGCTGTCGTAAGGGCAAGCCCTTCACTGCCTCCCACCCAAAAAATAAAAAAGCCAATTGGCTTTGTACTAGGAGCCAGCCAGTCTTCACCCCTTCTCCCTGTCCCCCTGCCTGTCACCCAAAATTGCAGAGGATTATCAGCTCAGTGTTTAGTTAAACTCAGCCAGGGTTCCAACGCCCTACTTAAAATGCAATCAGGTAGCTACCTATTCAGCACTAATTAGCATTATAAAGTCAGAGCCTACAGCCCAGCGCTGCTATTCAGTCAGTGCTTTAAAGACAGTCTTAGCCAGATACAGTTTACCATTAGAAAAGTTAGGGAATCCCAAGGAAACAAGTTTTTTCTTTAGCCCTAGGAACTCAGGCAGAATTATTGAACATAGATAATTTTTCTGCCACAGGCCACCCCCTTTTTTATTTTTGTTTTGTTATCTAATGGGGGGAAATGTGGCCTCCCTTCCACCAGCCTGGAACCTGCCTGCTCAAGGGTGGAGCTACTGGCTCATTCGTCCTGCCACGCCCACTGCTGGAACCTGCCTTTGCTGCCTGGAGGCACACACGTGTTCGTCCTGCTACTGGACCCTGAGTTACTTGGCGGGAAATTGGGTTCCCTCCCCCTTCCTTTATAAACTGAGTGTCTGGAATTAATAAAATTGAGTCTTGATCAGAATTTGTCTTGGCTCCATTGTTTCTTCTGCCCCGTCTAGTTTCCTCTCTTTTCAGCCTGAACTGCCTTTCTCAGTGAACCGTTCGTGTTGTGGACTGCAGGCGGGCCACAACAACATTTCACTGCTTGTCAGCAGGTAAAGTTTCTTATATTTCATTATGCTTAGATATATCAATGTGATCTTTTAAATGGAACCAGAGAAACAACTGTACATTTGTTTGATATTATTCTTTAAACTCTCTAATAAACCTTTTACATGGATGAATATTATGCACAAATATAATATTTAATAGGAGGCAATATATTTTTATGAATATCAGTGACTTTTGTGACAAGGTGTCTTATTTTTCACTAAATGAGTTCAAAATTTAGAATAGGAGCCAAGAGTTTTATCATAAAAGCCTAAGTGATTACTAGACTGGAATGTTTGGCTAAAGAATAGTTTCTCAGAAATTAACACATGTGCTGTGCCTATTATTTAGTCATTTACATTAACAATTTACAATAACATAAATGACTAAGACTGTACATTTTACTAAGTTTACATTTTTTTATGAATATACTGTATGTACATGAAAATAACTTGTTTATTTTCACAATTGCCAGATATTCAGACTTCCCCTTCAGTCTCTCATATACTGTTTCATTTTTTAAAAAAGTATTTTTGACAAGAATCTTCACACAGACACTCACATAGACAGAGAGACAAACACACACTCACACTCATGCACTGTGTTACTTATTTTCTAGTAATCATTTTTTCTAGCACAGTTTATCATCTATCATTAATATGAATTATATAAATTTTCAGTTATCAATGAGGTATACTGTTTTTTTCTACACACGTTTATTTCAATACAGCTGTTTTTTTTCTTAAAAGTCATTAAGAAATTAGGGAATTCTCAATTTTGCGTTACCTTTATTGATATGCTTTATTGATATTGGAAGCATGAATCTCTTCTAGGTGTCTTTCTTGATGAAAACCAGGGTATTTATGAACCCTGTTCGAGAACTGGTGAACATGAAGCATAGGGAAAATCAGTGTACAGAGTATGACATTTTCATCATTTGGAATTTTCCACAAGGCCTTGGATTATAAGTGAAAATAGGAAGCTATATACCTTGTTTTCCAAAGAGTCAACAACTTCATATGTCTGATCATTTGGAATGGGCCATGGGAGGGACATCAGTGGGTATACCATAATTTTTTTCAGGATATGTGGATTTTAAAATATAAGACTTCGTGTTTAAGACCAATTGCTACTTTTGCAAAAGACCATCCAAAGTTACAATAATCAAACTTTGATAATGCTCAACTTCAAGTATATCTGGTAATCGATGGACCAATGGCCTCTGAATTCCATGTTCAATAGTACCCAAATTGCCTATAACCTACAATACAGGAATATATATATAATGGATTTATAGTATAATGTATATGTACATATGATTAATAAAAAAAAATTAACTATATATTAACATGGGATTTTTAAAAATTCTTTAGAAACATATTTATAATCTAATTAAGTATATCATGGATTCATTAACATAAACATTTCTCCATATTGAAGGTTTTCTCTTTTTAATTTATATATTTTGTATTGTTTTTTATTTATTTACTTTTAAAATGTTATCTTCCTTCGTGATTTCCCCTCCTACGTGGAGGATTGCCTTATATTGCATCAGTGGGAGGGGAATCCCTTAGTGCTTTCAAGGCTTGATGCCCCAGCACAGAGGAAAACTAGAGTGATGAGGCAGGAATTGGTGGGTGTGTAGCTCCCTCATAGATGCAGGTGAAAGAGAGAAAGGGATAGTCTCTTCAAGGTTTTCTTTTACACTTGGAATACTTCATTAATTTTATGGAAGTCTTATATAAAATATTTTGTTCATAGTCATCAAACTACTCTCTCTGGACTTACCCTACATTCTCCCTCCATATATCACAGTATTCTTTTTTGTAATTTATAAATCATGAGAGAAAAATTTGTGCCACCTAAACATTCTTTTTGGATTGATCAGTTTAGGAAGGAAATTTTTTGAATTGATATAACCTGAACGATACATAAATAATATTACATGATGTAGTAAATTTTATGTGAAACTCAGTGTTTTGCAGGGTAGTATGAATAAAATGTTCCTGATATTGTAAAGTGATACAGGTTATCAGAGGAATATGTATAGCCATTTCTGTTAGTGCTCCATATATCAATCTATGGGTCATTTTTCATATGATAAATACATGAAATACACACACTCACATGAATATTATATAATATTTATGCACTGCCTCAGGTTCTCTCCTCCGTGTGTAGTGTGATATGTACTGCTGGATTCAGGAAAATTTATCAGAAAGAATCAGCAGACTGCTGCTTTGATTGTGTTCAGTGCCCAGAAAATGAGGTCTCCAATGAAACAGGTACATGCTTGCATACAGAAGAAAATTTGTTGAATTTGAATACCTTCTCTATCCAAACTAGAAATATGAAATTGCCTAGATGCAAACTAAAGACCTAACATCTCCATGACTGAAAACATAATCAGTTAAATAGTGCCAACTTCTTTTGGAACCAGCAAAAAACTTCCAATATATTCTTGAAACAAGGCCTTTCTCTCACAATATGATGGTTACTGCTTTTATATTATATAGAAAGTGTTTAGGAGGACATACCTATATAACAATGTTTTAAAGAAACATTTTATATGTAATAATCTATGCATATGTTTATTTTTCTTTGATTTGTTGTACATAGAAAGTTGACAACCTGATCAGTCCACGATCTTTCCCTCTATCACCCAGCTTACACTGTGAAAGAGACCAGATGCTTAGGGTAACGGTTGTTGTTTAATGAAATATATTTTAAGAGGTTAGATGGACAAAGGTTTAAGTATTTCTTCTTAAAGAGTTAGAACAAGAGTGAAGATTTCAAAATGCAGCAAGAGATGGCTTAGAGCTTAGCTAAGGAAAGAGGGATAAATGTGAACATCCATAAGCTTCCTGCCATATAGCATGGAATGTGTATTTGGCAAGATAGAGATTGGAAAACAATGAAAGGGACATTCATAGGTCTATGAGGTGTACAGCTACAAGAATGAAAATATTCCTTTATGCAAACAGTATTTGAATGAGGAATTGTACATTCTGGTTCCTATGTGTAGATACAGACAAAGGGACAAACCACAGAGCAAACCAAGTACATGATGCATTTCATCAACTGACACCAGTACTGATGTCTACACACTACCCTTGTCTGAGAATAGTGAATTTATGTTTACAGGAATTAAATAATCTGAGATTATGCATATAATTATTCATCATATTTTTGTTTTGTTCAATAAGAATTTTTTTTCTGTTCCACTTTCCATGATGTTTTGTTTTTTTGTTTTTGTTTTTTTTTTTTTTCAATCACAATGCATAGGTCAATACCAAGCAATTTTAAGTTAGTGGTTCTACAGAAAAAAGAAGGGAATAGATCATCAACACCAAATTATGTATTGATATTTGCTATGACTAACACAAATATAAAATTATTACCTATGTAATTAAGATATCTTATAAGGGCTTATGTACATTTACCAGCAGATATGGAACAGTGTGTGAAGTGTCCAGATGATAAGTATGCCAACATAGAGCAAACCTACTGTCTCTCAAGAACTGTATCATTTCTGACTTATGAAGAGCCACTGGGGACGACCCTAGGCTGCATGGCAGTGTCTTTCTCGGCCATCACAATTCTAGTCCTTATCACATTTGTGAAGTACAAGGATACTCCCATTGTGAAGGCCAATAACCACATTCTCAGCTACATCCTGCTCATCTCTTTAGTCTTCTGCTTTCTCTGTTCCCTGCTCTTCATTTGACATCCCGACCAGGTCACTTGTATCTTGTAGCAAACCACATTTGGAGTATTTTTCACTGTGGCTGTTCCTGCAGTTTTGGCCAAAATAATAACTGTGGTCATGGCTTTCAAACTCACTACTCTAGGAAGAAGAATGAGAGGGATATTGATAACAAGGGCACCTAAGTTGGTAATTCCCAATTGTACCCTAATCCAACTTGTTCTCTGTGGAATCTGGTTGGTAACATCTCCTCCCTTTATTGACAGAGATATCCAATCTGAACATGGGAAGATTGTCATTTTTTGCAATAAAGGCTCTGTCATTGCCTTCCACATTGTCCTGGGATACTTGGGCTCCTTGGTTCTGGGGAGCTTCACTTTGGCTTTCTTGGCTAGGAATCTTCCTGACACATTCAATGAAGCCAAGTTCCTAACTTTCAGCATGCTGGTGTTCTGCAGTGTCTGGATCACCTTCCTCCCTGTCTACCACAGCACCAGGGGGAGGGTTATGGTGGTTGTGGAGGTTTTCTCAATCTTGGCTTCTAGTGCAGGGTTCCTAATGTGTATCTTTTTTCCAAAGTGTTATGTTATTTTAATTATACCAGATTCAAATTTCATACAGATGTACAAAGATAAATTTCATTATTGAAATGTTCATACTATGAAAATGTTAGATGATATTCAACGTATGTTATTCTTCATCTTAAAAAAAGTAGTACTTCATCATATAAAAAAATTAAGTAATATACAGTTGTGTACTTACAAACAGGAAAGCAAACATGAATATGTTTAGAACTGGGAATCTCAAATTAGGAATGGCTACCATCATTTTGATCTGTGGTTGTGTGTTTAAGCCATGTCTATAATTAATGATTAATATAAGGTTATCCTACTGTCTGTGAACAGTGGCACCTGTATGCACACTTTCCTTGAGTTATAAGAAAGGGTACTGCATACACAATGGATAGAAGTCAGTAATCAACATTGTTCCACTTTCTTTCATGGAGTTCTTGCATCCAATTTCATGCCTTGACTTTATTCAATGTACTATGACAAAGGTAGATAAATAAATAAAAACTTTCCTCACATGTTTATTTTGGTCATGGTGATTTTTCCAGCAACAAAATCTAAGAAATCACATAATGGTAAATTATCTCTGTTGGGATTTGAAACGTCATAGATTCCTGATGTGATAAAAGGCATTGATTTGAAAAGACAAACAAGAGTGAATATTAGCAGTGTGTGAAGCACTGTGACACTATGCATATGACAGTGCAGAAGTGCTGAACTTTGGAATAGCTTTAAAATATACAAGGTTGTTAAGAATATCAGATAAAATATACAGAAAAAAGTGCATTTTCTTTCTTTATTTTTTAAATTAAGTATTTTCTTCATTTTCATTTCCAATGCTATCCCATGAGTCCCCCATACCCTCCCTCCCCACTCCCCCACTTCCACTTCTTGGCACTTGCGTTCACCTGTACTGAGGCATATAAATTTTGGAAGAACAATGGGCCTCTCTTTCAACTGATGGCCTACTGATACATATGCAGCTAGAGACATGAGCTCTTGGGGGGTACTGGTTAGTTCATAATGTTGTTCCACGCGACTTGTTCACTTTTCTTGCCCTTAGACCAAAGAAACATATCAGCAGCTGATAGGCTCCCATTTATGGGCACAATACATGAATGTAAATAGGATGGAAGGCAATCAAAAAAAAATGATCATTGTACAGTGAAACGATTTGGAAATTTACTGAAGATTAAAAGTGTTGACATAACTGCCAGTATAAAAATTTTTCAATACTTTGATTCACTTAAGTAGGATAACCAATAATAGTAAAAAGCTACCATGGTAGGTTTAGTATAATAGCCACTTGAAATTAACCAACCAAACTTTGGTCTTCATTCTTCATGAGTTTCATGCGTTTAGCAAATTGTATCTTATATCTTGTGTATCCTAAGTTTTGGGCTAATATCCACTTATCAGTGAATACATATTGTGTGAGTTCCTTTGTGATTGTGTTACCTCACTCAAGATGATGCCCTCCAGGTCCATCCATTTGGCTAGGAATTTCATAAATTCATTCTTTTTAATAACTGAGTAGTACTCCATTGTGTAAATGTACCATATTTTCTGTATCCATTCCTCTGGTGAGGGGCTTCTGGTTTCTTTACAGCTTCTGGCTATTATAAATAAGGCTGCTATGAACATAGTGGAGCATGTGTCCTTCTTACCAGTTGGGACATCTTCTGGATATATGCCCAGAAGAGGTATTGCTGGATCCTCCGGTAGTACTATGTCCAATTTTCTGAAGAACCCCCAGACTGATTTCCAGAGTGTTTGTACAAGCTTGCAATCCCACCAACAATGGAGGAGTGTTCCTCTTTCTCCACATCCTCGCCTGCATCTGCTGTCACCTGAATTTCTGATCTTAGCCATTCTGACTGGTGTGAGGTGGAATCTCAGGGTTGTTTTGATTTGCATTTCCCTGATGATTAAGGATGTTGAACATTTTTTTCAGGTGCTTCTCAGCCATTCGGGATTCATCAGGTGAGAATTCATCGTTCAGTTCTGAGCTCCATTTTTTAATGGGGTTATTTGATTTTCTAGAGTCCACCTTCTTGAGTTCTTTATATATATTGGATATTAGTCCCTTATCTGATTTATGATAGGTAAAGATCCTTTCCCAATCTGTTAGTGTTTTTTTTTTTTTTTTTTTTTTTTTTTGTCTTATTGATGGTGTCTTGCCTTGCAGAAGCTTTGCAGTTTCATTAGGTCCCACTTGTCAATTCTCGATCATACAGCACAAGCCATTGCTGTTCTATTCAAGAATATTTCCCCTGTGCTCCCTTCTTAGAATTGGGAACAAAACACCCATGGAAGTAGTTACAGAGACAAAGTTTGGAGCTGTGATGAAAGGATGAACCATCTAGAGACTGCCATATCCAGGGATCCATCCAATAATCAGCTTCCAAACGCTGACACCAATGCATACACTAGCAAGATTTTGCTGAAAGGACCCAGATATAGCTGTCCCTTGTGAGACTATGCTGGGGCCTAGCAATCACAGAAGTGGATGCTCACAGTCATCTATTGGATGGATCACAAGGCTCCCAATGGAGAAGCTAGAGAAAGTACCCAAGGAGTTAAAGGGGGAACAACATGATGAACTAACCAGTACCCTGGAGCTCTTTTCTCTAGCTGCATATGTATTGAAAGATGGCCTAGTCGGTTATCACTGGAAAGAGAGGCCCATTGGAATTGCAATCTTTATATGCCCCAATACAGGGGAATGCCAGGGCCAAAAGAATGGGAATGGGTGGGTAGGGAAGTGTGGGGGCGTGGTGGTATTGTAGGACTTTTGGGATAGCATTGGAAATGTAATTGAGGAAAATATGTAATAAAAAAAAATATGGAAAAAAAAAAAAGAAATTAACCAACCATGGACAACCAGTGGAATTTAGGAAAAACCATATTCTCCTACATTTTGGTTGGAAAAGAATGTAATATAGAAGTTTTTACAATGTAGTACTAATTACAGGTGCATCCAAAATACAGACAATGGTTTCCTACTTCATAAATTAAGATGAAGAACTTTGATCCAAAGTTACCACACCCAATCCATCGCTTAATAAAGTTCAAAACAAGGGAAAACTCAAATATGAAATGTTCTTTATCTGAAGAAAATTGATTAACTACATTTTAGGGCATTTTCTGGGTTAGTTCCAGGAAATCCTTGAAATAAATATCAAAATTTTCTGAATTCCAAGATCTAGAGACGGAACTCTGGAAGATCATTAGTGAGTAACTTAGAATATTATATATGTATTATATATATTTATACATATACATATATATATATATATACATATATATGGTATGCATATAATTAATTAAAAAGGAGAGGAAAATATAAAATAAATATGTTATATATATGTATATATGACAGAAATCTCTTCTCCTGAAAGTGACTCATAATTAATCAAGAAAATCAAAGAGAAACAAAATCTTTCAAAGAGAATACAAACAAATTACAGAAGTAACTTGTGATAGATATTAACTAGTTTTAAACACAGATACCCACTATGTCTCAGCAAACTGTCTGAAGTGAAAGGCGGGAAGCATCTTAAGATGAATCCCAGACAGAGACTCTTTGAGAGTTAGAAGTGTGGCATAGTTTGAAGTGTTCTGTATACTTAAATATCTAATGAGATTTTCTATATAGTATCAGTATCCAAAATGTTTGGTTTCTTTGGTATCAGAAAAGATACCGATGATTTTTGAGCACAGGAAGGGCACACATTTGCTTAATGAGCTCTGAGAATTTTTATTCGTATGGTTCTTGTTATTTCAGAGTGTTGAGAGTCATCTACGATTTAGATTTGTTTCACTCAGAAAGGTAGAGACTTAACGTCCAGAGTGAATATGTGTGGTCAGAGCTATATATTTTGCTCAAAATTACATTAAGAATGGACTCTGAATCATATAGTATTTTACTTTTCTGCTTGGTGAGTTGCTAAGATCCTGAAAGCAGCTTCTCATTTGTCACTGTTTCTGCCTAAACTGGTTTGGTAAGTGTAGAAAGGGTTATTCATGACATGGCCTGCACTTCTTGAGTTTCAAATTGTAAGACAAGATTGCATGAGATAAGCTAAATATCCCTTTCTTTAAAAAAAAAAAAAAAAAAAACCTTAAGCTCATAACATTTTCTTTAATTTCTTAATTTAGTCTCTTTTCCTTTAAGAATATTTAATCATGGTTTGTTTTTGTTTGATTGTTTGTTTGTCTGTTTTTTTAGGTACTTATTTAATTTACATTTCCAATGCTTTCCCAAGAGTCCCCCACACACTCCTCCACCCACTCGCCCAACCACCCACTCCCACATCTTGGCCCTGGAGTTCCCCTGTACTGAGGCATATTAAGTTTGCCCAACCAATGAACCTCTCTTTCCACTGATGGCCGACAAGGCCATCTTCAGATATATATGCAGCTAGAGACACGAGCTCCGGGAGGTACTGTTTAGTTCATATTTTTGTTCCACCTATAGGGTTGCAGACGCCTTTAGCTCCTTGGGTACTTTCTCTAGCTCCTCCAATAGCTGACTGTGAGCATTCACTTCTGTGTTTGCTAGGACCTGGCATAGCCTCACAAGAAACAGCTCTATCTGGCCCCTTTCAGTAAAATCTTGCTAGTGTATGCAATGGTGTCAGCATTTAGA
Organism: Mus caroli; assembly: GCF_978045245.1. Taxonomy (NCBI): domain Eukaryota; kingdom Metazoa; phylum Chordata; class Mammalia; order Rodentia; family Muridae; genus Mus; species Mus caroli. Next base: position 1,785,555 of record NW_028227277.1, on the reverse strand, counting down.
AGCTGATTATGGGACAGATCCCAGGATGTGGCAGTCTCTAGATGGTCCTTCCTTTCATCTCAGCTTAACTTTGTCTCTGTAACTCCTTCCATGGGTGCTTTGTCCCAATTCTGAGAAGGGACAAATTGTCCACACTTTGGACTTCGTTCTTCTTGAGTTTCATGTGTTTTGCAGATTGTATCTTATATCTTGGGTATTCTAAGTTTCTGGCTTAATATCCACTTATCAGTGACTACATATCATGTGAGTTCTTTTTTGATTGGGTTACCTCACTCAGGATGATGCCCTCCAGGTTCATCCATTTGCCTAGAAATTTTATAAATTCATTCTTTTTAATAGCTGAGTAGTACTCCAGTGTGTAAATGCACCACATTTTCTGTATTCATTCCTCTGTTGAGGGGCATCTGGGTTCTTTCCAGCTTCTGGCTATTATAAATAAGGCTGCTATGAACATAGTGGAGCATGTGTCCTTCTTACCGGTTGGAACATCTGGATATATGCCCAGGAGTGTAATTGCAGGATCCTCCAGTAGAACTATGTCCAATTTTCAAAGGAATTCCAGAGTGGTTTTACAAGCTTGCAATCCCACAAACAATGGAGGAGTGTTCCTCTTTCTCCCCATCCTTGCCAACATCTGATGCACCTGTATTTTTTATCTTAGCCATTCTGACTGGTGTGAGGTGGAATCTCAGGGTTGTTTTGATTTCCATTTCCCTGATGATTAAGGATGCTGAACATTTTTTCAGGTGCTTCTCAGCCATTTGGTATTCTTCAGGTGAAAATTCTTTGTTTAGCTCTGAGCTCCATTTTTAATGGGGTTATTTGATTTTCAGGAGTCCACCATGTTGAGTTCGTCATATATATTGGTTGTTAGTCCCCTATCTGATTTTGGATAGGTAAGGCTCCTTTCCTAATTTTTGGTGGCATTTTTGTCTTATTGACCATGTCTTTTGCCTTATAGAAGCTTTGCAATTATATGAGGTCATATTTATCAATTCTCGATCTTACTACAGAAGCCTTTGCTGTTCTATTCGGGAATTTTTACCCTATGTCTATATCTTCGAGGCTTTTTCCTACTTTCTGCTCTATAAGTTTTAGTGTCTCTGGTTTTATGTGGAGTTACTTAATCCACTTAGATTTGACCTTAGTACAAGGAGATAAGAATTGATCAATTTGCATTCTTCTACATGATAACCACCAGTTGTGCCAGTACCATTTGTTGAAAATGCTGTCTTTTTTCCACAAGATGGTTTTTGCTCCCTTGTCAAAGATCAGGTGACCATAGTTGTGTGGGTTAATTTCTGGGTCTTCAATTCTATTCCTTTGGTCTACTTGTCTGCCACTATACCAGTATCATGCAGTTTTTAATCACAATTTCTCTGTAGTACAGCTTTAGGTCAGAAATGGTGATTCCACAGGAGGGTTTTTTATCCTTGAACAGAGTTTTTGCTATCCTAGATATTTTTGTTGTTCCAGATGAATTTGCAGATTGCCCTTTCTAATTCTTTGAAGAATTGAGTTGGAATTTTGATGGGGATTGCATTGAATCTGTAGATTGCTTTTGGAAAGATAGACATTTTTACTATATTGATCCTGCCAATCCATGAGCATGGGAGAGCTTCCAACTTCTGAGATCTTCTTCAATTTCTTTCTTCAGAGACTTGAAGTTCTCATCATACAGATATTTCACTTCCTTAGTTGGAGTCATGCCTAGGTATTTTATATTATTTGTGACTATTGAGAAGGGTGTTGTATCCCTATTCTTTCTCAGCCTGTTTATTCTTAGTGTTCAGAAAGACCCTTGACTTGTTTGAGTAAATTTTATATCCTGCTACTTCATTGAAGCTGTTTATCAAGTTTAGGTATTCTCCGGTGGAATTTTTAGGGTCACTTATATATACTATCATATATCATCTGCAAAAAGTGATATTTTGCCTTCTTCCTTTCCAAATTTTATCCCCTTGATTTCCGTTTGTTGTCGAAATGCTCTGGCTAGGACTTCAAGTACAATGTTGAATAGGTAGGGAGAGAGTGGGCAGCCTTGTCTAGTCCCTGATTTAAGTGGGATTGCTTCCAGCTTCTCACCATTTTCTTTGATGTTGTCTACTGATTTGCTGTAGATTGCTTTTATCATGTTTAGGTATGGGCCTTAAATTCCTGATATTTCCAAGACTTTTATCATCAATGGGTGTTGGATTTTGTCAAATGATTTCTCCACATCTAACGAGATGATCATGTGTTTTTAGTCTTTGAGTTTTTTTTATATAGTGGATTAATGTGTTCTTGTATTCGATTAGCTACAACTTTATTGTGGATTTTTGCATCGATATTCATAAGGGAAATTGGTCTGAAGGTCTCTATCTTTGTTGGGTGTTTTTGTGGCTTAGGTATCAGTAATTGTGGCTTCATAGAATGTGTTGGGTATAGTACCTTCTGCATCTATTTTGTGGAATAATTTTTGAAGCACTGCTATTAGATCTTCTTTGATGCTCTGATAGAACTCTGCACTTAACCCATCTGGAACTTTTTTTTTTTTTTTGGTTGGGAGACTATTAATTACTGCTTCTATTTTTTTAGGGGATATAGGACTGTTTAGATCATTATTCTGATCTTGATTTAACTTTGATACCTGGTATTTGTCTAGAAACTTGTATATTTCATTCAGGTTTTCCAGTTTTGTTGAGTATGTCGTCCTTTTCATTTCTGATTTTGTTAATTAGGATGCTTTCCTTGTGCCCTCTAGTGAGTCTAGCTAAGGGTTTATCTATCTTGTTGATTTTCTCAAAGAACCAGCTCCTTGTTTGGTTGATTCTTTGAATAGTTCTTCTTGATTCCACTTGGTTGATTTCGCCCCTCAGTTTGATTATTTCCTGCCATGTACTCCTCTTGAGTGAATTTGCTTCCCTTTGTTCTAGAGCGTTTTGGTGAGTTGTCAAGCTGCTAATATGTGTTCTCTCTAGTTTCTTTTTGGAGGCACTCAGAGCTATGAATTTTCCTTTTAGAAATGCTTTCATTGTGTCCCATAAGTTTGGGTATGTTGTGGCTTCATTTTCACTACACTCTAAAAATTCCTTAATTTCTTTCTTTATTCCTTCCTTAACCAAGGTATCATTGAAAAGGGTGTTGTTCGGTTTCCACATGAATGTTGGCTTGCCATTATTTATTTTGTTATTGGCGATCCGCCTTAGTCCATAGTTATCTGATAGGTTTCATGGGACAATTTCAATATTTTTGTATCTGTTGAGGATTGTTTTGTAAACAATTATATGGTCAATTTTGGAGAAAGTTCAATGAGGTGCTGAGAAGAAGGTATATCCTTTTGACTTAGGACTTGCAACTCTTTAGCAGTGTTCTCCTGTATTTCTTTTTTCCTCTCTCTCTCTTTCTCTCTCTCTCTCTCTTTTAGTTTTTTTGAGACAGGTTTTCTGTGTGTATCCCTGACTGTCCTGAAACTCACTTTGTAGACCAGGCTGGCCTCAAATTCAAAAATCTGCCTGCCTCTGCCTCCCCAGTGCTGGGATTAAAGGCATGTGCCACCACGCCTGGCATTTTTTTTTAAAGATCTTCTTCTTCTTCTTCTTCTTCTTCTTCTTCTTCTTCTTAATTCGTTTAATTAATGTATATGAATACACAGTCTCTATCTTCATGCACACCAGAAGAGGGCATCAGATCTCATTACAGATGGTTGTGAACCACAGTGTGGTTGTTGGGAATTGAACTCAGGACCTCTGGAAGAGCAGTAGATGTTTTTAACCACTGAGCCAACTCTTCCCCATCTCTATCTCCTGTATTTCTTTAAATTAGTTATTAAAGACCTTCTTGATATCTTCTACCATCATCATGTGATATGCCTTTAAATCTGGGTCTAGGTTTTCGGGTGTGTTGGGGTGCCCTGGACTGACTGAGGTGGGAGTGCTTGTTTTTGATGATGGTGAGTGGTCTGGGTTTCTGTTAGTAAGATTCTTAAGTGTGCCTTTTGCCATCTGGTAAACTCTGGAATCAGTTGTTATAGTTGTCTCTGGTTAGAGCTTGTTCTTCTTGTGATTCTATTATTCTCTACTGGCAGACCTGGGAGACTAGCTCTCTCCTGAGTTTCAGTGGTCAGAGTACTCTCTGAAGACAGGCTCTCCTCTTTCAGGGAAGGTGCACAGATATCTGGTGTTCGACTTGCCTCCTGGCAGAAGATGAAGGCCCAAACAGGACCTGTCCCAGAAACTGTTAGCTTCTGTAGTCCACACTCTCACCTGTGCAGACTAGTCTTGGTGGAATCCAGGACCAAGATGTCTCCCCCAGATGCTCAGGTAAATCCCTTCTGGGTCGGGTGGACACCTATCCTCTGGCAGGGAAGGTGCCCGGATGTCTGTGCAGACTGGTCTTGGTGGAGTCCGGGAACCAAGATGTCTTCTGCAAATGCTCTGGCAATTCCCTCTCTACAAATCTAGTAAAAGCATTATCTGATTTATCCACTGTATCATGTTTTATTCCCCAATGTATTTGTCTAAAACAAATGTAGATGTGCATGTAAAGAAACAGGTACAGTCTTGATGACTGGCAGGTTTATGACTATTGCAGTCACTATAGAATTTACTGTGGAGGCTTTTCCAAAAGCTAGAAATCAATCTACTGCAAGATCCAATGAGGCTACATTCTTTATCCATTTAAATGTTAGTGAAAAAAAATATGCATTCTCTGTAGATTAATTCTATGAATATGTACTCAGTTGGATGTGATGGTGATCATCCTCAGTGCAATATATGACTATGTCAGTTTTATATGTCACTCAATGTTGTTCTTGAATAAGCATATCTCCAGATATTTGTTGCAAACAGATGATCTTCACAATTGCAAATAAATATCTGGGTATTTTCATTTTATAAGAAGTAGGTACTATGTAAGATTTTTATTAAATCAATTCAGTCTTGTAGGTTAGTATATGTATATCACAAACAAGCTTTTAATTAAGCCATGCTATGTAACATCCACCACCCCCTCAGCCTGAAACCTGTTTGCTCAGGTTTCACTGTTTGCATTGGGTGGAACCTGCCACTCTATCTTTCTTCCATACGCACTGCTGGAGCCTGTGACCTTGCTGTTCTGGAGCCATACATGTGGTCACCCTACAACTGGACCCCAGGATTATTTGGTGGGAATTAGCCCCTTCCCCCTCCTTCATAACTCAGTGCATGAATTAGTAAAATTGAGCTTTGATCAGAATCCAATTGTCTTAGATGTGTTCTCTTTCCCATCCATCTAGTTCCTTTCTTTCAACTCAAGTCTGCCATCCCAGGCATATCCATTCCTCATGAGCAGCTGGCCGGCCGACAACAATGTTATGCATAGAGGTATTTTGACAAAAGGTCACCTATGTAAAAATATTTTACTTTTATTGTTATTGAGATTTGTCAATTCTCATCAAATGACAAGTTTGAGTAAAACTTTAAATGATTTTTAATGGCATTTAAATGATTTTTATCTAATAACTAAAGTATCCTCAGTGTCTTAAGTGAATGTGAGGATGCTTAAAGTCATGGCTCCCTCTTTAAATTATCTCAAAATAAATTATATAATTTAAAAACTAGATAGCACCATGTAACACAATGATGGACCTTCAAAATAACATATGCATAGACAGAAGAAATCATTTCCTTTAATTTATGGAAAATGAAGAAGTTAGTAGAAAGAGTATTACATCAGATTCCATATACTACCGCATACTCTGCAATGGCTATAACACAACAATTCATCACTTTAGTGTTCTTCATAACACTAAAAAAATAGTGTCGACATAGAATTAGATATCATATTTAAGGCTAATGTTTACTTGGAAATTTTTACATTTCATTCTCATAGAGTTTAGTGACTATTATATTATTTTGAGCATAAAATGTGTGTAAAGTCAATTATACCTGGAAATAAACAAGAACATTTCTTTTTTTTTTAATTTTTAATATTTTTATTACATATTTTCCTCAGTTACATTTCCAATGCTATCACAAAAGTCCCCCATAGCGCCCCCCACTTCCCTACCCACCCATTCCCATTCTTTTGGCCCTGGCATCCCCTATATTGGGGCATATAAAGTTTGCAAGTCCAATGGGCCTCTCTTTCGAGTGATGGCCGACTAGGCCATCTTTCGATACATATGCAGCTAGAGACAAGAGCTCCGGGGTTCTGGTTAGTACATCATGTTGTTCCAACAATAGGGTTGCAGATCCCTTTAGCTCCTTGGGTACTTTCTCTAGCTTCTCCATTGGGAGCCCTTTGATACATCCAATAGCTGACTGTGAACATCCACTCCTGTGTTTGCTAGGCCCCGGCATCGTCTCACAAGAGACAGCTATATTTGGGTCCTTTCAGCAAAATCTTGCTAGTGTATGCAATGGTGTCAGCGTTTAGAAGCTCCTTATGGGATGGATCCCTGGATACGGCAGTCTCTAAATGATCCATCCTTTCATCACAGCTACGAACTTTGTCTCTGTAACTCCTTCCCTGGGTGTTTTGTTCCCAACTCACTTTGTAGAGCAGGCTAGCCTTGAACTCAGAAATCCGCCAGCCTCTGCCTTCCAAGTGCTGAGATTAAAAGGGTGGGCCACCAGAGAGTTTTTTGGGGGGCTTTATGTTTATATATTTGGGTTTTATTATTTGTGTCTGTGTGTGTGTGTGTGTGTTCTTGAGTATTTTTCAAAAATATTTAAGGATTTTTTTTTTTTTTGGTTCAATGATTTTAAAGATGCTTGTCAGTGGTTAACCATGAGTATTATTCCAGCACTTTAGAGACAGAAGTCTTGGATTTCTGAGTTCATGGTCAGGCTAATCTACACAGTTTCAGGACAGCCAAGGATACATAGAGAAGCCATGTCTCCAAAACCTCAAAAAAAACAAAAAAAAAACAACAAAAAAAAAAAAACTAAAAAAAAAAAAAAAAAAAAAAAAAAACCTAAAAATTCCTCTGGGTGGGGGGGAGGGGAGATGTTCAGTTCTTGATTTTCAGTTCTTATTAGGGTTAAGTTCATTTTATTTGATTGTGTGTGTGTGTGTGTGTGTGTGTGTTCTTGAGTATTTTTTTTTTAATTTATGGGGTTATATTTTGGGGGTTTAAGAGTTTTAGTGTTGCTGGCAGTGGTGATCCAAGCCTTAAATCCGAAACTTGGTAGGCAGAGGCAGGTAGATTTATGAATTGTAGGCCAGCCTGTTCTACAGAGTAATTTCCAGGACTGCTACGGTATACACATAGAATCCCAGTCTCCAAAAACACACACAAAAAAGAAAGAAAGAAAAAATGGAAGGAAGGAAGAAACGAATGATGGAACTAAGGAAAAAAGAAAGAAAGAAAGAAAGAAAGAAAGAAAGAAAGAAAGAAAGAAACAAAGAAACAAAGAAACAAAGAAAGAAACAAAGAAAGAAACAAAGAAACAAAGAAAGAAACAAAGAAAGAAACAAAGAAAAAAGAAACAAAGAAACAAAAAAACAAAGAAAATCGAAAGAAATTTTAAAATAACAGTATTTTATCGACATTTTTTACTTCTTTTTATTTTTTTTTTAGAATAGTAGGGATTTTTTAAAATGGTTATTAGTTTTTTTAGAAGAGTGTTTTAGAGTGTTTTTTTTGTTTATTTGTTTGTTTATTTTGTTTTGCTTTGTTCTGTTTTGTTTTGTTTCTTTGTTTTTGATTTTTTAGGTTTTCAGGGTTTTAGTGTATGTTTAGGTTTTAATGTTTTCTTTTTTTTATCTGGAATTTTTCTCATTTCCATTTACATTTCCAATGCTAATCCAAAAGTCCCCTATTTGCTACCCCCCACTCCCCTACCCCCCACTCCCCTACCCTCCACTCCCCTACCTCCCACTCCCCTAACCCCCACTCCCCTACTCCCCACTCCCCTACCCCCCACTCCCCTACCCCCCACTCCAGATTTATGGCCCTGGCGTTCTCCTATACTGGGGCAAAAAATAATTGCAAATCCAATGGGGCTCTCTTTCCAGTGATGGCCGACCAGGCCATCTTTTGATACATATGCAGCTAGAGTCAAGAGCTCCAGGTTACTGGTTAGTTCATAATGTTGTTCCACCTATAGGGTTGCAGATCCCTTTAGCTCCTTTCCTATTTTCTCTAGCTCCTCCATTTGGGGCTCTGTGGTCCATCCAATAGCTGACTGTGAGCATCCACTTCTGTGTTTGCTAGGCCCCAGTGTAGACTCACTAGAGACAGCTATATCAGGGTCCTGTCAGCAAAATCTTGCTAGTGTATACAATGGTGTCAGCATTTGGACGCTGAGTATGGGATGGATCCCTGGATATGGCCAACTCTAAATCGTCCATCCTTTTGTCTCAGCCCCAAACGTTGTCTCTGTAACTCCTTCCATGGATGTTTTGTTCCCAATTCTAAGAAGGGGCAAAGTATCCACAATTTGGTTTCGTTCTTCTTGAGTTTCATGTGTTATGCAAATTGTATCTTATATCTGAGCTAATATCCATTTATAAGTGAGTAAATATCATTTGAGTTCTTTTGTGATTGGGTTACTTCAATCAAGATAATGCCCTCCAGATCCAACCTTTTGCCTAGGAATTTCATAAATTCACTCTTTTTAATAGCTGTGTAGTACACCATTGTGTAAATGTACCACATTTTTTGTATCCATTCCTCTATTGAGCAGCATCTGGGTTCGTTCCAGCTTATGACTAGTATAAATACGGCTGCTATGAACATAGTGGAGCATGTTTCTTTCTAACTAGTTGGAACATCTTCTGGATATATGCCCAGGAGAAGTATTGCAGTATCCTCTGGTAGTAACATGTCCAATTTTCTAAAAACCGCCAGACTGATTTCCCAAGTTGTTGTACAAGCTTGCAATCCCAAAACAATGGAGGAGTGTTCCTCTTTCTCCACATCCTTGCCAGTATCTGCTGTCACCTTAATTTTTGATCTTAGCCATTCTGACTGGTGTGAGATGGACTCTCAGGGTTGTTTTGATTTGCGTTTCCCTGATCATTAAGGATGCAGAACATTTTTTCAGGTGCTTCTCAGCCATTCAGGATTCATCAGGTGAGAATTCTTTGTTTAGCTCTGATCCCCATTTTTTAATGAGGTTATTTGATTTTCTGAAGCCCACCTTCTTGAGTTCTTTATATATATTGGATATTAGTCCTCTATCTGATTTAGGATATCTGTTTTATATATCTGATTTAGGATATCTGATTTAGGATATCTTTCTGATTTAGGATATGTAAAGATACTTTCCCAATCTGTTGGTGGCCTTTTTGTCTTATTGACGGTGTATTTTGCCTTACAGAAGCTTTGTAGTTTCCTGTCAATTCTCGATTTTACAGAACAAGCCATTGCTCTTCTATTCAGGAATTTTTCCCTTGTGCCAATATTTTTGAGGATTTTGACCATTTTCTCCTCTATAAATTTCAGTGTCTCTGGTTTTATGTGGAGCTTTTTGATCCACTTAGATTTGACCATGGTATAAGGAGATAGGAATGGATCAATTCATATTCTTCTACATGATAACCACCAGTTGTTCCAGCACCATTTGTTGAAAATGCTGCCTTTCTTCCACTGTATGGTTTTAGCTCTCTCGTCGAAGATAATATCATCAATGGTGTGTGGGTTCATTTCTGGGCCTTCAATTCTATCCCATTGGTCTACTTTTCTGTTCTTATACCAGTATCATTCTGGTTTTATCACAATTGCTCTGTAGTAAAACTTTAGGTCAAGCATAGTGAATCCACCAGATATTCTTTTATAATTGAGAAGAGTTTTTGCTATCCAAAGTTTTTTTTTTTTTGTGATTTCAGAAGAATTTGTAAAATACCCTTCCTAGTTAATTGAAGAATTAACTTGTAATATTTTCTAAAAGCTTTTTAGGTTGAATTTTTTTTTTTTTTTTTTTGCTTTTGGGTTATATTTTAGGGTCTTGCTATTTGTGTGTATATGTGTCTGTGTGTGTGTGTGTGTGTGTGTGTGTGTGTGTGTGTGTGTGTGTGTGTTCTAGTCTACAGAGTGCATTTAAGGATACATAGAGTAACTCTGTATAAAAAACTCAAAGAAAAAAAAAGCTAAAAAGAATTAAAAAAATAAAAGAGAGAGAAAGAAAGAAAGAAAAATACAGAAAGAAAGAAAGAAAGATAGAAAGAAAGAAAGAAAGAAAGAAAGAAAGAAAGAAAGAAAGGAAGGAAGGAAGGAAGGAAGGAAGAAAGAAAGAAAGAAAGAAAGAAAGAAAGAAAGAAAGAAAGAAAGAAAGAAAGAAAGGAAGGAAGGAAGGAAGGAAGGAAGAAAGGAAGAAAGAAAGAAAGGAAGAAAATAATAAAGGAAGAAAGAAAGAAAAAAAAAGAAAGTAAGAGAGGAAGGAAGGTAGGAAGAAAGGAAGGAAGGAAGGAAGGAAGGAAGGAAGGAAGGAAGGAAGGAAGGAAGAAAAAAGAAAAGCAGTAAAGAAGGAAGGAGAAAAGAGAGAACTGAAAGAAAGCAAGCAAGCAAGCAAGCAAGAATGAAAGAAAGAAAGAAAGAAAGAAAGAAAGAAAGAAAGAAAGAAAGAAAGAAAGAAGAAAAGAAAGAAAGGGAAAGAAAAAGGAAAGGAAGAAATGAAGGAAGGAAGATAGAAAGGAAGAAAGCAAGCAAGCAAGAAAGAAAGACTGTAAGTAAGAAACTTACTGTATGGAAATTTTGGGGTAATTTTTAATATTTTTTATAATATTATGTTTTCTTTAAGCGTTTTTAAAACAGTGTTGTATAGTTTTTTGGTTTTTGTTTTAATTTCGATTTTAGTGTACCATAATGTTTTTTAAACATTTTAAGTTTTTTGGGGGGCTTTTTGGATATATTTAAGGTTTTACTTTTTTGTGTGTGTATGTGTTTGTGTGTGTTCTTGATTATTTTAAAATAAAAAATAAGGTTTTATTTTGTGGTTTAAAGATTTTAGTGTTGCCTGTCAGTGGTGACCCATGTCTTTTATTACAGCCCTTTGAGATAGAGTTCTTGGATTTCTGAGTTCAAGGTCAGGCTAGTCTACACAGTGAGTTCACAGATAGCCAAGGATACATAGAGAAACCATGTATCCAAAAACTTAAAAAAAATGTTTCAGGATCATTTTTGAATTCTTGTGTGTGTGTGTGTGTGTATGTGTATATATATATATATATATATATATATATATATATATATATATATATATATAGTGGATACGTGTATATATATGTATATATATATTTGTGTGTGTGAGTGTCCATATATATAGATAAATATATATGTGTGTGTATATATATATATATATATATATATATATATATATATATTTACAATTTTAGAGTGTTTTATTATAGGTATTGTAGGGTGTTTAGAACTGTTTTTTATAGATATTGGTTTTAAGTGTTTTAGTATATGTTTAGTTTTTTTGGTAGGGTTTTGTTAATATTTTAGTATTTTTACTTAATTTTCGGTTCTTATTAGAGTTTAGTTCATTTTCTTAAAGTTTTACTATTTTACTTGTGTATGTGTGTGTTCTTGAGTATTATTTCCTTTTATTTTTAGTCTTATTTTTCAGTTTTAAAAGTTTCACTGTTGCCAGGCAATAGTACCAATGCCTTCAATCCCACACTTGGTAGGTAGAGGTAGGTAGATTTCTGAGTTGAAGGTTAGCCTGGTCTACAGAGTGATTTCCATGACTGCCAGTGTAAACACAGAGAATCCAAGTCTCCAAAACACAAAAGTAAAAAAAAAAAAAAAAAAAAAACAAAAACAAGAAAGAAAGGAAGAAAGAAAGAAAGGAGGAAGAAAGAAATACAGAAAGAAAAAAGAAAGAGAGAAAGAGATAGTGAGAGAAGAGAAGGAGAGAGAGAGAGAAAAGAGAGAAAGAGAAGAGAGAGAGAGAAAGAGAGAGAGAGAGAGAGAAAGGAAGGAAGCAAGCTTGAAAGTGTTTAGTTCATTTTTTTAACGTTTTACTGTTTTATTGGATTTTGTGTGTGTGTTTCTGTGTACTTGAGTATTTTTTTTTTAATTTTTAGGGTTATATATTTTTTTGGGTTTAAGAGTTTTAGTGTTGCAAGGAGTTGTGTCCATGCCTTAAATCCCACACTTGGTTATGCAGAGGTAGTTGGATTTCTGAGTTCAAGGGCAGCCTGGTCTACAGAGTGATTTCCATGACTGCAAGTGTATACACAGAGATACCCAGTCTCCAAAAACTTGCACAAAGAAAAAACAAAAAACAAGAAATAAAAACAAAAACAAGAAAGACTGAAGGAAAGATAGGAAGAAAGAAATAGAAAGAGAGAGAGAGAGAGAGGGAGAGAGAGAGAGAGAGAGAGAGAGAGAGAGAGAGAGAGAGAGAGAGAAAGAGAGAGAGAGGGAGAGAGAGAGAGAAGGAAAAAGAGAGAAAGAACGAAAGAGGCAGAAATAGAGAGAAAGTAAGACAGAATTAAATAGATGATAGATAGATAGATAGATAGATAGATAGATAGATAGATAGATAGAAGATAGATACATAGATAGATACATAGATAGATACATAGATAGATACATAGATACATAGATACATAGATACATAGATACAAAGATAGGTAGGTAGGAAGGTAGGTAGGTAGGTAGGTAGGTAGGTAGGTAGGTAGGTAGGTAGGTAGGTAGGTAGGTAGGAAGATAAATAAATGAATAAATATACAAATAATATTTTAGGGACATTTAGGATTCTTGGGTATTTTTTGTTACATATGTAGAATTTTGAAAAAAGTTTGTAGAGTTTTTCCAAGTGTGATTTAGAATTATTTTGGTTTTCAGGCTTCTAGTGTATTTTTAGTGTTTTTTCTTTCTTTTTTTTAATGATTTTAATGTATTCTTGGGTTTGTTGTTTAATTTAGGCTGTATGTTACTTCATTTTTTAAGCATTTTACTGTATTTTGGAAGGTTTGGTTGTTGTTGTATGTTGTCTCTGGTCAGCTGACCACATGTTTGGGTTCTAGGCTGGAAAAGCAACTTAGAAAACTGGAAGAGAAGAAGGGCTAGGCAGAACTAGATAAAAACGGAGCTAAGACAGTCATCCTGATCAAAACTCAATTTTACTATTCTGCACACAATTATGAAGCAGAGGAAGGGGTCCCTGATCCCCACTAAATAATCTTGGGGTTCAGTTGCAGGGTGACCATGTGATGGCTTCAGAACCACAAAGGTACAAGCTTCAGTAGTGGGCATGGCAGAACTATTGAGTGGCAAGCTCCACCCCTGAGCCAGCAGGCTTCAGGCTCAGGGAGGGGAGAATACATCTCCTCGATGTTGTTAATATAAAAAGAAAAGGCTGGTCTGAGGGAAAAAAAAAATCTATGCTCAATAGTTCTGTCTGAATTCTTAGGGCTAAAGAAAAAAACCTGTCTCCATGGGATTTCCTAACTTTTCTTATGGTAAACCATATCTGGATAAGACTGTCCTTTCTGTCCTAGTAAACAACTAACAGAAAAGCCCTGAGCTGTAGTCTCTGACTTTATAATGCTAATTAGTACTGAATAGGTAACTTCCTAATTGAATTTTAAGTAGGGCATTGGATCCCGGGCAAAGATTGACTGTACGAATTTGAAATGTACTTTAATATGAAAAACACTGAGTAGATATTCCTCCATATTTTTGGATGACAGGCGGGAAACAGGGAGAAGGGGGTTAAGACCAGCTCTGTAGTACAAGGCCAATTGGCTTTTTTAAGGTGAGAGGCTGTGAAGGGCTTGCCCTTCAAACAATACGGTCTCTAACCTCTCCCCCCCCCATTAATTAAGTTTAATAAGGCCATGCTTAAATGAGATGATCAAATGATTTTCTCATCCATAGATGAGTGGGCTTTTACCTTGGCTTGGTTGGAAATTGACTTGATTCCTCCAGTGGGTGCTGTCACGACCCACACCTGTGGCTTTTGGTATCTTTTGGGGAGGGAGGCAGAGCCTTAGAAAGATATTTTTGGGCTTAACTGGAAATAGATACCAACCTCCATCTAAACTGGTTGTATCTCACCGGAAACTCAGAAATGGTCAAGCTGGACCTTCCTTTGCAGTTAATCTCTGCACCAAGTGATACCCATACTATATTCATATGATCACGAACCAATATGCACAATTCTGAGTATTGTACAGCTCCTAACTGAGAATTGTCTACCTCAGATTTAGCAAGGGCTAGACAAGAATTATGTCATTAGTAACACCATGATTTGTGGCTAAAATAGGAGCTGGAAGTCATCCTCCTCATCTCTGTTATTCCCACAGCTCAAGGAACTAAGGGGACCTTGCAGTAACAGCAAGGGTGGAAAACCAGAGGCCAGCTAAGGGACTAAGCCTGTCTATCAGAATAAAAACCAATCTCTTTTAATATTTGAAGTATCTGCTTTACTAGCCTTCTTGGTAAACCTATTTCAACTCAGACCAAAAGCCACGTGCTGGAATTTCCTTGGAATGAAGGACTTTCACCTGTATGCTCTTGGGGGTGTGGATGCATGCCTACTGAGGTCAGACTGGAGGATGTTGATTGACCTGCTTGAAAAAAACAAGATCTAGACAATGAGAAATTAGCAATGTAAATCTTATTTTGGGGAAGTCCAGGAACTTTATTCAGTTGCAAATTAGCAATGCTTAAGCTCAGAAACCCAGAGACTCTCTAGAAGTGGGGGATGTTCAGTGAATTAACTTTACTAGGTAATTAAGAATATAAGAAACTCTAATACTGGACTGAATATTAGACCAGTCTAAGATTGAGTTAGAATGACTGGTCCCACTGAAGAAAAGAGGAAAATCATTATAACTCTATTAAATGACTAATCTTACTAAGTCAGAATATACAGACTCTGATGTACTATTTCCATAAAGTTAAAATGCTAGAAGCTAGTCTAAACTGGAATAATGGCAAGCAAGGATGAATCTAAAACATGAATCTAATTTAGTTTCTTAATCATTTCAATCACGACACTGAGTCAATTTACCTGCCAGCTCATCACAGTAATTAACTAATGTGCTTATGCAGTGTTCTGTGGAGAGAACCTGTTTTGCCCTTTCCTAATAAGGTAGCTGTTTTAGGATCAATCTATAAGCCAATAGATAGATCCTTTTAATACTATAAAGCATTTATTAAATTCTTTGACATTTAAATTTCAAATTTTGAAAATAAATGTATGATTTAAATAGTGTGCATGGGAATGCATTAAATAGTATGTACAGGGAAACAATCTTTTTTCTTTTTTGTCTTTTAACAAGTTAAAGTTTTAAAGTTTCACAATATCTAATTTTTTGAATTAATAACTTGTTGACAAAATATTTTTAATACTTGTGTATAAAGGGGCAATGACTAATTGCACTTTTAATCATTTTTCTTAAGGAGCAGTTGTAACTAGAAAACTTAAAAAATTATTAAGAGTCACATGTGTATGATTTATTTAATTATTTATTAACTATAAATAAGAGCATTCATTTATAGCAATTATTAAGTAAAAGTCCTCAAGAAATAACACTATTATGTGGAAAAAAGTAGTAACTGAGGAAACTAAAGGGAAAGAATTATAAATACACAATTTTTACGAATACTAAAATATTATCTTAAACCATAACTGCTATGAATATATAAAGAACGAGGTTATATATCCAAGCTATTTTATATGGATGGCCTATGGACTGTCTGAGAAATAATTTTATCCTATGATTTATTTAAAAAATGTCTAGGTAACGAGGACAATTTAATAAATGTCTAAATATCTCCTTCTTAAAAGGACAGCATTTTTTTTCTATGAGTTGCATATGCATAAGCAATTGCAAATTTGAGAGTTAATAGCATTGGAGGGACAAACAATCTTAAGCAATTGTGAGCTCAGAGATATAGCATTGATTATTAATATACAAATTAAGGTTTGATTGTTTAGTAATTTAGAACACCATCTACAGTACACAAATAGATTATTTGTGCTGAAACAGGGGAAACTGTGTGTCTCAAGGCTCCAGCCCTCAGCAGCTGGCAGGTAGCTGGGCCCACGTGGGCCAACGATTGGATGGAAAATAAGAAAAATGACTTTACAATAATGTTTTGTTCTGGCCAAAGAATTGTCTTGGGCACAGCTAATCTTTAATTACCAATGAACATAATTAATAACAATCATAAAATCTTTCTTTATTTTTTGCAAAATTTTTGTAGTAAACTAAAACCCTAGTGATAAAAGGATATTGTCTCTGAATATTTTGGGTGAGAGCAAGGGTTTAAGGAAAACTTCCCTTGAGAAACAGTAGTTAATAAAACATTTTTCACTTAGAAATAAATATATATGGAAAGATTAAAACTCTTGGCTTCTTGTGTAGAAGCAGAGACAATAAAATTTTTTCTTACATAATGTAAAGCTATATTAGCCATACCTAGAACCATACTTTTCTAGTGATTTCCAGTTCACTAGCAGCAAAACTCTTTGAAATTAAGCATTATTCTAAATATCTGAATAGATCTGCAACAGTGTTAAAAAGAACTTTTCTTGAACACAGGGAAAAACTTTCTCAGGCACTGTTTGCAAAGCACAAGAAAGCCACAAGTCGCTCTGGGGCTGCCTAGATAGCTGCATTGACTCAAACATAAACATTTTTTAATCTGAGCATTTTGGCCCTCCTGCAATAAGGACCGATTCTAGAGGAACAATTTAACAGTCTATGCCTCTAATTTTTGATACTATTTTTTAAAGATGACTTACAGTTAAATCTTTCTTCACAACATTAGTGTTGTGAAAAAATTGCCCAACTGCAGTTTCCTGCCAGGCATCAACTATACACAAACTGATTATATGCGGGTCTAATCTATGCATAAAGACAAACATAGCTAGATAACTTTGTTCAAGTTTTGTATGAAGTGAGCTGTATTAGCACAATCATAAATGATTATTCTTGTAATAATCTTAATTAACAATATATGGGTGAGTAGAAAATCTTAAATTTGCAATCAAACTGTATGCTGCAATCAATGGAACACTGGCAGTTTTAACCATAATTTTCAAGTCCCTTTTGCAACGTTAGGATAATATCTACAAACTTGGGAAAGTAAAACCCAAGTTTAAAACAATTTATCATCTTTAAAATCAATAATATTAGAAGCCTTACTATCATATTACAAAGTTTGGCTGCCAATTAATACCTATGAATACATGTAAGCTTTAATGCTTTAATAAAGAGGCATTGCTTTAAATCTTATCTTAAATTTTAGTTTTTAGGATAGAAACCACATTAATTAATATTTAAACTAGAAATATCTTTAGAGACCCTGTCTCTAAATAAAAAAGCACCAAATGAAGCAGTTACATTTAGACCAATCAGAGAATATTATTATTATTTTTTTTTTTTGGTTTGGTTTTCTTTTGTTTTTCGAGACAGGGTTTCTCTGTGTAGCCCAGGCTGTCTTAGAACACACTTTGTAGACCAGGCTGTCCTCGAGCTCAGATATCCGTCTGCATCTGCCTCCCAAGTGCTGGGATTAAAGGTGTGCGCCACAACCGCCCGGTGGAGAATTTAAGTTTTGTAGCTACAATCATAGAATAAAGGACACTTTATAATTTGTCAAATTCATTAATCACGAACCATTTATCAGATTTTTTACCCTGAAACTAAGGGACTGTAGACTTGAAAGACCCCCGGAGGGCAGACACTCACTCAAGCCTCGGGACAGCCGCGCACCCAAGAAGACACTGAGACCGAACATAAGACGTAGAGAGTAAGATTTAATACAGTAGCAACATGAAAGCACATAAAAAGCACATAAACCAGAGCTCTGGGGTCGAAACTCATACACCCAGCATGGTGTAGAGGAGAATCGACGCCCAGCCCAAATTTTTCACAGGCTTTTATAGGAAAAAGCCAGGGGAAAAGTACAAGTTTTACGTCACCAAGGGGTCGTGTCCTATATTTTGGCAATGTACCCGATCTATTGGAACATTCTGGGGTAGTACCAGGAGGCCCCTATCTCAAAAATGTTCTTGGAACAGTCTTCAGTTAGGAGGGGTAGGACTAGGTTTGTTCCAGGAGACCCTTATCTAAAAAATGTTCCTGGAACAATTTTCATTTGGGAGGGGGTCGGACTCTGGGGTAAAGAGTTCAGGAATGTACTCTGGGGTAAAAAGTTCAGGTGTGTTCCGGGAACAATCTCCAGATGGGAGGGGTAAGAGAACTTTGAGTTGAAGAGTTCATGGAGAGTTCAGTTTTTCCTCTTTCATTCCCCCCTTCTTCTAGTAAATAGCTCTAATCTTAGAGCGAGTTTTTGGCCTTTTGGAGGACCCGATATTGTTGCATTTATTCTTTCTCTAACATGGGAACAAAAAAAGAACAAGAAGGATTAGTAAACAGAACTAGGCAGGGGCCCTTTTAGCGAGGCTTGAGGGTCTGGGCATGATGTAGGTGCACGTAGATCAGATCTCTGGCTGGAACTGGTGAGATGTCCTTGGGGTACCCAGCTCGTTCACTGTAGCCAGTTGTGACCAGACTTCTTTCTGTACCACCTGCAAGCCTTTTAACTTAACATACAGATAATTATTATAAAAACATAGGTTCAAACACATCATTTAAGACAGTGATGGGCATAGGAGCCCCATAAAGGATCTTAAACAGAGTAAAACTGAATCAAGAGGGAGTTTTTCTAGTACGTTTAAATAGGGCATAGGGAAGGAACACCAAGTCTGTGCCAGTCTCCACGATTAATTTTGTCAAGGTCTGTCTTAGAGCTTTAAACTAATTTTTTATCTGTCCTGAGCTCTGAGGTCTATACACACAATGTAATTTTTATTTGACCTCTAAATACTTGGCCACACTCTGACTTACCTGGGCAACAAAGGCAGGGGGCCATTATCTGACACTATTGCTTTTGGCACTCTGAACCTTGGAAAATTTTTCTTTAATAATTTTCTTGATGACTATGTGAGCAGTCTCATTTATCCATTTTGAGAATGTTTTTTTCTCAGCAAAGTCTAATTTCCAGTTGATTATTGCTCTTTAGGATGCCTGTTTGGCTGTTAGATCTGCCATCTGATTTCTTTTGTTCACAGCATCTTAGGTCTTTTTTTTTTTTTTTTTTTTTTTTTTTTTGCAGATGTCAACAGCTTTCTTTGTCTGTATATTGTTCTATACAGTGGCAAAAGCATACCTGCTGTCAGTGTAGACTTTTCTTTTGTCATTTATAAAGCTTGTATCAAAACCACAAATTCAGCTTTCTGGGCTGAAGTCCCTTTAGGGAGGCTGCTGGCCTAGATCACTTGCTTTTTGTCCACCGCTGCACTGCTGTCCCCGCCTTCCGCTTACCTTTAACCATGAGGCTACTGCCATCCGTGTACCAGTTCAAACTTTCAGGCCAAGGCTAATTTGATCTTTACCTGCCGAGGTAAGTAGCCCCCTCTGTTGGTAGATGGCCCCATGGATATGAGCTGCTTTCCATCTACTACTGCCGCTCCTGT
Organism: Mus caroli; assembly: GCF_978045245.1. NCBI lineage: Eukaryota > Metazoa > Chordata > Mammalia > Rodentia > Muridae > Mus > Mus caroli. Next base: position 1,766,140 of record NW_028227277.1, on the reverse strand, counting down.
TCTCCTTTTTTCCTCCACCACAAAGCTGCTGCCATCTGTGTACCAGGCAGGCACACCTGGCCAAGGCTGATCAGTCAGATCCCTCCTTGTTCCAGTTTTTTCAGCCAGGACATCAGCACATTGATGTACAGGAGTGGAGTCATCCGCCAAGGAGCAGCAAACTCTGGTAGTGGGTATAGTCACATGCTGACCCAGAGTAAGCTTGTCAGCGTCTTTAACAAGCAGGGCTACTGCAGCAATGGCTTTCAGGCAGGAGGGCCAACTGCTGGCGACTGGGTCAAGCTTTTTAGATAGGTAGGCCACTGGCCGCTTCCAGGGCCCCAGAGTCTGAGTCAAAACCCCGCGGGCTACTCCAGCCCGCTCATCAACATATAGGGTAAAAGGCTTAGTCAGATCTGGCAAAGCCAGAGCGGGGGCTGCAAGCAGGGCTGCCTTTATGCTATCAAAGGCTTTTTGGTGTTCCTCAGTCCAGGTGAATGGGACTTTTTCTTTAGTAAGTGGATATAGAGGGGCCGCCAGTGTCGCGAACCCTGGTACCCAGAGTCTGCAAAAGCCCGCCGTCCCCAGAAACTCACGTACTTGGCGCGGGGTGGTGGGGGTTGGGATCAGCATCACAGTCTTTTTTCTGGCCTCGGTGAGCCACTGCTTTCCGTCTCGGCACCTTGGTACGACATAACTGAGCTTTCTTGGCTGATACCCGGTACCCCAACTCACCCAGTTCATTCAGGAGCTTCTAGGAGGGCCAGAATTTCTTCTTTGTTTTTAATGTCTCTGCCTTCAGCCAACCGCAGGGCTTGGGTTAGTGCCAGGAGTTCAGCCTTCTGAGCCGAAGTTCCTTCTGCCAGAATGTCAGAGCAGTGATGAGTAGGTGAAGACTCAGCAGGTTAGCAGGGGAAGCGAAGGTCACTTGTTCTGTCAACAAAAAGCTCTGATAATGTGTCCATCAGTCAGGGGAACAATTGGATCATGTGCCAAGTTTTGTCTCAGAGTCAATTTATCTGCATCCTTGACCAGAAGCCACTATGTGCAGACAAGCAGGCCATCTTTTACAAGTATGCCACCAGTCTTTTTTAGGGTCCCAATTTTTGAGTAAGAACCTCTTTGGCAATACCTTTATTCTCAGTCACATTTAGGAGTACCAAAGTTGGGGACAACATTAGGGCAGTCTCAATAGCATCTAAGGCCATCTAAGGTTGTTCTTTATTTCTTATACGAAGGGCTGTTTATCTTTTTAATTTAGCAAAACCTGGAATCCACACCTTTTAAACTTGCTTTGCATTGGTCAGTGGAGGAATATGAAACACAGTCTCTTTTTAGCTGCTTCAACAGGTAGGCCACCGGTCTCTTTTAAGGACTCAGCTTCTGTGTTATCACCCCTTCTGCTATCTCTTTACTTTTAGCCACAAACAGGTGAAGGGTTTGGTCATGGGGGGGGGCTCCTCTTCTCTTTGTTAGGACAGTCTCTCACCCAGTGCTCTTCTTTTTTAACAGTAAACACTTTGATTTTTAGCCAAAAGCTTTCTTTTGTTGCCAAGTACTAAGTTTTCTACTTTCCCTGACTTTTGTGGCCAGCATTTCATTTCTCTTATCTTTTTTTTTTAAATTTTCTGGCTCCCTCTTTCTTACAGATCATTTCTAAGTGCTAGCATTATTAGCATGTGCCACTTTGCTAGGTTCTAGTCTTTGTCATTTATCTCTTTGCTCCTGTTTCCTAACTGTAATAGAGATCTCATATAATGTCTCTCTCTCTCTATATTTTTTTTTGTTCTTCTTCCTTGTCTTTGCTTACTTTGAATGTTATCTAATTATTACATCTATATTCTGTCACTTAACTTTTTTCATAGTTCGACTACCCTGGTTTATCTTTCTGTCTCACAGCACATCTCTGATTCTGACTCTGGTCTCTGTCTTTGTCAGCCTCATTTTACTGGTTCCTCTTTTAAATATTTTTCATTTAGAGTATCTCTTCTCACTGTTAACTTATCTTTTCTGAGTCTGCTGAAGCTTTGCTCTCAGATCTTTTTTGCAGACCTCTATCCTTCTCTTAACTTCTGTAACTTTTTATTACCTCGGTCAGATTGTTGGGGCACTTTCTAGTCCCACAGAGACGAGACCCTCATCAGAGCCTGGCAGTTAGACTCGCAGGTGCTCCTTACCTTGGATGTCTCCCTCACCAGAGCTTAGAACAGACTCACTGCCAGCAGCTCAGGGCAGTGCCTGAGAAGAGAAAACACATGGGGCAGAGAAGGGAGTGCAGCTCTCACATCTGGCTGCACCAGACCACTGATATTTCAAAATGAACGCAATTTTTTCTGTTAACAAGAGACAGGATACAGGGGACAGGGGAATGAGAAGCAACCAGGGAACCTTGTGGCGACCTCAGATCAGACGTGGCGACCTGCTGAATTTAAGCATATTAGTCAGCGGAGGAAAAGAAACTGACCAGGATTCTTTTAGTAACGGCGAGTGAACAGGGAAGAGCCAAGCGCCGAATCCCCGCTGCGCGCCGCGGCGCGGGAAATGTGGCGTAAACTCCTGGGAGTGGCAAACAAACACTGGCAGGGAGGGGGAATTTAACCACTTGTTAGACACCCGGTGCTCTCTGCACTGTCTTCCTGCATGGCTTGGAGGCGGCGGCGTGTGGGCATGCACCTGTGCGCACACTCTGGGAGGAGCCAAATGAGTGGCAATTTAACCACTTGAGACACCCCCGTGCTCCCTGCACTGTCCTTGGTGAGGGAGCAAGTAGCCAGGCAGACACAAGGGAGTGCGGGCAGACTCCAGGGGGGAAGCCAAAGGAGGGACGGCGGCCGCAGTCAGCCCCTCCCCAGCTGTGGCAGGCTTTACGGCCACTCTAGGGCGCCAGGCGGGACCGACAGGCCGCCGCACTCACCACCAGCATCTCACAACTCGCTCGCGGGGCGGTGCCTGCAGAACTCAGAACCTCAGCGCCACTGCTGCTATCAAAGCCCTAACTGCGCCGCCAAAGCCGGAAATTTTTAGCCCAGCTCTGCATCTCAGAGCTCTTTTGAGCAGCCCGGGGCTCCCCAGCTGAGTGCGGACCGTGCGCCGCCTTTGTCCGCCGGTGGCAGCTGGTCTCGCGGGTGTCGCCCCGCGATGGCCCCGCAGCAAGGCCGGCCTGCGCTGCCCGCTCGCTGCGAGCCACCGGTACCGCCTCGCCGAGAGCGCGGTGTGTAGGACCGACCTGATGGTTTTTTTTTTTTTTCCTTTTTTTTAAAACCATTGCTGACAAATTCTGTCCTGACGTCAGTCCAAGTCTACAGTCGACAAAGGGTTAACACACACACACACAATCTGTCACGTGGCAAAAACCGCAAACAAGCACACTCATCTACGCCTGGACTTACACAACCAGCCAAACGCTATTTTTGACTCCTTTTTCCACACAACAAGAGCGGACACAAGACTGAGACAAAAAAGAAACCAGAAACAGCGGCGACTTCGCGTCACCCACAGGCAACTTACAGAATCAGATGGCCTCTCCAAGGCCGGCCGATTTAGACCTTTCACCAAAGTGATGGTCTCTTGGCCTTCAGAGGGGTCCACCAGGCGTCCCCGGTCCTCCCCTATTCCACCTGGGACGTCTCCCAGGGGCAGATCGGACGGTGGACACCTGGGCACGTCTGTCCTTATCCACCCCGCGCTCTCTCTCCCGGAGCACGGTCTCAAGTGCTTGTACTAAGCACAGAGCGTCACGCAAAACCGAAACTGCGATCGCACCAGATACAGAACGGCCTACCTGGCCTCCAGATTGCGACCTACCTGGTCTCCAGAAACAGAACACAGACACCAGACCAAGACAGAACAGAAAATCCTACCTCTGAGTGAGTCCAGGACTTCTGGGTGGTCGCGCTGATTCCCGGCCAATGCACCAAATGAAAGACCCCCGGAGGGCAGACACTCACTCAAGCCTCGGGACAGCCTCGCACCCAAGAAGACACTGAGACCGAACTTAAGATGTAGAGAGTAAGATTTAATACAGTAGCAACAAGAAAGCACATAAAAAGCACATAAACCAGAGCTCTGGGGTCGAAACTCATACACCCAGCATGGTGTAGAGGAGAATCGACGCCCGGCCCAAATTTTTCACAGGCTTTTATAGGAAAAAGCCAGGGGAAAAGTACAAGTTTTACGTCACCAAGGGGTCGTGTCCTATATTTTGGCAATGTACCCGATCTATTGGAACATTCTGGGGTAGTACCAGGAGGCCCCTATCTCAAAAATGTTCTTGGAACAGTCTTCAGTTAGGAGGGGTAGGACTAGGTTTGTTCCAGGAGACCCTTATCTAAAAAATGTTCCTGGAACAATTTTCATTTGGGAGGGGGTCAGACTCTGGGGTAAAGAGTTCAGGAATGTACTCTGGGGTAAAAAGTTCAGGTGTGTTCCGGGAACAATCTCCAGATGGGAGGGGTAAGAGAACTTTGAGTTGAAGAGTTCATGGAGAGTTCAGTTTTTCCTCTTTCAGACTCGCCCTTTTTTTCTAAAATGAACTGTTTTTCCAGCAGGGACCCTCCTGCCATATGACTGATTCCTTGTTGAAGCACGTGGCAGCTCTTGGCTTTGCAGATAAAGTTTTTTATACCATCTTTAGTATCCCACATAAAAAATAGAACATTCATTCATACAGTCTGGACACAAACATACATGAATTGAATATGAGAACAGATTGATGCACCAGACATTAGACAACACACAAAAGGGGCCAGAATACTTTTGTTATAAGGCCCAGAATGAACAAAGCATGGCACTCTTGAAATTAACTCTGCTTTTTAGGACATTTTCCTCCCTCTTCATGATGCAGCTTTTTTTTTTTTTTTTTTTGTTTTGTTTTGTTTTGTTTTGTTTTGTTTTGTTTTGTTTTTTGTTTTTGACTGCGGCTATCCACCTGATCATTAATTTCCTTTTTTATAAACCCTTTCTTTTCTAATGCCTAAAAATATAGCTTCTGGGAGCTATGTCTAATCGCCTAACATTTTCTAGTCCCTGATAAACCTCACTGCTGAAACTAAGTGAATTAGCATTTGGGTTTAATGCTGTTTCAACTTAGCCCATACCATCCTTTTCTGGTATGAATTTCCTTTAATAATTTTCTTCTTTTATGGAGATCGAAAACAGCAGTTCTTCTTCCAAATGTCCTCTGCCATTTCTCAGTCCTGTGTTGGTTCGCCAAATGTTTTTTCCACCCAGATGACCATATGTGTGGGTTCTAGTCTGGAAAGGAACCTTAAAAACCTGGAAGAGAAGAAGGACTAGGGAGCATGAGATAAAAATGAAGCTAAGACAAGTCATCCTGATGAAAGCTAAATTTTACTATTCTGCATGCAGTCATGGAGCAGGGGAAGGGTTCCTAATTCCTGCCAAATAACCTTGGAGTCCATTAGCAGGGTGACCACGTGACAGCTTTGGAAGAGCAAAGCAGCAAGCTCCAGCAGTGGGCTAGGCAGAACAATTAAGCAGCATGCTCCACCACTGAGCAAGCAGGTTTCAGGCTGGGGGAGGGGAGACTACAGTTGTTGTTTTTGTACTTGATTTTTTCTAAAAAAAATTAAAGGTTTTATATTTGTGATTTGATCATTTGGGTTTGCCAGGCTATGTTGGTCCATGACTTTAATCCCAGCAATTGTGAGATCAATGTAGGTGCTTTTTTTTTTTTTTTAGTAGTGTTCAGTAAGGTCTCCACAGGGAGGTGGAAGACAGCCATTGATACACAGAAAAACTCAGTCTCCAAAACTCAGAGAGAGAGAGAGAGAGAGAGAGAGAGAGAGAGAGAGAGAGAGAGAGAGAGAGAGAGAGAGAGGAGAGAGAGGAGAGAGATAGGGAGGGACAAAGAGAGAGAGAGAGTTAGATATAAACAAAAAACAAAAAAAAAGAAATAAGAAAGTAGAAAGAAAGAAAGAAGAAAGAAAGAAGAGAGGGAGGGAGGGAGGGAGGGAGGAAGGAAAGAAAGAAAGAAAGAAAGAAAGAAAGAAAGAAAGAAAGAAAGAAAGAAAGAAAGAAAGAAAGAAAGAAAGGAAGGAGAGTAAGTAAGAAATTTACTGTATGGAATTTTTTTGGGTTCTTTTGTATTATTTTATTTTATGAATATTAGAGTTTTTTAAAAGCATTTTTAGAGATTTTAGATGAATGTTTTATAGTTTTTATTTTTGGATTTTTTTGATTTTAGTGTATATTTAGTGTCTTTTAATAGATTTTAGAGTGTTCTTTTTTTTTCGGTTATATTTTAGGGTTTTACTATTTTGTATGAGTGTATGTGTGTGTGTTTGAGTGTGTGTGTGTGTGTGTGTGTGTGTGTGTGTATGTGTGTCTGTCTGTCTGTCTGCCTGTCTGTCTCTCTGTCTGCCTGTCTGTCTGTCTGTTCTTGAGTATTTTTCACAAAAAAAATAAGGTTTTATTTTGTAGTATAAGAATTTATGGTTGCCACTCTGTAGTAACCCATGCCTTTTATTCCAGCACTTTATAGGCAGAGGTCTGGATTTCTGAGTTCATGGTCAGAATAGTCTGCAGGATGAGTTCCAGGATAGACAGGAATACATAGAGAAACCGTGTCTCCAAAACTTAATTTTTTTAAGGGGAGGGGTCTAGAGTCATTTTTAGATTTTTGAATATATAAATATGAATATAAACATAAAACTATATGTAAACCTAAATAAATAAATATATATAATTTTAGGGTTTTTTATTATGGGTTTTGTAGTTTTCTTTTTCTTTTTTTATTAAGAATTTTAGGATTTTTTTCATGATTTTCATTCTTATTGGGGTTTAGTTCATTTTCTTAACGTTTTCCTCTTTTGTGTATGTGTGTTCTTGAATGTTTTTACAAAATATTTAGGTTTATATTTTTTGGGTTTAAGTGTTTTAGTTTTGCCAGGCAGTGGTGATCCATGCCTTCAATCCCACACTGGTTAGTCAGAGGCAGGTAGATTTCTGATTTCTAGGCCAGCCTGGACTACAGAGAGATTTCCATGTTGCCAGGGTATAAACAGAGAAACCCAGTCACCAAAACCACACACAAATTGAAAGAAAGAAAGAAAGGAAGGAAGGAAGGAAGGAAGGAAGGAAGAAAGAAAGAAAGAAAGAAAGAAAGAAAGAAAGAAAGAAAGAAAGAAAGAAAGAGAGAAAGAAAGAGAGAAAGAAAGAGAGAAAGAAAGAAAGAAAGAAAGAAAGAAAGAAAGAAAGAAAGAAAGAAAGAAAGAAAGAAAGGAAGGGAAAAAGAGAGAAAGAGACATAGATAAAAACATAGGAAAAAGACAGAATTTAAAAAATATACAAAATTAAAAATAAATGAACAAACGAACAAAAAATGTTTTAGGGATATTTCGGCTTCATGTGTATTCTTTTTAAATTTCTATGGTATTTTAAAAGGTTTTGTAGACTTTTTAGTAAAGTGATTGAGAGTTTCTTTTTTTTCAGGCTTCTATTATATTTTTAGTTTTTTGTTTGTTTTTTTGTTTTTTTTTTTAATTGATTTTAGTGAATTTAAATGTTTGGGTTTTCATTTAAGCTTAAATTGACTTCAGCTTTTTCCTAGGTGATCAGATAAAATGCATGGGAGTATTTCAAAATATTTATATCTGTTGAGAAACTGAGAGAAAGTAATACAAAAAGAAACAAAGAAATAAAGAAAAAGAAAAAAAAGGCGGAGAGAGTGAGAGAGAGTGATAGGAAGGAAGAAAGGAAAGAAGGAAGGAAGGAAGGAGGGAAGGAAGGAAGGATGAAGGAAGGAAAGAAGGAAGGGAGTAAGGAAGGAATTGTCGAATTTTTAGAAAAGTGATTTAGAGTTTCTATTTTTTCAGGCTTCTATTGCATTTTTAGTGTTTTCTTTACTTTTTTTTAATGATTTTATTGTATTTAACTGTTTGATTTTTCATTTAAGCTTTAATTTACTTCAGCCTTGTCCTGGGTGATCAGATAGAATGCATGGGATCATTTAGAAATATTTATATCTGTTGAGAGATTTAGAGAAAGTAATACAGAAAGAAACAAAGAAATAAAGAAAAGAATGAAAGAGAAAGAGAGTGAAAGAGAGTGAGTGGAAGGAAGGAAAAAAGGAAGGAAGGAATGATTGAAGCAATGATGAAGGAAGGAAAGAAAGAAGGAAGGAATGAGGGGAGAGTGAGAAAATGACAGAAAAAAAGAAAAAAACAAAGACAAAAAATAAAGAGAGACAGAGAGATAAAGTTAGGAAGGAATGTGGAAAGAGAAAGAAAGACAAAGAAAGAAAGAAAGAAAGAAAGAAAGAAAGAAAGAAAGAAAGAAAGAAAGAAAGCAAGAAAGGAAGAAAGGAAGAAAGAAAGAGAGAGAAAGAAAGAAAGGAAGGATGAAAGATAGAAAGACAGAATGTATAAAATAAATAAGTAATAATAAATTAATAATAAATAATTAAATAAACAAACAAACAAACAAATAAATAAATAAATATTTTAGGCATATTTCGGATTCTTGTGCATTCTTTCAGATTTCCAGGGTATTTCAAAATCTTGTAGAGTCTTTAGTATAGTGTTTTAGTGTTTCTTGGTTTTCTGGTTTCTAATGTTTTTTGTTTTTTTTTTTTTGGTTTTGTTTTGTTTTGTTATGTTTTTTTTTTTTAATGATGTTAGTGTATTTTAGGGTGTCGGTTTTAATTTATGCTTTAACTGATTTCATTTTTTGAAGCATTTTATTGTATTTCTTATGGTTTTGTTCTTGTTGTTGTAATTTTTGTCGTTCTATTTTTTCCAAAAAATTTAGGGTTTTATATTTGGGGTTTCATTGTTTTGTTTTTGCCAGGCAGTGTTGACCAAAATAAATAAATAAATAAATAAATAAACAGAAGGAGTGAGGGAGAGAGAGACAGAGAGAGAGAGAGAGAAAAATATAGGGTGAGAGAGAGGAGAGAGAAAGTGAGAGAGAGAGAGAGAGAATGAGAGAGGGAGGGAGGGAGGGAGAGAGAGACAGAGACAGACAGAGAGAGAGAGAGACAGCAGACAGAGAGAGAGACAGAGAGAGAGAGAGAGAGAGAGAGAGAGAGAGAGAGAGAGAGAGAGAGAGAGAGAAAGTTTAAAAAAACAAGGAAAGAAAAAGAAAAAAAGAGAGGGACATAGAGAGGAAGGAAGATAGGAAGGAAGGAAGGAAGGAAGGAAGGAAGGAAGGAAGGAAGGAAGGAAGGAAGGAAGGAAGGAAGGAAGGAAGGAAGGAAGGAAGAAGAAAGTTAGGATGGAAAAGAGAGAGACAGAAAAAAAGAAAAAAGAAAGAAAGAAAGAAACAAACAAACAAAGAAACAAACAAAGAAACAAACAAAGAAACAAAGAAAGAAACAAAGAAAGAAAGGGATAGGGATATGGATAGGGAGAGGCAGAGGGAGAAGGAGAGGAAGACAGTTATGGAGACGGAGACGGAGATAGAGACAAAGACAGAGATGGAGATGGAGATGGAGATTTAGAATGTGAGGGAGAGGGAAAGGTAGAGCCTGATGGGCTTTTGATATTTCAAGGACCAGTGACCAATCTCCTTTAATAAAAACAAAACTCCTAATTCTTTCTAAACAGCCCACCCCCTTGAAAACTAACACATTTTTATATTTGAGCTTTTGTAGTCCACAATTATTCAAACTATGAAAATATGTAAAATAAAATGAAGTCAAGTAATAAGTGTCTATGCCATCTGGTACAATATTTTATATCATTATTCGTAATTTCCCAGAGGTTAGGGTTATTTGCCTAGCAATTTTCTAATCAGCCATCACTTTTACGTAATCCAAAGGCAGCCTATCACTGCCCCATTTCCACTTTATTAAGCATATTTGCATTACTTATTTGTAGGAAAATGTATCCCTTCATCCTGATTTATTCTAACATGGAAAGTGTTGATGTGCAATTAATTCTTATTCATAATGGGATAAAACAGAAGCCAACATGATTGACTCCATTGAACATGGGAGCTGGAGTTTTCCCTTCTATTTAATAAAATGTTAAAAATATGATTTTAATACAAGCCTAAAATCCTGAAAAATCCTTGTTTTCATATTTTCATTATTTTCAAACTGTTCTCTGCTATAAATAGGAATCTAGAGGAGGAAAACTGTTTGGAGTCACTGACATGCACACACTTAACTGAGATTTCCTTTGCAAGGTAAGAAGATATACCCATCCTCTATAGCTGGATATTTTGCTCCAGGACTCCTAATAATATAACAGTCCTCAGGTCCCTAAGCTAAAATGACATTGCTCTTGCATATAATCGATATGCAAAGTAAACTCTTGTATACTTTAATCATATTATGTGTGCCTGCATACAGACCTGTACTGGTTTGTTCAAAGTCTAGGGATGGGTAGAGTGTGTTCTCCTACTTCACTTCCTAATTTATTCCCTTTTGATAGGGTTTCTTGTTTAGCTAGGAGTGAGGCTGGCTTTCAGGAAACCACATTCATCATCCTGTCTCTGCCCTACCACATCCTAAGCACTGGTGTTGCAGGTGATTGTTTGACCACTCACATGGTTTACCCCTGGGATATCTCCGTAGATGCAACTTTATTTTAAATGATCTCTGGGATTAATTTTGAACTTAATGCAATGAAACTGCTATACAAGGAGTTGTTATTTAGGAAATGGCAATATAAGTGGTTTGTAATGTTCAGTGCAGATGAGGTATATTAAGAACTACTTTCATTAATTTCTTGAGAATTTCATACAATATATTTTGATTGGATTTAATTTCCAATTATCTAAATAATTCCTCCCCTACGAGAACCAGACAGATTCCAACAAATTTTTTCTCCAAACTTCCCATCTCTTCTCCCCTTTGTTACAACTCATTCAAATCAATTCTGTTCCCCATAAACTCTTGGACATGGGGCTACCACTACAGCAAGGCCAACCTATCACCTTCAAAGTCCAAACCCTTAATGAAAACTGACTCTCCATCCCTCATCGACTCTCCCTGCATTCTCAAATAAAGATGAGATATAGTGAGACCCTCCCACTTCATGATGGAAGGCCTACTGGCTTGATTTTGTACACACAGACCCAGACAGTTTCTCAACGACCTCTGTGCCTTACAAGATTGTCATACTTTCTTTCTTGAGAGTTCCTAAGAATCACCTCCTGCACTTCTTACCACTTTCTGTGAGTATGTGTGTATGAATGTGTGTGCCTGTATTATAGATGTGTCCTTTTCCATACCAGCCAACACATAGTGGGGTTTTGCAATCAACTGCTGGTCCTATCCGACAAAAGAAAATATGCCTTAATGCAGACTTGCTGTGACTAAGTACCAGACAGAAATTGGAGATGTCTAGAATTCTTCAGAGTTGATTGTAGTGTAGGTGACATTTGAATTTCTGACCTAACCTTCTGGCTCCATCCTATGAGTTTAAGATGCAGGGATATGTGATCAAGACGCTGAAGTTGCATTGCATTTTTCTTCTTCTTTAACTCATTTATAAAAGCTCCTGGGGGTGTTGATGCTGTTGGCCAGAACGTTGTCCTTTTGGAAGCTTATATACAAACATATCCTTGAAGAGATAGATGGATCCTATCACTTTGTGTCACATAGAGAATGCTGTGTTGAAATGGGTTTGAAATGTTAGTCATGGGTCTTTGATGATGACTTTGGTCCACAGTACAATGCTCATAGATAGTACAATATACACTCTGAAAAGTGAATGGTCCCTGTGGGCTTTAATCAATGAGTCAATCGATTGATGGTTGTGTATGCAAGGGGTGAGAAACTCGGTAAGGTGTTTTGAAACTAGTCTTGGAAGTTTTAATTGTCTTATTCCCTTCCTTTGTTGATCCTTTCTGGCTGCCAATAAGTTTACCTATTGTGCTCCTTTATGCCCCTTTCATATTCATGTGAGCATGTACCTGTCTTCCATTTATTATGTTATGTATCTTGTAACAGTGATTGACATGAATGTCACTCATTAGTGAGACTCACCTGTCAGCTCCAGGGGAACCACAACTTAATTCTTTAAGCTTTTTTTCCAAGTGAGGCATGCTAAATGTAGACCAAATGTTACCAAGTGTTTGTACTTGAAAGATTCAACCACTGTATCTGTTGTCTTAGAGAATCAAGAACCTTTCTACGTCCTGCACTGGTTCTTTCACTGAATGCATTACTATGTTTATAGATTTCAATATCATATGAAGTAGCAGAAAAAGAGGGAAAAATGGAAATAAGGAAGGGGGAAATGTGTTTAGAATCATTAAATTAAATACTTAAATAAATCAATGGATTTTTTGGTACATAAATTATGCATCAATAAAGCTGAATAAAAGTCTTGGCCAACTGTGATGTTTTGCATTTAAGTTGGTATTTGTCATAACTCCTGTGATGTGGCTCTTAATAGTAGTGGGTTTTATTATAGATGAATCAGACACCAATATAACCATGAAGGGATAACACTCTGTTCACTCCGGAGAAATATATCAAGTAAAATTCACTGGATTTCTTGATGAGGAGTCTTCTTGTCATAGGTGAGTTTGAAGGAAGTTGGACAGATTGGGGTGTCCCCCAATATTTGTAACACAAACTAAAATGTGGGGGTTGTGAGGCTATAGGACATATTTGCTTCTTGTGACCTATTATTTACTATGCTTGCTGGTGAAGGTAGTTACCCTTCCTTCTGTCATGCAGGGAAGTGGGTCTATGCAGAGACAGAAGAGGAAGATGTTGTTGTTATGTTTGTGTGGGTTATGGAGTAAGATAAACATTACTGGGACTATATTTATCGCCAACTTGACAATCTACAGTCACCTGAGAAGAGAGTGCAATTGAAGAATTGTCTATGTTCTATTGGTCTTTGGGTAAGTCTATGGGACATTTTCTTGGGTAATGATTGATACGGGAGGGCCCATCACTGTGGGTAAGCTCATCAGTAGTCAGGTAAAAAAGTCGTCTTCACGTATAAAAGGGAGGCTTTCAGGCTGTATTTTAAAAAAGTAGCTGAGCAAGCCATGACAAAGATGGTGGTGTGAATAAGAATGTCCCCTATAGACTCATATATAAAAATATTAGGTCACTGGGCAGTGGCAGTGAGTTCAAATACTAGAATGAATAAGAGAATATGTGGTTTCAGAGGAGGAAGTGGGTATGTCAACAAGGTAGGGCTTTGAGTTTTCAAGAACCCATATAATGGCAGAATCTCTCTGTCCCTGTCTCTGTATCTGTCTCTGTCTCTCTGTCTAAGTCTCTGTCTCTGTCTTTCTGTCTATCTGTGTCTCTCTCTGTCTCTCTCTGTCTCTCTGTCTCTCTCTGTCTCTCTCTGTCTCTCTCTGTCTCTCTCTGTCTCTCTCTGTCTCTCTCTGTCTCTCTCTGTCTCTCTCTGTCTCTCTCTGTCTCTCTCTGTCTCTCTCTGTCTCTCTCTGTCTCTGTTTCTGTCTCTGTCTCTCTCTGTCTCTCTCTCTCTCTCTCTCTCTCTGTCTCTCTCTGTCTCTCTCTGTCACGCTCTGTCTCTGTCTCTGTCTCTCTCTGTCTCTGTCTCTCTGTCTCTGTCTCTGTCTCTCTCTGTCTGTCTCTCTCTCTGTCTCTCTCTGTCTCTCTCTGTCTCTCTCTGTCTCTGTTTCTGTCTCTGTCTCTCTCTGTCTCTCTCTCTCTCTCTGTCTCTCTCTGTCTCTCTCTGTCTCTCTCTGTCACGCTCTGTCTCTGTCTCTGTCTCTCTCTGTCTCTGTCTCTCTGTCTCTGTCTCTGTCTCTCTCTGTCTGTCTCTCTCTCTGTCTCTCTCTGTCTCTCTCTGTCTCTCTCTGTCTCTCTCTGTCTCTCTCTGTCTCTCTCTGTCTCTCTCTGTCTCTCTCTGTCTCTCTCTGTCTCTGTTTCTGTCTCTGTCTCTCTCTGTCTCTCTCTCTCTCTGTCTCTCTCTGTCTCTCTCTGTCTCTCTCTGTCACTCTCTGTCTCTGTCTCTCTCTGTCTCTGTCTCTCTGTCTCTGTCTCTCTCTGTCTCTCTCTCTCTCTGTCTCTCTCTGTCTCTCTCTGTCTCTCTCTGTCTCTCTCTGTCTCTCTCTGTTTCTCTCTGTCTCTCTCTGTCTCTCTCTGTCTCTGTCTGTCTCTCTCTGTCTCTGTCTCTCTCTGTCTCTCTCTGTCTCTCTCTGTCTCTCTCTGTCTCTCTCTGTCTCTGTCTCTCTCTGTCTCTCTCTGTCTCTCTCTATCTGTCTCTCTCTCTCTCTCTCTGTCTCTCTCTCTCTCTCTCAGGCTGCCTAAGAATGAATAGTTCTCTATTGCTTCAGTTCTGTGCTCCCTGCCATGATGATTGACCAAAATTCTGACAATGTATCCCATCGTCCAAATAAATGCTTTATTTTCTAATAATAGCCTTAACCATGGTGTAACTTCACAGCAATAAAACAGTGACTAAGACAGGGTCAGGCCAATAAACAGTGTTTCCTGTTATCACTTCAAGTTCCTATTTTTGGCTTCCTGGGAGATAGTCTGTAACCTGTAAGCAACTTACCCTTTTATTCCCAAGTTATTTTTGATTGTAGTATTTTTTATGGTTGGAAAGAAGCAAACTAGAACAATTACCTGTCAGATAGGTACATGAGTACATCTTACCTTTAAATTAAAATGAAACGTCTATACACTATTGTGTGTGGTTATAGGATAAGTGACAGTGATACTATTAGACATTTTGCTTCTGTAAGAATCTGTCCTACTTACTGTTTCTATTGTTGTAAGTATACACCAGGTCCATAGAGGAAACTACATAGAAAAGGTTTTATTCAGTTTATACTTCCATATTGCTGTTTATCACCAAAGAAGTTGGGACAGACCCTGAAAGAACACAGGATCATGGAGCCAGGAGCTCATGCATAGGCTATGGAGTGGTGATGCTTATTGACTTGCTCCTGAAATCTTGCTTTCATAAAGAGCACAGGACTACCAATACAAGGATTTCACCATGCACAATGGACTGGGCAGTCTCCCACCAATTAAGTAAATGCTTGGGAGTTAGATCATATGGAGGCATTTTCTCAACTGAGGCTCCTCTTCTTTAAAGAATTTAGATCTTGTCAAGTTGCTATGAAACCAGTGTGGCAGTCTGAATGTAGTTGGCCTATGAGGAGGTGTGGACTTGATGGAGTAGGTGTGTCCTTGATGGAGGAAGCATATCATTCTGGGTCTTTAAAGCTCTGTCCAGTGTGGAAGAGACTCTCCTCCTCCCTGCATGCAAAACAAATCTTTTATCCTGGCTGCAATTGGATCAAGATGCATAACTCTCAGATTACACTCCACCACCATGCCTGACAAGACACAACCCTGTTTCCTGCCTTGATGATGGTGGATTGAACCTCTGAACATGTAATGAAATGTTGAAAAGCCCTCATGAAATGTTGTCCCTTATGAGAGGCCTTGGTCATGGTGGCTTTTCAAATGAATGAAACCCTAACTAAGACAACCAGCTAGTACAGAAACTCTCCCAGATATCAAAATTAATCAACAATAGAGAGTATTTTCAAGTCATGCAGCATACAAACTTATTCAAGAGAGATAAACAGCAATGAATGAGTACATGATAAGCCTCCCTCAAAGAGACACTCTTAGAGTGCAGATGTGGCCAAGGCAGACACCCATGAAGCTCAGGGGCTCCTCAGGAGAAGTGACCTACCAAGTGGGCAACCTCATAGCATTTGAAACCCATGACAAACAGCATAGGAAAGATGTCAGCACAAATGCATTCAATACACCTTCTATGTTTTCTGAGAAGGAGGTCACAAACAAGTAAAAGACTGGAATTTCAAGGGGATAGACAGGTTGAAGTAGCACATAGATATGTAGATAGTCATATGTTTGGTGGAGAGCCAGGTGGAACAACCAATGTGGGAGATTTTGATGGTCATCTGGGGCATTCATCACAGACATCAAAAGATCACAGGATTCATCAGAGCCAAAGAGTGCTCAGGGAAGGAACACAGAATCTATTCAACAACTGAAATTATCTAACAGCAAACTCATTTTATTTTCTGAATTACTTATTTGAACTGATCATAAAAAATCATGGTGTTTATGATGTTTTAGGGAGACTCATATATATACTCTTAGATTTGGATTCACTAGTTATACTGGTAAAATGTACTCTAAGAAACACATACACACACACACACACACACACACACACACACACACACACACACACACACACACCACATTCTTCTGTAATGATTGGCTGGCTATTTGTTAAGAAACCAAAGAAGCCAATGTGGATATGGCAAAAGTTTGACTATGTCCATGAACTTTCTATTATTCCTGAGTCTCCTGCTTCATTTTGTGAGAATTCCTACTTTGAATTTATTTATCCCTCAGTGTCTTCTATTCCATTGTGTGTCCATTGTTGTTTTTAAAGGTCACTATCATTTTGATCTTTCTTACCTTCATCGTGGTTTCTTTTCTGCATGTGAATAATGTATTTCTTAAAATAGATATCTTTATGGAATTAGAGAGATGACTCTAAATCCAAAAGACAGGATTTGGTTTCTTGAATTCATATCCAATGGCTCACAATCACCATTAATGGCAGTTCCATGGGACGCAACAACTCATATCTCTGTGGTCACCTGTACTCACAAGCACATGTCCTACCCTCACACATATAAGAAAAGATAAAAATCTTAAAAAGAGAGACAAGTTTCACTAGACTTCATTATTCAAATGAAACCTGAAATTCTCTGATTGCTGAGTCTGTTTGGATCTTTTTTATGGGTTACTCTTTATGTTCCAAGGCCAAATTCCTTTTATGTGTCACTCTTTCACCAACTTTGTTTCTTCCTCAGACATCATACCAGAGATTCTACTGATGTTATATCCTTCTCCCCTACTTAATAAACATCCTTCTTTTGCTGTGATCCCTGCTCAACCACATCCCATCTCCAATTCCATTCCACCATACAGAGCAGAGATGCTAAGTCCTATTAATTTTACCATGTGTGATATCAGATGTATGTACTGTTTTTCCACCATAGCCCATCTCTTCCACCAAAGTCTTCACTCACAGCATGTCATGTCACACATTTTAAATTTTAGAGCAAAACCAATTTTATTGGCAATCATACTGGGTTTGTCAAAGACACTTAAGTAGACAACACAGGAAAACAAACTTTGTTTTTCCTATTCTACAAGTTTATGTGCCTGTACTTTTGTGATTTTTTCACCTTAAGGAGTCTTTGACACCAGATTATAGACATAGATCTGGAGATCACCATGAAACTTGATAAAGTAAACAGAAGGATTGGCAAGAATTTTGTAAACAACCTTTCCAAGAGTTTTGGAACCATCCTCTCTGGTGTACTGCACCCAGTTACCTATTAAGAAGCCACTGTTATCATGTGATATCACCTCCGCATGAGGAGTCTCTGGAATGATGTCAAGGTTACCTTCATTGTAGTCATCCAGGAGCTGATAAATATAGAGGCCAGGATCCTTCTTGTAGCTAATGTAAAACCAGTCCTTCATGACTGGTACCTGGGCTAGCACCATCCCATTCCAGTTTTCCTCAGAGCCATGCTTTCCCTCAAATTTGTGTTGGACCACTCTGCCAACCAGGCTTCTGGCGAGGTGGGCATCCCTTATCGGAGGAAATACTACATTGTGAGGCAAGAACTTAAGATTTAAAATCCTCTCATCACTGTGGAGCTCCTGTCCATAGACGCTGTCAATACCGTCATACTTCAGCAAATAAAGAGAAGGGTTTGTTGGCAGTTGATCTAGAACTATGGCCTTCCAATGGCTGACAGGTTCATTACCTTCCTTCCAACTGTGAGAAATTCTGCAGCCGACAATAATTCTCAGGGCCTGGGATGAAGGCATCCTCCTTCTCTTCTTTTTGAGGGATATCATGCTCAGCCTCTTCAGAGGTATTGTCTTCTAAATGGCTGTAGAACTGGTCTAGTAGGCCACAGCAACCCTGGTCCACTGTCTTGTGACTATCATTCTTTGTTCAATCATCATACTTGGCCATTGTCTGGGTTTGAAGATCTTGCCTGTTTAAACAAGAAATAATGCTGTTGCCTCTGTCATAAATATGAGATCCTAAAGGGCAATGGGTGTGGGGTGCGAGAGAATGCTGGACCAAGGCTCTTCTTTAAGAGAACTTCCTCATAGGTGAAGAAGGCTATGCTAAACAGGTGTGTGCTTCTAAAGTCAATTTTATCAAAATAAAAAGTTCATAAGCCAGCCATTATGGTGCATGCATTTATTCCCAGCACTCAGGAGGCAGGGTCGAGCAGTTTTCTGAGATAGAGGCCATCCTGGTCTACAAAGTTAGATCCAGGGCAGCCAGTGATATACAGATAATCCCTGTCTCAAAAACAACAACAACAAAACAAACAAACAAACAAACAAAACAAAGAACAAAATAACAAAAAACAAACAAAGAAAACAAACAAAAAAAAGGAGAATAGGAGATAGTCGTGACCTAAGTCTTTAATCCCAGATTTCAAGGGGCAGTGAGAGGCTGACCTTTGTGAGATCAAGGCTAGCCTGGTCTGACAGCCAGAGAAACTCAAAATAAAATTAAACGGACAAATAAACCAACAAACATGGGATTCAAGGAAATGAACATAGAGAAATTAACAAGTAATTCTCTAGAGCTCAGAATAACATATTCAGATAAACATTTCTTCAGCCCTGAGCTAATTTTCTTCTGCTGAGGAAACTTTCCTTAAATGGGTGGGTCAGTGTGTAAGTTGGTATGTCTGTTGCCCCCAAGGATCAAGCCAAATAGAATTAAAAATGAGCCAGAGTGGTCACCATACCTCTCTGGTATCTGCATGTTCTGAGCTAGGTGGCTTCATTCACAAATATCTACCTAGGGACAGAGCACACAACTGGCTATCTGTATTGTGTCTCCAGACCCAGCCTCAGGCATATTATTGAAGCCATTGCATCTCCGACTTCAACAAGATCTCAACAAGTCCATGCCATATCAGCCATTTAGAAGTAATATCTTCTAAAATGCACATGGACAAAGGGAAATTTTGGCATATTAGTGGAATTGTGGAGATATTGTTAGCAAGGTTAATAAACTCAGCCACCCTCCTAGATCCCAAACATGGTAGAATTTAAAATGAACAGATACTCTCTGTAGGAGGGAAAACTTATAGCCTTAAGGTGCCATGAGAGTCCAAGATACTCCATAAATGTACGTTCCCCAAAAAATGTCCTAGTTTTCAAGATTCTGTCTTCTGAACCAGGACAGGCACCAAAAGCCTCTGGAACAACTTTATGGGTCAGGAGCTGACCTGGCTTTCACACACCACTGTGAGGCTACTGAACCCAGATTCAAGGAATTCTAGTGTCTCCAAGTGGAATAGATGTGAAAACTCTGACAAGTTCTCTGTGACTTCACCTATCTTAGCTTACATCATAGAATGCCTATCAGGCTGGTTCCTTCTGGAGTTACACTCAGAAACATTGAGCATCTAGAATTTACATTTTCATATGGCCTCCTAGAAATCCAAAATAAATCCCTACAAAAATGGCCTGATTACCTGATTCACATTCTGCCCAAGTTGATTCACTCTTGCATCATTTTTATTGTATATTTGTTTATTTGTTTGTTTGTTGGTTTATTCGTTTATTTTTATTTTTTATTTTTTTATATTTTTGGTTTTGGTTTTTATTTTCCTTCTGTGAAGTCTTCATTGTCTGACACACCAACATTTTTGGTGGTTATTTTCCCTGTACCAATATTTCCCTTGGATATCTTTAAGCTGTTCTTGGAATCAGAAATGTTGCCAGACACTGGAGACAACACACTGGATAGCACACTATTCACTTTATCAAAACCCACAGTTAGAGGAGGACATTTTTATTCAAAGAAAGCTGGAATTTGACAGGATTGAATACCATATATTTAAGCCAATGGCAATCATGAATTATAGATTCTTTGCAAAGTGCAAGGAAATCATGGTACTTGGGCCTGCTTACTAATTTGAGATAAATTTAAAACAAACCCTATATCTACCAGTCACATTTTAAAGGTCTTTAAAATTTACCAGCATTTCTGGTTACAAGGAATATCGTAGACTGAATGCAGTAAAACAGGATGAAATAGATAATGTAATTTTACTTTTGAAATATGGGTAGACAGAATACTGGACACAGGTAAGTATGGAATTTACTTACAAATTAGAGGGCACTTTAATTGTTCATGCCACATAGATCTTCAGTTCTTCAAAAAAAATCTTTTTCAGTCTCCTCCACTGTCCCCACAACACTGTACATCCTCTTCATAGGGGATGACACTAACTACATAGTTAGACTATTCCAGCTCATCCATCAACAAAAGATCATTCCTTACAGATGTGGCCATATGTCAGTGTGATGGAGGCAGTCTTCATCTGAGGTACTATCTTCCCAGGTTGATTTTCGTTCCAATAATAATCTAAGAAGGACCACTAAACATCCATATTATCAATGTTGATTGTTATACTGTGTGAAATAGACAAGCTATGGAGGAAATATAGATGTCAAACACACGATGAATTTCTTAAAATGAGAGAGAGAGTGAGAGACAGAGAGACAGAGAGACAGAGAGACAGAGAGACAGAGAGACAGAGAGACAGAGAGACAGAGAGAAGACAGAGGTATTTCTCATCTAAGTTTACTAGTGAAGGGTTTTGTTTTCAGAAAGAATAGATGGGAATTATGTTAGGTGATACAAGCCAAACTCAAAATGACAATTGTCAAATTATAATTTTAATAAGGCACATTAAATAAAAGGAGATATTTTGGAAGAGTAAGGGCAGCAGCAGGGGGGCTGAGCAGATAGAAATTGAGAATAGTGGGGAGGATGAAGATGGTTAAAAGACAGTATAAACCTGTGAAAAGAGTCACAACAAAGTCCAGTAACTTGTACACTTAAAGCACATTGGTATTAAGTAACAGATTCTAAATGATGGTTTGATTAAATTGGGAATTTTAGCTTCAAGATACTATAAAATTTATTTTTATGTTTCTACTCTCATGTGGATGTTGCATTTTGGGCTAGATATGGTTGACAGGATATGGCAAGGTGTTTACATCTTTGTATATCATTATTCACCCAAAACACATGTCACTCAGTGGGCTGCCATGCTTTCATAGGGAAGGAAGTAGCTAGAGATTTTAAGTGTACATGAGGTAGAAAGAAAAATGCCCCCACATGACTATAGATGTTCAAATATTCACCTTCATATGTTGTTTGAATGTATTTCCCCAAATGTAATTTTCTGTAGACTAATTCTCAGTTTTTAATATATTAGGAAAAATTGGAGTGGGTCAGGAGGGATAGGACCTACAAATAAAAATCAATGAATAATGCTGTCATAGAAAAGGTTTAATTATGACAGGGAGTTTGGTTCCCTCTCTTGTCTTTCTAGCCCATTGGATCCCTTCTGTGATTTCAACATCTCACAAGAATTTCTTCATCTACTGATGGTGTCTTCATCTTGAATTTCCTGGCTCCTGAAAAGAAGTCTTGCAAAATAGGCTTTATTATATACTAGAAATCAGTGTCATTCTTTTTGTCAATACAACTTGTATGATTATGTCTCAGAATCATGATCAACTGAACCATAGGGGAAAATCATTAGGCTATTTGTGCTGACTAAAGACGAGATGAGTTCAGTGTTATCATGCCTTCTCTTCATGAAAGAAAGCTGCATAGTGGGTGAGAATAGATGAGAGAGGTACAGCCCAGGAGGGACTCAGCCATCTGCTGTTGGCCTTGGAGATATAAAGGGACACTACATAAGGGATCCCTAGGAAGAGTGCCAGCCACTGCTTTTATCTAGTGGAAGCATTTTTAGAATCACCATTTTCTAGATTTTAAGAGATAACTGGATTACTCTAATTTACTAAGTAAGGCCATTTGATACATCAGTGATCATCAACAAAGTATACAGGTGTGGACAGAAGTTTGGGGACTCAGAAGAAGCCTGTTCTTGAAAAACCCTCTGCGCTCAAGGGTGGGAGACATCTGCCCAGCAACACTAGATAAACAATATACATTGGTAATGGTACCCCCATCGTGTCTAGACTAATGGTTTTCAAACCATGGGTTGAGACTCTTCTCAGTGCTCAAACAACCCTGATACAAGTGTCCCATATCATATATCTTGTTTATAAGATATATACATTACAATCAATGACTATAACAAAATTATAGTTTGAATTTGCAATGAGATAACATTATGATTTGGGAGCTGTGTTTTAAAGGGCCACAATATTGGGAAAATTGAGTACCACTAGTCCTGACTCTTCAAAAGCATGTGATTCAGGATCATCTGGAGGAATAATCCCCATTACTCAATCTGATACTCCCGGAATACATCACCCAAAATTGTGAAAGTTAAACAGCTGGCTTACCATAGTCTATAAGCAGGGCATGTTGTCATCTTAGGTTTCTTGTAATTTTTTTTTTTTTTTAGAATTTTAGAATTTTTTTTTTTTAGAACTTTAGCATTCTCTTTAGAGTTTCAGGTTTTTATTTAGGGCTTTAAAATTTTGTTGGTATGTTTTACATGGTTTAAGTTTTTTTTTGGGTTTTAGTCTTTTGATGGGTTTTTAGCTTTTTCTTTTTAAAGGATTTTAGGTTTTTTTATGGTTTTAGTGTTTTTTGTTCTTCAGTTTTTCAGAATTGTAGGAATTTTCTTAGTGATTGAGGATTTTTTTGAAGTTTTTTTTTTTTTTTTTTTTTTTTTTTAAAGAAATTTCATGGTGTTTTCTTGTTTGTATGTGATTTTTAAAGAATTTTATGGTGTTTTTAAATTTTTGGGATTTTTTTTGAAGCCTTAGGGTTTTCTCTTATAATTTTACATTTTTTTTTTAGGGTTCTTGAGGTTTTGTAGAATTTTAGGTCTTTTTAGGTTTTTAGAATGTTTTAGGATTTTTTTAGAGTTCTTGTTTTGTTTTGTTTTGTTTTTATGTTTTATGTGGGTTTTTTTGTTGTATTTTTGTTTGTTTGTTGTTTTTACTTTTTTTTACAGCTTTCAGTTATTTGAGGGATTTTTGGTTTTTGTTTTAGGGTCTTTGTAGGGTTCTTGGGTATATTTTGGAATTTTAAGTTTTTTTTTTTTTTTTTTTTGAATTTAGGATTCTTTTTAGGATTTCAGTTTTTATATTTAGGGTTTTAGGATTTTATATGTTTTTTAAAGTGTGTTTCAGGGATTTGTGGAAATTCAGGTTTTTGATGTATTTTAAGTGCTTTTAAAATATTTTAGGAGTTTTTTTTTTTAGGATTTTAGGGTTTTTTGGGGGGTCTTTTTATCATTCTTGAGTTTTAAAAAAGAATTTTGGATTTTTGGTGATTTTTTTTAAATCTTCATTTTTGTTTTTGTTTTTGTCTTCGTTTTTATTTTTAATTTTAGGTTTTTTAGCGATTTTTCAGGTATTTTAAAAAAGATTTAAATTTCTTTTTTTTTTGGTTTAATTCTTTAATTTTTTTTTTTTAGGGTTTCAGGTTTTTGTTTTTGTTTTTTTTTTGATTTTTAAATAATTTTAGGGTTTGGGGAGGTTATGGTCTGATTTTTTTTTAATAATTATTTTTATAGCTTTTTTTTAGGCTTTATAATTTTTTACACGGTTTAATTCTTTAGTTTTTTCTGATTTTAGGGATTTTTATGTGTATTTTAAAAATGGGTTCAATTTTTAATTTTTTAGCTTTATAAGGATTTAGGTAGTTTTTTTTAGGATTTTCATAAAAATCTTTAGGATTAATTTTGGTTTTTTGGGGTCTTATGTATTTTTGAAGGTTGTTTTTAGATTTCTAGAGTTTTTTTTTTTTGTTTGTTTGTTTTTAGAAGTTTATAGTTGCTTTGTTTGTTTTTTTGTTTTATTGTGTTTCACGGTTTATTTTACAGCCTTAGGGTGTTAGGTTTTATATTGTTATTTAAGATTTTTGTGTGTCTGTCTGTGTGTGTGTTCTAGGGTTTTTTGTTTTTTTTTTTTAATTTAGGGTTTTTTTGGGGGGGTTAGGTTTTTCTGAATTAAAGAATTTTTTTAAGAATCAGTGTTTTTTAGCATTATAGGTATTTAGGTTTCTTTTTTTAAGATTTCAAGTTTTGGGGGGGAAATTCAGGGTTTTTTGAAAAAAAATTTAAGGTATTTTTTTAGGGTTCTAGAATTTTTTTTTAGAAATTTAGGGTTTTTCAGGGTCGAAAGGGTGTGTTTTTGTTTTGTGTTTCTCTTGGTTTTGTCGTTTGTTTCATTTTAGGGATTAGGGTTTCCTGGTTTATTTTAGGGTTTAATGTACACTGTAATGTTTACATATATATATATATATGTTTATTTAAAGATTATAGATTATTGTTTTTGAGTATTGGTTTTGCGTTTCTGGTTCCGAAGTTTTTATTTTATTTAATTTAATTAATTAATTTATTTATTTATTTTATTATTATTATTTTTTTTTAGAAATGTAGGTTTTTTTTTTTTTTTTTAGGGATTAGGGTTTCCTGGTTTATTTTAGGGTTTTAGGTTCATTGTAATGTTTATATATGAATATGTATATGTATATTTGTCTGTGTCTGTGTCTGTGTCTGTGTCTGTGTGTGTGTGTGTGTGTGTGTGTGTGTGTGTGTGTGTGTGTATGTGTATATGTATATGATGTATGTGTATATGTATACGTATATGATGTATGTGTATATGTATGTGCATGTGTATGTGTATGTGTATATGTATATGTATATTTATATATAAAACATAAATATATGTTTATTTGAAGGTTATAGAGTTTTGTTTTTGAGTATTGTTTTTGGGTTTTTGGGTCCTAAATTTTTATTTTATTTTTATTTATTTATTTTTATTTATTTATTTTTTTTAGAAATTTAGGGTTTTTTGTTTTTTTGTTTGTTTGTTTGTTTGTTTGTTTTTGTTTTTTTGTTTTTTGTTTTTAGTGTTTGAAAAACTCCTGCAAGTTTTTGTTTGTTTATTTGTTTGTTTGTTTTGGTTTTCTTTTTTGTTTGTTTGTTTGTTTAGGACTTTTTTTTAGGACTTTAAAAATTAGGGTTTTTATGTTTTTGAATTTTTAAAAAAGGCTTTAGGGTTATTTTTAGGGTTTTACGGATTTTTTAGAGTTTCAGGTTTTTTTCTTTTAGAATTTTAGGGTGCTTTTAGATTTTTTAAAGTTAAAAAAAAGGAATTTAGGATTTTTTGGCTTCTTATAGGGTATTTTTTTTTCTTTGTTAAATTCCCCCTCGACCCCTTCCTATTCCCCGGGATGTATGCTTTAAAACCAGACACATCAGCCTAATAAATGGAGACTTAATAGATCCCTCTGCTTGGTTTATAGCTTTTCTTCCCCTTCCAATCCCATTTCCTCCCAGGTTTGCAGTCCCTCTCGCACCCATGAATAACTGAACCCTATGGGACTGGATGAGGGGCACCCAATGTGAGGGCGAGTTTCAGATCTTATTTCCTTCCAGTGCAGGTTCCAGAGAAGTTTGTCCTGACCCCAAGAATTTAGAAGTAGTGAAGGACCCCTTCCACTGCTCATAGAAGAGAGAAAAGTCCTTGGTGAGTTGATTCATCTCCGCTCCAGGAACTGGGAAACAAACTATCAAAGGAAGCAGCCTTTATAATTTGCTTAAAGATAGCTCTCATGGAAAGAGGAGTAAGAGTTAAAAAGTAAGATTTGATAAACTTTTTTTTTGTTTTCATAGACCAGGCATGTCCAGGTTTATTATAGTTGGAGCAGAGATACATTGTAAGAAATGGAGAGGAGTAGGTAGAGAACTAAATGAAATTTTTTCAAAGCAGGGCCCTGATGCGATGCTGTCCCTGAGAATTTATTTACTTATTGGAGTTTATTCCGTGATTTGGTATAAAATGCAGCTGATGATCCAGAGAAACAGCACCTTTTGTCAGTTGCAGAATATTGCCCCTATCCCTTGTCTCCGGAAGCTTTAGAGGGCACCCTCCCTAATACAAAACCTCCAAAAGCTGCAGACAGGGCTGAAGTCCCACAGGCTGCTCTTTATCCACATGTCCAGGTAACCACTTTGTCTGAGCAGCCCGCCCTGGGCAATCCGCCACTGATCAATCCAGTCTTTAAGAAATATTTGGCTTAAAGCCCTTTAATTTCAGAGGACTCAGACACTTTAGAGAAAGAGGTTGTTCGCCCAGTAAACCTGAGCTGCTGTCTTGCTTCAGCCCCTCCCTGCAGTGCCCCTCCCTATCTGCTGCCTATTAGTGCTTCTGCACCATGGTGTCAGGCTTTACAGGTTCCTATTCTCATTGCTGCTAAAGATAAGCTGGTGTCTCAGGAAGCAGGATTACAAGAAGTACTAAAGCTACAGCAGCAGTATGCTCGCCTTTCTATAGAGCTAGCTTCACTCTAAAATTCCTAAAAACAGACTATCCTTGCTCCTCCTCCAGCTGCAGTCTCAGGAGGCACAAAAAAGAAAGCTCAGTGAGGCATAAAAACCAAAACATTGGCTTTCCTTGTAATCACTCCCTCCAAGAGAACTGCTAGCTGTGACCTGCCCACTTCTATGGGGTAGAAGCAGCCCCCAGCCACCAGTGCCAAATCTGCTTCTGCAGAAATAGGGCCTTTAGAAGTGCCCCATGCCGATTTCTCTGTGGACACTAACAGGAGGGTGGAGAAGATTATGACAGTGATAATGAATTTGAAATCAAGAAGAAGAATTAACTGTCCCTATTCAACAGACAGAGTTTTGTAGGCTAAGTTTTAAAGACTTAAAAGAGCGTAACTCTGCGGTTAGAACTTATGGTCCATCTGCCCCTTATATGCTTACGCTCCTAGAAGCCCTCCCAGTAGTGATTGGATCAAAGTGATTTAAACTGTGTTAATTTGAGGATAGTTTTTCTCATGGAGGGTTGATTTCCTCAATAGGTGCCAGACCATTGCAGTAACTAATCAGAAAAACCCTCCAGTGCCTGGACTGGCTGGACCTTGGAAAAGCTTTCTGGTCAAGAAAAATATTTGGCTAAGGCCAGGCAGAAATTGCCCAGTGGGTCTCTTGGCTCAAACTGCTAACACAGCATTGGGAACTTGCCATGCTATTCCTAAGAAAGGTTCCATTATTTCCCCTTTAACTAAAATCATTAAAGGAACCCAAGAAGACTTTAGTGAATGTATTAGTCATTTGCTTGAGGATGCAAAAAAGACCTTAGGTCATGAGGATGTGAAAGAACCTAGTGAGGAAACCCCCACTCAACTCCCGATTCGGCTGCACCCAAGAATCACGAATAGAACACAACGCCTTGATGTAACAACACGAGGTATTTTAATGGCGGAGCTCCAGGTCAAAATGCATCTCACACAGGAGACAGTGGATTCGACCATGAGGCTTGGAAGCTAGGGGTTTTTATAGAAAAGGAGTGGGGCTGGGGGAGGAATTGGCGCGGTTTCACATGATTGGTCCATTTAAACATCAGCAGCCTGAGGTCAGAGGGGTGAGAGATAGGAAGGCGATGGGCCTGCTCGGGCCTGTCCTGGTCTGTCCTGCTATGTTCTCAGCCCCAGGTATCAAAGCTCACAAACAACTCTTTGGGCTATTTGACATACATTACATGAATCACAGGTCTCAAGTTTTATTTCCTTTCATTCCCCTCTTCTTCTGTTTAGACTGATTCTAATCACATAATTTTAGAGATGGGTGTCCCCTAACTCTTCATCTACCTGAACTATAGGTTGATATTGTCTCTGAAGAACCATGAGTTTTACTGTATCAATGCTACTCTGGATGAAAGCCATTCCTCTATTTATTATACAGGGGGCGAAAACTAAAGCTAAGCATACCATAAGGATTGGTCCAGCTACAGCGGAAATCAAAGAAGTTATCCAAGATGGTCGTAATTCAATCCATGTCTCAAACCACCCCCTTTGAGCATCCCATTCCCGTTTCTTTCGCTCTAATCTTTCTCTCAGTTTCTGCATAGAGTCTCTAACTCTTCCTGTATGATCTGCATAGAATCAGCACTCTTCTTTAATGGCGGCACACAGTCCTCCTTCTACCTTTAGGAACAACAAATCAAGACCTCTCCTGTTCTACAAAACTACCTCAGACAAGGAGGTCAAAGATTTTTCTAAAGCATCAATGGACTTCTCTATTTCCGTTAGGTCTTCATTGATAGCATCCCTCAAAGACTGAATTCCCTGTCTTCCTTCTATCAAAGCTGACACTTCTGTCCCCACTCCTACTGCCATACCTATTCCCATGAATGCAGCCAGGGTTAAAGTAATTGGTTCTCTTTTTGACCGCAGGCCAGCATAGCTTTCTTCTAAACTGGATGCAGGGTGATAATATACGTGGGGTAACAGCTGGATCATGACACAAAAATCATGAGATGAATTAAAAACCTTAGTTGATACACAGGGAGTAAGTCCTGTATTGCAAGCCCACAAGATAGTAATTAGATTCCGTTCTGGACATGGACTGAATTTGTCCAGAGAGGTGTGGGCCTATACAGAGACCTGGACTCCTCACAGATACATCAGTCAGGGTCAGTTTTTGTCCTGTTCCCCAAGAGCAGGAAGTATGGCTGCTGGTTCTGTTGAAATCTCCATTGAAGGCAATTCCTTCATAATAAGGCAGACCCGAGGACAGGCATAGCAGCAGTCCTCAGTAGCCCTTGGATCAGTTCTATGAAGGGCATGAAAGGCTCCTCTCACTAGGTTAAACATCCTCTGTCTTGTTGAAGGAATCTCAGGGGTAATAGTTAGAGGTACCTGAGGAGTGGGAGGTTAGGTGATAGCAGCCATACTAAGGGGGTCCGCAATCACTGGAGTACGCTGAGTAATAGTATGGGTGAAGAGTGTAGACTTGGTTGGGGGGCCTAAAGGATTGTAGGGGGTCTCTATTTTTAATCTGATAGTGAACAGTAATCCCTCATCATATCTTTCCTTGTATATCCTAAGATCCCAGGTATACCCTTTTGTCCATCCCAGAGCTCTTTTTCCTGGTTCAGTAAAGGTGACACAGCGCTGATGGCACCAGTCAGTACACTTGTCTAGGTCAAATCCTCCAGGTACATAAGACGCTAGGGAATAGTTGGCTGTTACTCTAATATAGTCCCAGCTTGAGAAGGGCTTCCAGTGGGCTGTACCTGAAGTCTCGCAACCCCAGCTCTTGCAAAAGAAGTCAGCCTTACCTCCACATGTTGGATTAAGGGACTGACTTCGGTGGGGCCCGGGACAGACATAGAAGGGAAGGGTTGGAAGCATACTTCTATCCCTTTGGTTAGAGCAACCACCCCATGGGTCTCTCGAATGTTTTTCTATGTATGGACGGGGTGTTAAAGGTGCCCTCTGAATGTCAGAGTACCCATCCAAGTCCCATCCAGGAGGGGTTCCTATAGCCAACTTACAGATGTCAGGGAAATAATCAGGCCATCAAGTCCACAGAGGGTGTACCTTGGCGATTGTTCATACAGCCCTACCCCCCTCATTGAGTACCTCCCACGTTTGTTGAACAGGACTGTGGGGGTTGAAA
The DNA here is from genome assembly GCF_978045245.1 of Mus caroli. Taxonomy (NCBI): domain Eukaryota; kingdom Metazoa; phylum Chordata; class Mammalia; order Rodentia; family Muridae; genus Mus; species Mus caroli. The sequence goes on along the minus strand of NW_028227277.1, from coordinate 1,736,719 downwards.
TCTTTTGGGATGGCTCCTATGAAGCAGGAGCAACTTAAAAGGGTTAGTAGTCTTCTCCAAAGTCCACTCATCATGGCTGACTCCAGGGGATGCTCTATTGACGTGGGATGCATGGACCCAAGTGGGGATTCCTTCCACTTTGACCAAGGTGGGTGTTGTCAATAGCACCAAGTAGGGTCCCTTCCACCTCGGTTCTAGGTTTCCCGCTTGGTGTCTCCTCACCAGGACTGCATTTCCTACTTCAAACTGGTGAAGCACCTGTGTGTCACCAGCAACATAGGTTTCTTTTAGCTGTTCCCAGACCTCTTTTCTTACTATTTCTAGAGCTTTTAATCGAGCCAAAATACTAGAAGAAGGAGAGAAAGACACACCCGGGCGATACCTATCCCCTACAGTCATAAAAATGGGTGGGGGCGCCCCATACATTAACTCAAATTGAGTTAGGCCAAGGGGTCCAGGTGTATTCAGAATCCTGAACAAGGCATAAGGGAGAACGGCTGTCCAATCACTTCCTCCGAATTCTAAGGCTATTTTAGTCAGAGTCTCCATTAGCGTTCTGTTCATCCTCTCTACCTGTCCTGAATTCTGGGGTCTGTATGCACAATGTAATTTCCAATTTGTCCCCAGTTGCCTGGCCAATCCCGGACTTAACAGGGAGATGAAGGCAGGTCCATTGTCTGACCCCATTATCTTAGGAATCCCAAAACGGGGAAGGATTTCTTCATGTATCTTCTTGACCACTATATTAGCCATTTCTTTCTTGGTGGGGAACACTTCGACTCATCCCGAGAAGGTGTCTATAAAAACTAGGAGATATTTATTTCCATACCTAGCTGGTTTCACCTCAGTGAAGTCAGTTTCCCAGTAGGCTCCAGGCCTGTCTCCTCGCAGTTGTTTTCCTTCATGGAGCCTGCTAGACCCAACATTGGTAAGTGCACAAGCACAGCAGTTTTTTATTATCTCCTCCACAATTCTCTTTAATCCAGGAATGTAATAGGGGGACTTACTAACCAATTTTAGTATTTTTTTAGTTCCTAAATGAGTCAGATGGTGTATGTTAGCTAAGTAATCTCGCCCCTCTTCTTCTGTGAGGGTTCTTTTATTTATTTCCTCAGCAGCGGGCTGTTGGGTTCTCATCATCAGAGTCATTGGCCCTTGGGCTGCTTTTTTAGCTTCTTGGTCTGCCATTTGATTTCCCTTTTCAACGGGCCCAGTTCCCTTCTGGTGTCCTGGGCAGTGGATAATATCCACCCAACGGGGAAAATGAACAGCTTCTAATAAGCTGAGAATTTCTTCTTTATTTTTGATGTCTTTGCCAGCAGATGTCAGCAGTCCACGGTGTTGGTATATTGCTCCGTGACCATGAGTCCTGGCAAAAGCATACCGGCTGTCTGTATAGACATTAAGAGTCCTTCCTTCTGCCAGCCTTAAGGCTTGAATTAGTGCAATTAGTTCCCCCTTTTTGAGATGATATACCCTCCGGCAGGCTTCTGGCCCATATGACAGACTTTCCATCCACTACTGCTGCCCCAGCCCTCTGCTTACCTTCTACCACAAAGCTGCTTCCGTCCGTGAACCAAGTCATCTCCTTTGGTCAATGTTCTTCTGTGAGGTCTGGCCGGATTCCAGTCTCTTCTGCCAGTATTTCTTCACACTTATGTGCAGGGGTCTCGTCAGCCTCAGGTAGTAAGGAGGCAGTGTTGAGAATGGCTGGGGGTGTGAAACTTACTCACTCTGTCAGCAATAGGCTCTGGTAAAGCGTCATTAGGGCGTTAGTCATCCAGAGATCCGGTGGTTGCCTGACGATGCTCTCAAGAGAGTGTGGGGCCACTATGGTAACATTCTGACCCAAAGTCAGTTTGTCAGCATCTCTTACTAGCACAGCCGTGGCTGCTATCGTTCGCAGGCAGGAGGGCCGTCCACTGGCCACAGAGTCCAGTTTCTTTGATAAGTAGGCTACCAGGCACTTCCATGGCCCCAAAACCCGGGTAAGGACTCCCCTTGCCACTCCATTTCTTTCATCAATATATAGGTTGAAAGGTTTGTTTAAATCTGGCAGGGCCAATGCTGGAGCCTGCTGCAGTGCCTTTTTGAGAGTTTCAAAGGCTAGCTGGTCCAGGTGAATTCCCCTTTCTCTTTGGTTAGTGGATACAAGGGAGCTGCCATTGAGGCAAATCCGGAATTCAGAGTCTGAAAAACCCAGCAGTCTCCAGGAACTCTCTTACCTGACAAGCAGTGGTTGGGGCCGGGATCTGCATAACAGCTTCTTTTCTGGCTTCTGTGAGCCACCGTTGTCCATCTCTCAGGACATATCCTAGGTAGGTCACTTCTATCTGGCATAACTGAGCCTTTTTAGCAGAGGCCCGATAGCCCAGCTTACCTAACTTGCCCAGGAGGTTATGGGTCCCAATTTCACATTCCTCGCATGTTTCTACAGCTAGGAGCAGGTCATCTACATATTGCAGAAGAGTCACCTGTGGTTTATTGGCTCGGAAAAGAGCAAGATCTCGGTGTAGGGCTTCATCGAACAAAGTGGGGAGTTCTTGAATCCTTGAGGCAGCCTCTTCCATGTGAGCTGTCCGTCTTGTCCACTCTCGGAGTCTCGCCATTCGAAAGTGAACAAGGGCTGGTTGTTGGTGTGTAACCTCAAACAGAAAAAAGCATCTTTAAAATCCAGGACTGTGTACCATGTCCGACCAGGTGGCAAGGTGCTGAGGAGGTTATACGGATTTGGCACCGTGGGGTGTATGTCCTGAACTCTCTTATTGCCTTCTCTAAGGTCCTGGACTGGACGGTAGTCACTGGTCCCTGGATTTTTTACTGGTAGTAGAGGAGTGTTCCAAGGGGATTTACATGGGACCAAAATGCCTTGTTGCAGCAGTTTGTTGATTTGGGGGCGTATACCCTCTTGAGCTTCTCTGCTCATGGGATATTGTCGGACCCCTATAGGGGTGGCCCTGGACTTAAGTTCAATCACCACAGGGTGGGGGGACCAGTTTTGCCATCCCCACTCCTCCCGTCTCTGCCCACGCCTGAGGGTATCGATTCAACCAGTCCTGTTATCCCTCATGGGGCTTTACTTTATTTTGGTAAAGTCGATATTCCTCTCCTAGTTGTAAAGACAGCTCTAGAGTCTGGGGCACTTTTATTCCCCAGAAAACCACCGGTCAATGAGAGGTGAAAGTTATTTGTGCTTTTAACTTGGTTAGTAAGTCTCTCCCCAATAAAGGCATAGGACAATCTGGAATGACTAGAAACGAGTGAGTTACTGGATTTTGCCCTATGTCTACTACTCGGGATGTGGTCCATGGATACATTTTTTTGTCCCGTGGCCCCGATCACCAAGGTTTTTTCATTTTTCTTCAATTTTCCTAGAGGTGTTTTGAGTATTGAAAATTTGGCTCCCATGTCGACTAGAAAGTCCTCGGGGGTCCCCTCCATTTCTAAGGTTACCCTAGGCTCGGGGAGGGGGTCCAAGACCCTTTCCCCCTAGTCTTCACCTTCTCCAAGAGGAAGCACCTTTACCTCTTGTTTTGTTTTGTTTTGTTTTGTTTTGTTTTGTTTTGTTTTGTTTTGTTTTGTTTTTCCGGACAGTCGCTCTTCCAGTGTCCCATTTCCTTGCAATATGTGCATTGGTTCCTCTCCAGGCGCTGCCCAACCTTCTCGGGGTCTCCTTGGTCCCTGCTGTCTTTTGTCTCCCAGGTTTCCTGACTGTCTACCTCTTCTTCCGTTATCTCTTTCTCCTACTGCGGCCAGGATCCTAGTCAAAACCTTTTCTTGCATCCTGTCTCTCCTATCCTCATCCTCTCTTTTCTCTCTTTTCTCTCTCTCTAACTTTCATCTTCTGTTTCTCTCCTATGATACACTTTCTCTGCCTCTCTAACTACATCCCTTATGGTGTAATCCTGCAAGCCCTCAATTCACTGTAACTTCTTCCTAATGTCAGGAGCTGACTGGCCAATGAAGGTTATAATTACTGAGGCACTTTGACCCTCAGACGTGGGGTCTAATGGGGTATATCTCCTATAAGCATCCATGAGCCTTTCGAGGAAGACTGAGGGGGGATCAGTCGCTCCCTGCATAACCTCTCTTACCTTGACCAGATTCGTGGGCTGCTGGAGAGCACCTCTGAGACCCGCCACTAGGACCCGGCAATAATTGTACAGTTGTTCCCAACCTGGTGCCGTATTATAATCCCATCATGGCTGGGTTAGCGGGAATCCTTCATCTAGTTCAGCTGGAGTTTGGACAGGGCGCCCAGCCTCGTCTCAGTCATTTTTCTGAGCCTCGAGGAGAATTCTCTCTCTCTCCTCGGTTGTGAATAGAGTCTGCAGAAGCTGCTGGCAGTCATCCCAGGTCAGCTGGTGTGAATAGATTAATGATTCAACCAACCCAGTGAGTCCTGCAGGGTTCTCTGAAAAAGGGGGGTGATTAGCTTTCCAGTTATAGAGGTCAGAAGAGGAAAAAGGCCAATACTGTAGGGACTGTAGACTGTTCAGATCAGCAGGGGGAGCCCCAATAGCCCTGAGGGGGAGCGCCACAGTTGAATCCTCAGGCCCCTCAGGGGTGACTCCTCGCCGGCTCCTTGTTCCTGTGGAGGGACCCCCTCCTCCGGCCGGGGCCTGAGGCAGGGGTCCCGAGGGAGCTGAAGGTTGGGGCTGGGGAGCATATGGTGGGGGTTGAGGGGTGTCAGGCCACTCAGGGGGTTCTTCAATCTCTGGATAGATCTTGGGGTGTTTCATCACTGGTGTGCTGCGTTCAAAATCTCCCCTGCGTGGTGGTTTTGGTTTCTCTTTCTCACCATTTTCTCAGATGGCTAGAATCTTGGTGCCAGGGCGGAGAGGTCGGAGGAATGGGCGAACCCACGGGGATGGGTAGCGAGCCAAGTCCTCCCATACTGTGATGTACGGTTGCTGCTCTGGATACGACCCTGGCCCCTCCTGAAAAACAATGGCCTTCACAGCCCTTATTGTGGGTAAGTAAAAAGTTCCTTCTGCTGGCCAACCTACTCCAAAAACAGGCCATTCTGAGGAACAGAAAGTCATCCATGGCTTTTTCTTCACTGTTATTGACAAATTTCGTCCTCTAGCCCTAACATCCGTCCAATGGTCCTTAGTCAAAGATAAAGGAGTAGACATGGTCTGTCCCATAGTGAAGAATAAGAATAAACACAACACCATGACAGAGACAGAAAACACTAAGACATCCAAACACACTCGTCCTCGTCTAGACTTGTACAACCAGCCAAACGCTACCTCTGTCAGAGTGGGATTCCACGTCCACTCCTCTGGCAGGAAGAGCACTCACTCTTCTTCACTCTGCCAGGCAACAGCCAGGTCCTCCTGACTGTTCCGTACCCTGGGTACTCCATGGTCTCCCTCGGAATGTCTTCCAGGGGTGCAGCCTGTGGGGAAATAGACCGTCCTCTTCCCACAGCCACTAGGGTCCTTATGGTCCTCAGTGGCAGCTGCCAGAATACAGAATACCAGAACTGGTGACACAGGTGGGGCTCAAACCCACAATCTCAGAACTGAAAAAAAAAAAAAGACACAAATTCAGCAGTGCCAAACTTAGACACTTAGACAACAAACAACATAACAAGACTCACACAAACAAACACATCTTCAAGGGGTCCTTCGGGGTTCCTGGGTCTCACACAGATCTCTTGGGGACCACCAAATGAAAGAACCTAGTGGGGAAATCACCACTCAACTCCCAATTCGGCGTGCATCCAAGAATCAGGAATAGAACACAACGCCTTGATGTAACAACACGAGGTATTTTAATGATGGAGCTCCGGGTCGAAACACATCTCACACAGGAGACAGTGGATTAGACCATGAGGCTTGGAAGCTAGGGGTTTTTATAGAAAAGGAGTGGGGCTGGGGGAGGAATTGGCGCGGTTTCACATGATTGGTCCATTTAAACATCAGCAGCCTGAGGTCAGAGGGGTGGGAGATAGGGTGGTGATGGGCCTGCCTTGGCATGTCCTGGTCTGTTCTGCTATGTTCTCAGCCCCAGGTTTCAAAGCTCACAAACAACACTTTGGGCTATTTGACATACATTACATGAATCACAGGTCTCAAGTTTTATTTCCTTTCAGATGCAGACAATAATCTTGTAAAACAACTGGCTTTTGAGAATGCTAATTTGGCCTGTAAGGCAGTCCTGCCTGCTAAGATTAGGGACAAAGATCTTAATGAGATGATTCATCTTTGTCGTGTTCCCTTACAAGATGTCCCAGACAGTCAATCTTGCAATGGGTGCAGCTCTTCAACCTGTTATGGCAATAGGCAAGGCTCTTCAGCAAGCTGGCCTACAAACTAGTTGTTTTAATTGTGGCCAGCCTAGACAATTTGCATGACAGTGTCCCACTGTGCCCTCCCTTAACGGTGCTCCAGCACAACCTACTGACCATTCTTTTCGGCCTACATGGACTTATTTTCTTTGTCCACCCTGCAAAAAAGGCCAGCATTGGGTAAACACTTGAAGAGCTCAGACAGATGCATCTGGGAATCCCCTGCCTCCCATTCAGGGAAACGGATATGGGGGACAGATCAAGCCCCAAAAACCATCGCATTTCTCCCAGACACGGGGTACAGCCAGCAGACAAATCAGCCACGGGTCTCTCCAGAGCTGTGACAGGCAGCGCAGGACTGAACTTGTGTTCTGCCACCAGTGCAAATTTAACACATGAGCATGGCGTTTATATCCTCCCTAAGGGGTCTATGGACCTCCTTCACCTGATACTTATTAATATATATATATATTAGGGCATGCTTCTGCCACTTTGAAAGGACTTACTGTCCATCCCTCAGTAGTAGATAATGACTACACTGGAGAAGTTAAAATTTTAGTTAGTGCCTCTCAAGGACCAATTTCTATATCAAAGGGCAACGTTTAGCACAAGCATTGCCTCTACTTTTAGATACTTCCAATCCAGCAATGGGCA